>NC_143055.1:58632500-58953750 GCF_052426305.1 Pelodiscus sinensis | reverse complement strand
TATAGTCCTCCTTACCTTGAGTTCAGATTTAAGTTGGTCTACATTACAAAGTATATTTTTTCACTTAGTATGTAAGCAGATGAGGTAGTTTTCTGCTCATCTAAATATAAAATTATTTTCTATGAGATTTTTTAATGTTAAAATGTGATTTGGTCTTTTTAAAAAACTTTTATTGAAAAGTTTATCGTTCAAATAAATAACTATTCGTGTTCTATTACATCATAGTTTTACTCAACTATTTTAGCGTGATTGCATCCCGAATAAATTGAAATACCAGTTGAATTGAGTTTTTCCTATTGTATTTATTGAGGCTGAATTTTGAATATATCAGTCATTCAGAATCTTTCAATTCCATAATAATTAATGAACAATCTGAAGCACTTGAAGAGCTATAAGCTGTAGCTGTGATCAGAAAGGATTCCAGACATCCATGCCCACTACCTGATTGGCTAAGTATATATTGAATTCCTCTCCAACAGGGCACAAGAATGCTAATATGCATTTTTTTTTGTCTCCCTCCCCACCCAACCCTCACAATCCCAAATCAAAACAAGGCACCCTGCCCTGAAAAAGTCCTGAAAAATACCCTACAGTGCACCATTCAATATGAAATCACATGGAGATGAGATATTATAGACTCTTCTGCCAACAATACACTAGTGAAATCCAGTTGTATATGTCCTCTTCAAAAGTTGCAAATAGTGCCACCTCTTAAGGATGAAAATATGCCTAGAGGAGATCAGCATATGGATGAAAACAGCTGGGTCAAACTTAAACTGGCAAGATCAGAATTATATTGGCTGGACAAGGGAAATACTTTGAAGAACTTAGTCACAGTCCCCTCCCCCTTTTTATATCAAAAACATCTGCTCCTGTTTGTTAACAGAAGTCCATTTTGGCTGTGCACTTAACATTTGTGTCAGAGTTTAGAAGATCAGGTTCCATGTTGCCTTTCACCTCCAGTTTACTGTGTCTTGGCCTTAGCATTCAAAATTAGTGAATTTATTTAACAAGTATATTGATAACACGTGAGCCATAAGAGAATCCAGCTCAATTTCTCATAGCTGGATGAATTCTGTAACAGTGGTTAAAAAAACCCAATTTTTTGTCACTGAAGTACAGCAAATAGATAAAGTCTGACTCATAATAAAAGGATCTGTTGTAGGGGAGACATTGTTGCATGGTGACTTGGCTGCATAACTAAAATGTAAATAGAAAAATACTGTTGCTATATGCAGCTGATTGCAGCATCCAGGGCCTGGCCTGATAGAAGTACCAAAGAGTTCTCTTTGCCTTGCCATGGAAATTGACTCTGAAACTGAAGAATTACAACTTAGACAAACCAGAGTGAATCTGGAAGAAAGCCCATTGCTTGACTGTCTGTGAAACATACCGGCAGTCCCCGGGTTACGTACAAGATAGGGACTGTAGGTTTGTTCTTAAGTTGAATTTGTACGTAAGTCAGAAGTGGCGTCCAGATTCAACCGCTGCTGAAAATGACCAGCGGCTGACTACAGGAAGCCCGAGGCAGCTGAATCTGGATGCCTGGGACAGAGCAGCTGGGGCGCTGCCGGATAGGTCCCCGCAGCGCCGCACCTCGGCGCTGCGGGGACCAACCCGGCAGCACCCCAACTGCCCTGCCCCGGGCGTCCCCAAGTCAGCCGCTGCTGAAACTGACCAGCGGCTGACTACAGGAAGCCCGGGGCAGAACAACTCTGCCCCGGGCTTCCTGTAGTCAGCTGCTGGTCAGTTTCAGCAGCGGCTGACTTGGGGACGCCTGGGGCAGAGCAGCTGGCGTGTTGCTGGGTTGGTCCAGTAGCGCCGCTCCTCGGCGCTACTGGACGAACTCAGCAGCACCCCAGCTGCTCTGCCCCAGGCGTCCTGATTCAGCCACTGCTGAAACTGACCAGCAGCGGCTGAATCAGGACGCCTGGGGCAGAGCAGCAGGGGTGCTGCCGGGTTGGTCCAGTAGCGCCGAGGAGCAGTGCTGCGGGACCAACCCGGCAGCGCCCAGCTGCTCTACCACAGGCGTCGGCGAGAAAAGCCTGGTCTGCTGGGGGCGGGGGGCGCACTTATGTTGCCCACTCATTAGCTTAGGTTGCCCATCACTGCTTTAATTGTTTGGCTGAAAATGTCTATGCCTTGTGCTACCTTGAGCTATATTTGTCTGGAACATTTCAGCAAAAATGATTCAGCTATCTCTGAGAACCATATTTAAATATTATTTCTGCCATGCTAGAAATAACGTTTACAATATTTGTATTGAGAATCTCTAGTGCTTCTATAGTTTGGAGAGAGGGCTTGAAATTTGACTGGGGATTTGGGTTTGTGTCAGAGTTGAGCCTTTTGGAAAGAGCAACCAAAGAGGTTGCCAGTGGCTGGGGCAGGGGAGGGGAGAGCAGAGCTGCTGGAGATGCCAGAACCCATGCGGCCAGCAAAGCCTGTGGGGCCACCAGGACCACTGGAGCCCAGCATGGCCTGCGGGGCAGTTAATTCCAGCAGGGCAGTGAAGCCTGGAGCCTGGTGTGGGGGTTGCCAGAGCAGCGAAGTCTGACAGGGTTCCTGGAGCTTGGCCCCTGAGGACAGGAGCCCAGCGGGGAGGCTGCCCCTTCCCCCCACCTTCTCTGGTCTGTCAAATTCTCTTGTCAGGGACCACTCTGGTCCCAGGGGTGCCAGGCCAGGCAGGTCGATTCTGTATAAGAAATACATTTCATATGATTTGAAAATAATCCTAGAGTAACAGTTTTATTGTGGAACAGAAGAGCTATTTGAAAAATCAGGCACAGAGGCAAAAGTATAGAATATACAATTCCTTACCAATAAATTCTGTGCAAGTTTGCTTTGTTTAGCTGTTCTGTACAGGTTCATGTTGGCAAAATCTATATAATTTAAAATAGCTGGAATAAACTGGAGTGCTCAGGCATTTTAGTTTAGCAAACTGATAAAACTATGAACTTCAGCTAAATTGAATTACTAGAAACAAAATGAATGTAGTAAGCATCCATTATCTAAAATTGTCTACAAATAAAAAGTTTCCTTAATGCTGCTAGAGTCAGATGTGTTAAGTGATCTGGTAAAATGCTTCTGACAGCATGAAACTGAATTAAAAGGAATGCATACTTAAGAATATCTTTGAACATACTGCTGGTATTGTACAAATACTGTATTCTAATATTCCAACAAACTTAAAAGATAAATAGAGCCAAATTGTACACTTGTTCTTTGCATTCAGTTCTCATTAATATTAGGAATTGTAAAGAAACAGATTTATTTCACAAACAAACCAATTTCTTAAACATATTTTTGAAAAGTTCTTTCTGGAAAACAATAGAACTATCAGAATGCTAAAGGAAGGATATTACTGCTATAGGGATATCATGGCTTCCCGCACTTTCTGGACTGCTCACTCATTTAAAGGAATTTGCTCCTCTTTGCATTTCAGTGTTTGCACATGGCAAATATGAAATGTCTCTGTCTACATTATAGAGTTAGGTCAATGTATAAGGTAGCTTATATTGACCTAACACTGTAAGCATCTACACTAAAATGTGGCTCCCACTGATGTAACTTATCCACTACATTGACTTAATAACTCTACCTCTGTGAGAGGCATAGTATGTTAGTTGATGTAGTTAGTGCACACAATGTATTGCTTACTATCATGCTGGCAGCTAAATCAGTGCTCCTGTGCAGTGCTCCTAATGAGGGCATACACTGCTAGCACTATGAGTGTAGTGTGGACATGTACATAAGAACATAAGAATGGCCGTACTTGGTCAGACCAAAGGTCCATCTAGCCCAGTATCCTGTCTATTGACAGTTCCACAATAAAACCAGGTGCCCCAGAGAGGGTGGACCGAAGACAATGATCAAGCGATTTGTCTCCTACCATCCCTCTCCAGCCTCTGACAGACAGAGGCCAAGGACACCATTTTATCCCCCGGCTAATAGCCTTTTATGGACCTAACCTCCAGGAAATTATCTAGCTTCTCTTTAAACTCTATTATAGTCCTAGCCTTCACAGCCTCCTCTGGCAAGGAGTTCCACAGGTTGACTACACGCTGTGTGAAGAAGAACTTTCTTTTATTAGTTTTAAACCTGCTCCCCATTAATTTCATTTGGTGTCCTCTAGTTCTTCTATTTAGGGAACTAATAAATAACTTTTCTTTATCGGCCCTCTCCACACCACTCATGATTTTATAGACCTCTATCATATCCCTCCTCAGTCTCCTCTTTTCTAAACTGAAAAGTCCCAGTCTCTTTAACCTCTCCTCATATGGGACCCGTTCCAAACCCCTAATCATTTTAGTTGCCCTTTTCTGAACCCTTTCCAAGGCCAAAATATCTTTTTTGAGGTGAGGAGCCCACATCTGTACACAGTATTCATGTAAAACTGATTCAGTTGCTGTGGTGGTTGTACTTTGATGTAACTTGGGTCAACTTATTTTGATAGTGTAGAATTGCTTGTGTATGGTTAACTCAAACCCTTACCTTTTCACATAAGGTTTTCTGTAACTGTGCTACACTTCATTGTAAATCATACCCATTGAGTGATGCACATTTGTTCAGAAATGTTAGGTAGAGGTTGATTGAAAACAGGACACTTGGGTGGGAGGGGCTCAAAAGTCCCTGTTTTTTGTGGGAAAAGTTTGAATTTCAAAACTGAATATTTTTGACCAGTCCTACTGTTAGATTACTTTATAATGAACTGTGAAACACTTCTTAATGTCTTTTGTGGGTTTATTAACTGTATTATAAAAATATTAATCCCTATCGTTCTGTTGACATTCTTTTATAGTTACTGGAATGTTTTGCTAAACATGAATCTTTGCATAGCAGGAGCTGTCCACCTGGGGTTTATCTGGAATGTTAGAAAACAGTCAAGTGGTTGATCTATTTGTAGATGGTTTTATGAAAGATTCCTTGATTGTGATTTCCTCTCAGATGTGTAAGAAGGATGTTCCCGTTTATAAAGCCTATAATGTATTTTCAGTTGATGATCAATATGTAGTGTTTGTGGCCATTAGTTTGCTCTTCGTAAACATAAAGCAATCATATTGAGTAACCAACTAAGGTTTTGATAAACTGTGATGAGATGTTCCCATAGTAACATGCATGTAAACAAAATGGAAAACAAACTATAGTATCTCTTCCACCACCACCACAACAAAAAACCACTTATGGAATTTTTTTTAAAGGCAGCTTTCATTTAAGTGTGAGCCACATAGTAGGTGCACACATCTGTATGCATGTTATTTTGTAACTATCACTAAAATAACTCGGGTGATAATGTAAAAGTAGTTTATGTGCACACAGGGTGGCCTACAGACTTTGCTAGGCCCTAGGCAAGGTATGGGGAGAAGCAGTTCCAGGTCCCCAGAAGGGGCGGAACTTTGGGTGCAAAGGGTAGGACTGGGGACTAGCCTCCCCTGGCCAGCCCTTCAGCACTACCTACGCCTCCAGAGATGATTTAAAAGGCCTGGATCTCCATCCGCTGCTGTAGTGGCAGCAGTTGGGAGCTCTGGGCCCTTCTAAATTGCCAGCCCCAGGACAGCTGCCCACTGTTCTCCCATCTCCCACCAGTGGGTGGACTTGTTTGCATACTTATGCACAAAGTTGCATGTGTACAAAGGAAAGTTAGGTTGGAAATGGTGTTGAAAATCAGGCTCTATTTAAAAACATGGAACTATGTTGGGATCAGTGCTAAATTATTGCATGACCTAATAGATCATGCTATATTAATAGCTGAATTACTACACATCATATACATTATTCTGATAACATTTTTCTTATAAAAGCTTATATTCTGTAAGCTTTAAGAATGTCATTTAAATACAGTACTTTGATCAGCACAATGAAATATCTTGCAATTAACCAGATTAAATATGTCAGAGAATATTGTTATGTTGTTTCCATCTTGACTGAAACCTTCATTGTGAGACAAAATACTAGATACAGCCTTCACTAGTATGGTAAATAAAATAAAGAAGCTTATATAAATGTGTTTTGAAATGTTAATTGTTTAAAAGTATCTGGTTACATATCTCAAGGCTGAACAAGTTCTAGTTTATTTTATCAGCAGAACTACAATAACTTGAACTAGTCATTCTCTGGAACGTGTTCAACTACCTATGTGATGCAGTCAGAAAGAAAACATTAAATAATGCATACATACTGAGGTGTAGTAAAAGCCCATTATGTGTAGGGTTTGAGAGAATACCTATTTGCAGTTCAGCAGACAATTAAACAGTGAAACTTCATAATATGAGTCAGAGTTCAGAGATACATTTCATTGCCGGTTGGCTTCTGGGTATAGATAAAGCCTCGGTTCATTACACAATGTGTGTAAAATCATAAGCAACTGTAGAAGGCGAAAAGATATTCACTACTGTCTCTCAAACCAAACCCTGGAAATCTACAAAGCAGTTAAACAGCCTTAAAGTGAAGCCCTGTGAGGCCAAGTGAGCTGGCATTGCCAGCCATGTATGTCTGGTTGCTGTGTAGCTTCACTATTTCTGTAGCAATTTTTACAGTAATTAAATGCTGACAGTAGGTGGGAATGGGGTCAGATGTGGTTTTGTTTTTGGCTTCTAGGTACAGAGTTGTAAACGGTGCCTCCAGTGAGAGAGAGGGTTTTATGTAATCACAAGTAATTATTTCTCAGTAACCATGCAAAGATTATGCAGATTAGACTCGCATTAGCCATTGTGCAGGGAATTTCATAACTGCAAAATCATTATACCTTTAAGTAATTAATTGTACATCTTCCCTTCACTTTGGCTGAGGCAATCCCATTTCCCCTTTATGAAATTAAGTGTCAAACAGACCTGATTTTAAAAAATGTATGTGTTTTTGATGTAATGCTTGTGAAGAAGAGGTGTTTCCATACACAAAAGAAGAGCAGAATATTGGAGTAAAGATTTGTTAAATAAATCCGAGAAAAGAACTTGTCCTATTATCAGAATTAAGAGGCTCTGGAAGAAGAGTAGCTCTTAACATCAATTTTAAAATATACTCAGGTCTGTATTATGTCCATGGCAACTGAAGAATTTAAAATTGGCAGATGACAAGAGTGCATTTTGATATTTGACTCAGAAAGGACCGGAATGTTAATGTTCTGGCATCACTCACTATGGAAAAGAGAAAATGGCTAAATAATTGTTTCTTCCCTCACAGATGCCTTAGCCATATTACTTTTGGGATAGAGAACTATTCTTAAATTTAGCTGCCTTAGAGCAGAGAAAGGACTTTTCTCAGCAGCTAACATGGCAATTTGTATAGAAAATAGTGTTCTCAACACTTGTGTTTCAGTGGCCTTGTCCTTGGAATGCCAAATAATTTCTGGTGCCTCTGTGATAGTCTACATATGAATTACAGGCAGTCCCCGAGTTACGCGGATCCGACTTATGTCGGATCCGCAGTTACGAATGGGGATTTCTCGCCCCGGAGAACTAGAGCAGCGGGACGCCTGGTCCCGCCGCCCGCCTTCTCTGGGGCGAGAAAAGCTGCTCCTCGTCTCCCTGGTCTGCTGGTGGAGCCAGCAGACCAGGGAGACGGGAGCAAAGCGGCGGAGCACCGGGGGCCGGACCCGCGGCCGCTTCCAGATCAGCTGGAAGCGGCGCGGGTCCTGTCGGGTGCTTCGCCGCTTTGTTCAGCGTCTCCCTGATCTGCAGACCAGGGAGACGCTGAACAAAGCGGCGGAGCACCCGGGGCCGGACCCGCGCCGCTTCCAGCTGATCTGGAAGCTGCGGGTCCGCCCGGGTCCTCCGTGGCTTTGCTCAGCGTCTCCCTGGTCTGCAGATCTGGAAGCGCCACGGTTCGACCCGGGTCCTCCGCAGCTTTGCTCCACGTCTCCCTGGTCTGCTGGGGGGGGACGCAGCTAGTGCCCCCCCAGCAGACCAGGGAGACGTGGAGCAAAGCCGGGGGCCTGTGGTAGAGCAGGTGGGGCACTGCCGGTTGGTCCCGCAGCACCGCTCCTTGGCGCTACTGGAACAACCCGGCAGCACCCCAGCTGCTCTGCCCCAGGCGTCCTGATTCAGCTGCTGATCAGTTTCAGCAGTGGCTGAATCAGGATGCCTGGGGCAGAGCAGCTGGGGTGCTGCTGGGTTGGTCCAGTAGCTCCGGGGAGCGGCCGCGCTACTGGACCAAGCCAGCAGCACCCGAGCTGCTCTGCCCCAGGCGTCCCAAAGTCAGCCGCTGCTGAAACTGACCAGCGCTGACTACAGGAAGCCCGAGGCAGAGTTGCTCTGCCCTGGGCTTCCTGGAATCAGCTGCTGATCAGTTTCAGCAGCAGCTGACTTGGGGACGCCTGGTGTTCTTACCTTGAATCTGTATGTAAGTGGAACTGGTGTCCAGATTCAGCGGCTGTTGAAACTGATCAGTTTCAGCAGCGGCTGATGCCAGTTCCAACTTACATACAGATTCAACTTAAGAACAAACCTACAGTCCCTATCTTGTACGTAACCCGGGGACTACCTGTATCTCCCTGAGACCTGGTTGATATTTGTGGAATGTGGAGTGTACCATGAGATCTCTTTCATGGGCTTTTTTTTTTTTTTTTTTTTTTAAAGGAGATATATTAACAGATGCCTCCTGGGCTTTTCAGGATATGCCACTTTGTATCTTGGACCTTTGTAAAGAATAGTGATAAATTGATGGACTTGTGGCAGGATTTTCTCTGTAAACATCTTTCACTATTGCCCTTGCTCCACCACTCACTCATACAGGGGAGGGCAATCATTTTTGAAGGGGGGGGGGGCACTTGACAAATTTCAGAAGTGGTCATGGGCCACCCTGGAAGGGGCAGGGCCTTGGGCAGAAGAGGGACTTTGCGTGCTTCCCTACTCATAGACCCTGATTGACCTGGGGGTGTGGGAGTATGTGAAGCCTTTTTCCCCCTTCACCCTGCCAGGGGTCACGGCAACTAGAGAGAACTTCCAGCTGTTTTGAACAGCTGGTGGTTCCCTCTGGTGCTGAGCGCCCCTGGCTTGCTCCCCCGGCTTTGCTTGCTCCCCCGCCCCTTGGTCTCGATTGGCTTGGGGACAGGGGAGCGGCTGTGGGCTAGATCGATTGGCCTTCGGAGGGCTGGATCCAGCCCGTGGATACTGGCTTGCCCACCCCTGCACTAACAGGTCCTAGCTCTAGGGTGGCAGGGGAGTGACTTGAAATCCAAGTACTTGTCAGGATGATAGCCATTGAGATTCATCGTGGTCCCCCCACTGACTGAAGTGAGAGCCTTCTGTACTGGAACAGTAGTTGAAGCACAAAATCTATGCTAGGGATGTTAACAAATGTGTATTTGTATGAACATGTAACCACTGGATTTTTTAGTGGTTACACATTTACATGCAGGGGTGCACATGGGAGCTAGTGCTCTCAGGAAGCCAGCTTAAAAGTTCTTGGCTCCCTCCTATTCCCATGCTGCTGTGGGAAGCAGCAGAAGGGGGAAGTGATTCTGTGAGATCCAGCATGAATGGGCACTGTATCAGAGGCAGAAAGCTGTGTGTGTGTGTGTGTGTGTGTGTGTGTGTGTGTAACCATTACAATTAACTGATGAGCCCATATTTATCAGTTGATTCTGTAAATGACTAGGGATATTAAATTTAGTTTAATCAACTGAGCAACTAATCTATGGATTTTCCATCGACTATATGATTGGTTGATAAGTGAGGAGCTGCAGCAGGGTTACTTCCTGGCCCCAGGAGCTAACCCTGCTGTGGCTCTGCCTTTTAAATATATTAAGAGCCAGCAGGCACCTCATCCTGCTAGCAGAAGAGGATTATTGATCTTTATGTGGGCTTGGATAGCAGATTATGTGTAGTTGAGTTACTTTAAAGTGTTTGTATATGAAAGCAAACAGCATATCTGCTAACAGTGACCTTATTCTTTTGTTTGTGCAATTTAATACAATATTTGTGACCAGTAAAGTTTAGCCATCCATAAACTAGATTAGGTTAGTGACTCCAGAGTTTGCATGTAAAACTGAGAGCTGAGCAAATGAAGTCATTAGCTCTTTGTTGTATTGTCTTTCTTCAGAGCCTGCCATAGGGGATCAGATAATGATCCAGCTAAAACTAGTGCCCTGTCTTCAACACTGGCCAATACTAGGTTCATGGATTGCCAAGGTTCACTCTGGTAATCTGTCTTGACCTTCTGTACAACATAGGCATTCAACTTTTCCAAAATAAGTCCTGTTTGAAATAGAGGATTTCTTTTAGAAAAACATATAATCTTGATTTAAAAATTACCAGTGATGGAGCATCCATTGTGACCCCAATTCTGTGCCTTTGCTGGAGGGAGACCAGACGTTCTGGCTTAGTAGGACAGGGTGGTAGGGTGCCCTAGATGGATCTCAAATGGATCTCTGTGACTGAATCAGTCACTGATATACAGTAGACCAAATAGTTTTGATGGTGGCTATAAGAATCCAGTCTTTTGGGGTTAAGAAAAACAGAAATGAAAGATTTATTGACCAATTTGATATGTTAAGAGAAATCCATTGTATCCTAAAAGAATAGTAATTGTGTTTTCCTGATATTTTACTAATGTGTCCTCCTTACTGATGTGCTTTGAAAGCCTTGCGGCCTGGACCATTTCCAAGAGTTTTATTTAACCTTTTTTTCTTCTTCCCCTTTAGTTCCATGGACACTTGATCCTGTTACAGTAAATGCTTCCTATCAGATCCCAAAGAAAGAAAACACCTCTGCCAAGACACTAATTAGCTTCTTTATTATTGTAGTTAATTAACATGATTGCATTTTCTTGACATTAATTTATAATTTATGTAAAAATATAACAATGTCAGATTTTCCTCCAAAGATAAATGAACTCCTCGTCTGTTTGTCTTACCTCGGTAGCTTTCAGAATCTCAGTCTGAGAAATAATATGTCATCTGACAGATGACTGTTGCTTTGGGAAATACAAGAGTTTTCTATCAAACAAAAACAGATCTAAATACAAATGCATGGACTAATACTCAGCAAATGCGCAGATAATGAATATTAAAGTTTAGTATTTGTTTTCGGACAGTTTTCTTACTTAGTTTTTTGTTTTCCATTTTTTATTTTCAGGGTAATGTTAGATATCAAACTTTGTAAAGTATGTCAGGATGACATGCATGCTTTGGCAGTTAGTCAGGTGTGAGAGTTTTCAGACACCATTTGCACAGAAAATGAATGAGGGCATGGAGGATTAGGCCATAATTGCACTACTGACACAAAAGAATAAAAGATTATAAAATATTCCAAAATTATAAGTGAAAAGCAAATGATTTAGTTATTTCTATGCCCCAGAAAGAAAGAAACTTAAGTTTACATTATGGGCCACAAGATGTGCTTCTGCTTGAGGAAGTGATCTATAAGCACTTACTATTAGGTGTGCCATTATCCAAGTGATCTGTAAGCCATATAAGCACTTACTATAAGGTATGACCCTCATTATCATGAATAGTCTCATTAAATTCCTTGACACTACTTGTAGGGTATGTTTACACTGTGAGGTTTTTCCAGGATACCACAGGTATCCCGGAAAAACTCCGCTGTGTCCAGGGAACACGTTTGCTCTTCCCCAAAAAAAGCAGAAGTGCAAACGTGCTCTTTTGGACGGCCTGTCCTTCTCATTCCATGAGGAAGAAGGGATCTTCCGAAAAAGGGAGATTTTCTGAAATTTGACCCAGTGTAGATGGGCCAGATTTCAGAAAAGCCTCTTCCAGAAAAAAAATTGGAAAATGCTGCAGTGTAGACCTATCCTCAGTGAGCATTATACTTAGGCCAAGTCTACACTGGCAAGTTGCTGAGCAATAACTCGGCTCCCAGCTTTGTAACTCTGCAGTAGCTGCATTCTAGGTAAACCATGTCAAGGAGAAGCATAAAGCTTGCTGTGTTTTGAATACAGCACTGTGGGGGGCAGTGTGGACACTTGAATTGTTTGTTTTATTGTGACAGACCTCCAGAAATGGCCCATAATCCCTCTGCTCTTTGGGACTCGTCTGTCTTCCCTGCAAGCATGCACATAACTCCTTTCAGAGCTCCCTTTCCAACAGCCTGCATTCTGTGCTGATTTGCTCTGGGACACAAAGCAAACCATTCAGATGAAATGCTCCTGCTATTGAGCACAGAGTCAGTCATTTGTTTGTGTAAGTGAAAGAGAGAGATTGCTATGCAGGAGGCTGGAAAAGGAGGCTGGGAGGAGGGCTAAGATGTAGGGTTCCTTATAAGGTGCATGCCTGTGCGGGCATGCACTAAGATTTTCATTCCTGCCCACCCCCTCATAAGAGCCGTGCAGCTGCAGCTCCTGGGGGCAGGGCTGCATGGCAGGTGACTGCCCACCCCAGGAGCAGCTGGGCATCCAGCACCCAGCCTGACTGGCAGCTGGGGCTGGAACTGGAGCCTAGGCCTTTTTACTGCTGCTGGGGCTGGGACCGTGGTACTAAAAATAGCACTGCAACCCCAGCTTGAGTCCTGGCACCCGGGGCGTGCTTCCTCATGTGCTAGGACTGGAGCTGGGCCAGGGTGCAGCTGCTCCTGAGCTGGGGCCACAGTACTAAAAATAGCACTGTGGCCCTGGCTCCAGCCCTAGCACACAGAGCGTCTGCCAACCACGATGCTCTGCCTAGCAGATACAGGTGTCAAGATGGCAGAAGATAAGAGAAGGAGCAGGGGGATAACTAAAGGGAAAATGGGGATGAGGAGAGGAAAGGGCTTGTGCTGAGGCGAGGTGGGGGGGGGGGGAAGGAGAGGAGAAGAAAGGGGAAGGCACCATGGGTGAAGGCACCAAGGGGCAGGGTGAAGGAGAGACAAATGCCAAGGGGCCAAGAGGAGACAATGAGGGGAAAGGGCAGGAGGAGTGGGAGTGGGAAGGAATGGGAAAGTGTCAGTGGGGGTGCAAGACGAGAGGGGACAGGGTGATGCAGGGAGAGGAGAAGGGAGGGGCAATGGGGGCAAGAGGACAGAAGAGGAGAGGGGAAGAGAGAGCTTCAAAGGAGGGGTGAGCATGAGGAAGGTGGGGGTTGGGGCAAATCATGTGTGAGGGTGCTGAGGGGCTTGAGGAGAACTGAGGCAGAGTGGTGAGGGGGTGGGCACCAGGGAGGAAGAGGGTGGCACCAGGAGAGTACAGGGAATAAGAGAAGGTGCAGGTTCCAGAGGGATTGTGGGGGGGTGAAGCAGAAGGGCAGACATGTGGAGGGGAGGGACGGGAACCAGAGGGCAGAGAGGGGTAGAGGGAGGTGTTAGGAGAGGGGATGGAGAGGGGAACTAGAGGAGGGATGGGCACAAGGGGAAAGGCAGGTGCAGGGGTCAGAGAGGATGGGGAGGTGGGGCAAATCCCAGGAGGGGAGTGAGAAGGGCAGGAGTCAGGACAGCAGAGGAGGGTGAGAGGTGGGGTGCAGCATCAGGCACTAGGGGAGCAGATGGGGCAAGGGGAGAATGGGAGACATGGCAGCAGAGGGGAAAAGGAGAGATTTATAACTTGGGTGACATTGTGGCACACATCCGAACAAGCACACGTCCTCAATATTGGTGCACAAGACAAAACTCACTCCACTCCTGGATGGAAAACCTTAGAGGGAACACCGCTGAGATGTCAGGGTTTCCCTCTCCCCCTGCCTCAGGAGGGGTTGTTTCCTGCCACTGTCTGAACTTACAAGACAGCATGGTGATATCCTCCAAAACACGCTGTCTGCATACACACACACACTCATAGTCACCCTCTCCTCCTTTCCCCTGACTTCTGTTGAAAAGCAGCCAGTCAATGTAACAGGATAACCATGGAACAATGGGATTGGGAAACCTGCATCATGTAACGCTGACTGTACCATGTGGAATTGAAAACCCTTTCCAAAGATGCACAGTGGGATAGCTACAATGCACTGCTTTCTGTGGCACTGCAAGAGCTGCTAATGTGGACGTGCTCCACGGTCACAAAGAGCACAGTGTGGACACACAACAGCAGTTTTCCTGTAATACTCTGTGAAAAGCGCTGTAGTTACTAGTTACTAGTTACATGTGTCCATATAGACATGGCCTTAGCAAAGTGATTCTGTCAAATAACATATGTATTTTTAATCTGGTAAAGAAAAAGAAACTAACTAAATAGATATGAATATTTATTCTCCCAAATTAGAGTGAAAGGATTTTTTTTCAATTCCCAATCACCTCAGGTAGGTGTATATATATATTTATTTTCTGTTAAAGACATCTTGTATTTCATTGGTTAGCAAGAGGACAAAGGTTATAGTAGCTTTCATTCATAGATCTCAAAGCTCTCTATTTAAAAAGATCTATGTGCAAGTAATAGTAATATAATCATTTAGTATGTGGATAAAATGAAGCACAGAGGTCAGTAACTTTTCCAAGCTCACTTAGCAGAACAGTAAAAGACCTCACAATAACTCTCAATGATACTAATCCCCCTTCTATAACCCAATACCACTGTCAAGAATTACAGTAGAGGCAAGGGATAGACAGACCAAAAATTGCATGAGATCCTGATTTTGAATCCACCTTCCCTGACACATGCTGAAGTTCAGTGGGAAGGGGCCTCAAACCCTCTATTTGAAAGCAGGTTCATTCTCTAGTGGAGAGTTAATATTTTAGGTATTTTATTTTCATAGTAAGGTAAGTATCATAATTATACTGAAGTTTCCTTTTAGCCATGTAGATGTTACTATGGAATTTCTCCAGTGAAATGTCAGTGGTACTATTTCACTTTTATGGAACAATAGTGACATCTAGTGACCATCTTAGTTTTTAACTGTGCTGTATTTTATACATAAACAGAGCTGTTTTCACCTACTGCAAATCTGGTGTAGTTCCATTAACTTGAATGGAGCTGTGCAGACTTAAATCTGCTGAGAAGCTGACCCAGTATGTGTGCCAGAAAGTTGTCTAGCAACCCTATGGACTTCTGACTTGTGAGGACTGCAGACTTTGCCTCACGTTCTGATCTCCAGTCTCTTGACTCCAGCTTCATTCTCACCCTGACTCTTGTCTAGCCAGCTACTACACCTAATGTTTAGTCTCTGACCCTGGCCTGACTCTGGCTTGTCAATCCCAGGTCTAGAAATTACTCTGATCTCTGCTTGCTGACTACTGTCTCATGGCCATTCTGGGTTTGTGGACACCAGCACAGCTGCATGGGGTAGACCCAACCACCTCCACCCCAGTCTCTTATGGTTTGTCCAGACCCACTTTCAGTCCCTCCATGGAAGCCCCTTAGCAAGGATATGGCATTGGCATATTTTACCACAACCTGTTGTACCCTGTGGGGGACTGGATTCACAGGGGTGGGATGTGCAACCCCAAACTGAGAAACATGCTGCAATACCAACGGTTGCAACTCAAGTAGAAACTGTTCACTCAAGTGAACAGCTTGCACAGTCCCAGGGGGAAAAGGTCTGTGCTTCAGGCTCAGGTTGGACTTACAATAAGGTCTTGCAATAGGGGCTTGCAACTGTTACCTGAACGTTTTGTTGGGATCCACCAGAAGTTCAGTGGGTTCCTGAATCACTGCTGTCATCTTTTCCTACTCTGCCCTAGAAGATCACTTTTTAAATCTCCGAACAGGCGAAGATCTACCGCCCCGCCCCTTCCTTGAAGCCCCACCCTCTGTATTCTCCTCCTGTCCATCACTTGCTATCCCCAACCCTTACTTACACACTCTGATAAACAGTTTATTTTTAAATTATGCGATGTATAAAATTAAAATCACATCTTTATAGTTATGAAATAAATGGTCTGTTTTTTATTCATGCTATTTAAATCTAAAATGAAGCATTTATAATTATACATTTTGTGGGGACAGAGTTCTGCGGCTGGGGGCAGGGGAGAGGGAACAGGGTGCTGGGAGGGCAGAGGACAGGGTTCTGCAGCAGGGGACAGAGTGCCAGTGGGGACAGGTTTCTGCAGCTGGGGACAGAGTGCCAGTGGGGACAGGTTTCTGCAGCTGGGGACAGGGTGCCAGTGGGGGCAGGAATAGGGACAGAGTTCTGTAGCTGGGAACAGAGGAGTGGGAACAGAATTCTGTGGCTGGGGACAGGTGAGTGGGGACAGAGTTTGGGGAGTGGGGACAGGGGGGTGGGGACAGCGTTCGGGGAGTGAGGAGGGGAGTGGGAACAGAGTTCTGTAGCTGGGGACAGGAGAGTGGGGACAGAATTCTGTGGCTGGGGATAGGAGAGTGGGGACAGAGTTCGGGGAGCGGGGACAGCGTTCTGTGGCTGGGGAGTGGGGTGCCAGTGGAGGCAGAGAGTCCCCTGTATCTGCCTCCTCCCAGGATTCCCCCCCCGAGGGAAACCAGCACGTGCCTGCCCCAGGGCCGACCCCCCTGGTGCAGGGAAGCTCCGCGTGCGCACACCTGCTTGGGGTCGACCCCATGCAGGGAAGTCCCGCGCGCGCCTGCTCCAGGGCCGACTGCACCACGCGCGCGCCTCCCCCGGGGCTGACTCACCCCTCCTGTGCAGTGCAGGGAGCCAATGCTCCCTCCCGCAGTACACCCAGCAGACCAGCTAGCGCTACTTCCGGAATCGCCGGAAGTGGCGCTAAGCTGCGGGACTTCTGTCCATCCCCGGGAAGCCTACACTACCTCCATTTTCACTTGCAGGGCCCAGCGACTAATAGGGGGCCTGGAGCTGAGAGTAGTGGTTGGGTTTGCTCCCACATTCCTTGGTGGTGGTGGGAAGAGAGCAACCTGGTTACAGCCGACTCCACTCCCCAAGCTCCCAGAATTTCAATAGAGGGCATTAAGATGGACTTCCAGAAGCTACAGGTTGTTCACAGTTGGGCAGTGCCCAGTATCTCTGCGAGCTGGGAGTTTTGCAAATTTTAACCAAAGTCTCATTCCAGGCTTCTCAGGGAAAGTAGCCACGATGACAAACTTCCCATGGAAGGCCATCAGATTTTTTTGGATGCCTGAAGCCCACCATGCAAACCACTTTTACAACTGTTTCCGATATAGTCCATCTGAACCTGTCTCAGACATTCATAGCGGAGCCTGATGCACCCAATGTTGGCATTAAGGCCATATTCGTTCATATTCGTACAGCTAATGCTGCATCCTTGTTTATACTGCTCCCAATAATTCATCCATGCTAAATGGAATTATGAAATATAGATGAAGAACTTCCTGTGATTAAATCAATGTTGGAAGAGTGGTGCCATCAGCTGATACAAGTCTTTTCTGACTATGCCAACCTCGATTATCCACATAAAGCTTGAACCTTCAACCAAAGACAGCTCCAGTAGTCATTGTTCTTTTCTTGGTTCGATTTCATGATTACCTATCGCCAAGGTGCCAGGAATGGGAAAGTTGATGCCTTATCTCAAAAGGGTGAATACTATCAAGAGAACAAGGAGACTAATCAGGAATACCTTTTCTCTTAAATACTCATTATTTCCGTAGTGTTACAATGCACCAGTACATGATTGATCTAATCCAATATGCTTTGTGGGGTGGTCTCTAAACCCAGGAGGTGGTGGACCAGCCTGAACAAATAAAAGCTGGAACCAAAATGCAATGATCCACATGGGACACAACCACATAACTCAATGGGTGCATATCTCCCATGACATTCCATTGGTGGGCTATTTTATCTGCCTTAAGACTTTTTGCATGGCTTTCTAATTGTTCTGGTGACTCCATATACAAGTTAAAGTGTGGGATTAGGTTAATTCTTGTGACCAGGGCGTGAACACCTATACACCCTACGCTATAAACTACACCCTACACATCCTTACCTATAATCTGGGCCTCAATTACTCTGGATTTCCAGGAATTCCTGACTCTGATGGCCACACAGTGATCTTGACCAATGTGGACTAAGTGACCAAAATGATTCATTTCATTCGCTTTGGACCTCTGCTCTCTGCTAAAGTAATGGCTAAACTGCTGGCAGTGTCTGTTAATCCACCTTCATGGGCTTCCATACTGTATAACCTTGGATCAAGGTCTGCAGTTTGTTTCACGCTTCTGGCATGTAATGTTTCAGTTACTAGATGTTTGTTATTCTGACCCCCTCGTTACTGACTTCTGCCTTATAGCCATCCTTGAAGTATGGTTGGCCCAGTTGTGACTACTGCCTATGCTTTGATTCCTTATAGTCATACGTGATTATGGCCACGTCACTCCTTGTTTATTGGCAATGAAACTGACCTGCCTTCACTGTTTCAGCCCAATGAGCCATTGGCTTGGGGGAACTTTGAGTTTGATAGTGTCATTGCCCATAGCCTCATTATTGCTGAAGTGTGGTACCCTATGTCACCCTTCCCATGTTGTCCAAATCAAATAAGATTGTTGCTATTGTGATGCTGTACAGCTCAAATCATTCCTTTCCATCTCAAGCTCTTTTCTTGAATATAAAGTATTTCCTCTTTTCTGGTCTCCCTGATTATGCTTCCTCTTTAGTTTGTCCAAAATTAGATGTGAAAATGAGCTGTCACCTACCACTCTTAATATGTTCTGTCCCGCTTCACTGGCTTTCTTTTGCTTTCTGTAACAAATTCAATCTCGTTTTAGGCGATGCGCAATTTACACTATAGCTACATTAGGAGCACTTTAATGGCCTAGGAATATCAGCATACTATACTGAGAAAGCACAGTAAATATGGTTACAGCTATTTGGACTAGTATAATAAAACCACCTCCTACAAGTCAAGCCATCTGCACCAGCAAAAACACAGATTTACCAATATAACTGACAATAGTGATGTCTGCCAGAATAACTACATGAGTCAGTGATCACACCTCTTCACGTCCCAATCAGCATATCTTTACTGGCAGAAATCTGTAGCGTAGACAGAGTGTTAGTTTTTGCATCTCTCACCATTTCCATTTACTTGATGCTCTTCTCTATCCTCCTCACTCTTCCACTCAACTCTTCATTCATCTTAAACCACAGTTCTGATAACCTCCCTCATTTCTTCTCCCCATGTTCATCTGCTCATTTTCTTTTATGTGGCCCCTAAATATGGAACTCTTTTCTTGACTCTTTCTGCCATGTTTCTATTCTGTCAAGTCCCTCACATATGGTGAGAGCTCTAAATCTTATTTCCCCCTCCAAAGTAGTGAGGCTGAGAGGACTCATGAAACTCTTGATGTTATGTGCATTAATTCCTACTGTATTAATCGTGATCGTACTGTTATCACCCTCATTATCTCTCCCTGTTACCTCTCTTTACCCTCACTGCCTAGGAAGGAGTTATAGTGGAATGTAATCTGGAGAAAAAAGAAAAGCAAACATAATTCTGGGCTGTATTAGCAGGAATGTTGTGAGGAACGCATGAGAAGTAGTTCTTCCATTCTACTCTGAGTTAATAGGGTCTCAGCTGGAATGTTATGTCCAGTTCTGGGCAGCACATTTCAGGAAAGAGATGGACAACTTGGAGAAAGCCCAAAGGAGAGCAAAAAAATGATTAAAGGTCTAGAATACATGACCTGTAAGGCAAGATGGGGAGGAGGGGGCGGCAGAACCATGGGTTTGTTTAGTTTAGAGAAGACTAAGAAGGGACATTTTAACAGTTTTTAGGTATGTCAAAGGTTGTTAAAAGGAAGGTGAAAAATTGTTCTTGTTAACTTCTAAGGATAGAATGAGACTTAAATTGAAGGAAGGGATGATTAGCTTAGACATCAGGAAAAACTTCCTGTCAAGATTGTTAACACTGGAATAAATTACCTAAAGAGGTTGTGGAATCTCTATCCTTGGATGTTTTTAAGAAGAGGTTAGACAAACACCTGTCAGGAATGGTGTAGTTCAGTGGTCCCCAACGCCGGTGCCTGCCGACATTTGTGTGTGCCTGCCGACAACCTGGTTTGGCCCCGCCCCTGGCACGCGGTGCACTGGAGGCGCTGGCCACAGGCGCGCGCCGGCCCTGGGCCTACGGCACAAGGCGCTCAAGTGGCCCCGGCCCCGGGGCACATGCCAGCGCCGGGTGCAAGGGCATCCCCGCCCCTGGTGTGCCCCAGGACGCACGGACCCGCCTCCGGGCACCCGACGCGTGAGTGGCCCCGCCCCAAGGCGCCCAGGAGCTTCTAAAGGTTGGGGACCACTGGTGTAGTTTTTATATAGTTCTGCTTTCAGTGCAGGGACTGAATTATATGATCTAGTAAGGGTCCAGTTTTGCACTTCGATGATTTTATGTATCTGTACCTGTGCTGACCCATTTCTTAATTTAGGTAATAAGCTTTTTCAGGGGAGTGATTCTCTTGCCCTTTTATAGCACTTATGATGTAAATAACAAGCTCCTGAGCCTAACTTAAATTTAAATCCAGTAATGAAGGTTTTATATATATATTGGGACTGCACATTCCAGTGGCATTCCCATTTTGTATAATGTTTGAAGTGATGATAGTGATTTTGTGATTTATTTTTTATTAAAGGAAGCTTTGTTTGCTACCACTGTCTGTGTGTGGTGGGAGGTGACTTTCGTGTGCTCCTCCGTGGGGCAGAGAAGCACAGGAGGTCTCTTCCCCCTCACCCCCCACTGCCCTGCCAGGGGCACGCAGTGCCCAGAGGGAACCAGCAGTTCCCTCTGGTTCCATGTGCCGCTGGTGTGGGGAGGAGATTTTCCTGATTGGCCTGGGGGCAGGGAAGCACGTGAGATCTCCCTGCTTGGGCACGTGATGTCTAGGAGGAACTGTCAACTATTTTGAACAGCTGGCAGTTCCGTCTGATGCCACATACCCCTGGTAGAGGGAGGAGACTTTGCATGCTCCCCCTGCCCCGGGTCTCAATTGGCCTGGGGGCGGCAGGGATGCAGCAGGGACATGGGCTGGATGAAATGGCTTGGTGGGCTGTATCTGGCCCGCTGGCCTTATCTTGCTCACCCATATATTACATCCTATTTCTCTCCAATGTGCTTTGGACACCACTCTAAAGATTATTTGAAGCCCTATAGTGCCTGATATAGCCAAGAACCCTAATTGTGAAAATTTTGTGTTCCTTTGTCTCCTTTTCTTTGCTCTGACTATCCATTTTTCTTGGAGATCACCCAAACACTTCTATATATGTTCCAGATAGAAGTTCCAGGTTTGTATTTATTTCCTTACTCTAATTATCCCAATTCTGTATCACAGCCATACTCCTGAAAAAATCTAGTCTCTTTTTTACTGTTTGGAGGCCTTAAAGTGCTCAACAATTTTCCCTTTGAAATTTTACCACAGCTCTTGTCTCGGTACCGTGTTCTACATTTTCTTTTTAAATCTCGGTGCTTTTTGCACACCGTATAGAAGCCTGCCAGTGCACCTTCAGAGTTCCCTCATATAATCCAATGCCCCATCAATAGTTCTTCTGCTCGCCTCCTGTTTAATACTTCATTAATATGCTCCTGTCCTGTAGATGTTGCTCAGTGTTTTCCTGAATCTGTTCGTTTGCTAAGGCTCCTAAAATGCTTGCAAACCTCCTTTTAGAGACTTTGAAATATTCCCACTTTCCACTAAAGTGTTCCCATGTTTGTTCTCAGACCTGCATAGATACTGTTGCATTGCGTTTGTAGTGCGTAGAGGGCTCAGTCACAGATTAGGACCCTATTGGCTCCATTGTACAAACACAAAAGGAGACAGTCCATGCCTTCAGGAGTTTACAATCTAAAATATCATAATATACACAGAGGTACATTGTGCCCTTATATAAACTTCTGGCGGTCTGTTGTACCCTTCCTATCGAGAGACTTCTCCCACCTGTAGATTCCTCCATGAATACTTCAGCATCCTCTGTGCAACTTCTCCGATATTATGCACCAGCATATGCTTCTGCTGTCTCATTTGAGGGTTTATAGTCTCCTCTACATCAAGGTGTTGAAACAAAAGAGTAAAAAAACAAACATGGAGGTTTCTAAACCTTATAGAAGAGTAAAGAGATCCTACACAGCATGCGCTCTTCCTTTTCTTTGAAGGTATGTCTACACTACAGAGGGTTTTTTTTGGAAAAATGGCCGTTTTTCTGAAAAAACTTCAATTACATCTGCACTGCAATTGCATTCTTCCGAAAGAAAATCAAAAGAACGGAGGGCTTTTCCCCCCCAATATTGGTAATCTTCATTCTGTGAGGAAGAAGCCTTTTTCTGAAAGGCATGTGTGGATGGGGAAGAGGGAATTCTTTCGAAAGAAGAGGAAAAGGGAAGAAGACAGGTGCCCTAGTGGTCACTCCATCCATAGTAATCACAGATGAAAAGTGAGACAGCGTCCATTCAGTATGGACGCTATCTTTCAGTGCACTTTTGCAGTGTGGATGCTGTCTTTTGAAAGAAGTTTTTCCAGAAGATCTCTTCCAGAAAAGTTTCTTCTGAAAGAAGCCTGCAGTCTAGATATAGACTGAGCCAGGAAAACACCGTCTGCACCAGCTTCACACAGTTGGGCTTCAGCTAACATTCAGGACACATTTTAGAGATGGGAAGTGAGGCACAGAGGAGCTAAGTGACATGCTCAGTCACACAGGAAGTCTTTGTCAGAACAGGGACTTGATTTCACCCCTTGACTTTGACCAAATATGAGAAATGTCAGCCTCGGTATTTTTTTTAAAGTTTGTCATAAGCATCTGTGAATAGGATCTTATAACTGAAGTTAGTGTGTGTAAGAGCTGCTGTCTTGTGTTTTTAGTGTAACACTCTGATAAACAAAGTAGCCACCTAGTGGCAGTATAAAACTGCATTATGTTTAGAATAAAGCAAGTATTTTTCATTTCCACTCAAAGATGTACAATGTGCAATCTATTAGTTGTATTTTTTAGCGATTTAGCAGTTTACAATTATGTTGCAATACTCCTTTGTGCTTATTGTCTGGATTGTATAATGTGTTTATAGTACTTCAGAAGAATGTGTAAAGAAAATACTTTTCAAAACTGTATTTGAGGTTAAGTGTATTACTAAATGTCAGATATATTTCTACACACTTTCCTTCTCGCTCCTCTTTCTTAAACAAAATAAAAACCCCTATACTCTAAATAATTATGACATTTTCAAAATTTAAATATTATTTAATACAGATTAGCAAATTGTTACATATTCCTGCATTTTAGTGTAACCGCTATTGGTGGATTTGCTGTAGGTTAGTATAGGAGCCTCTACATCTTGAGCTATAAGACCAGCTGGCTGTCAGCTTAGGCTGTATAGCTCCCTTGTTTTTAATCTCTGGCTGTAAATGGTCTAAGTGCCACTGCATGGGACAGTGAACCATACTAGGTTTGTGGGTTACATTAGCACAGTTTATTTTTAGCTCCTCTGAGACCTTTTCCTTTCCCAGTAGTGTTTGTTTATGGAGAGATGTCAGTATTTGAGATGTACAAGTTTTGTTGGAGCTGTATAGTGGAAGCTATGGCATGTGCTCTGGTGTAAATATGCATCATACTTTACCTCATCGCTTGTACTACTGAAGACTAGTTATACTTTAAACTGGGATAGTCGAGAGGAAAACTGGTCTGGATTAATTTAATCTGAGATGGTCCTCCTTTTTATCCACAGATTTTCAGGAAGAAGCTGCTAACCAACACTGTTGCTCTGGACTGACTCATTTCCCCAGATTCATTAACCCTGCAAAAGGAAGCCAAGGCCTGATGTACATTTTATAGGTTGTACCTCCCTTAACTGGGACGCCCTGGTCCGGCAACATCTGTGGTCAGGCACTGAGCATGGATGTTCCTGGACCACAGAGCCCAGGAACAGGGAGGTCTGGGGGCAGGACAGGAGTGCCGTAGGGGGCACCTGTAACTCAGACCCCAGTTTGTGTGTGTGGGGAAGGAGGGCAATAGGTGGCACAGTGGGGAGCTCTGGCCCCACCCCCAGCAGCAGCCAGGGAGCTCTGGTTTTGGCTGTGTAGCTCTGGCCTCAGCCATGGACTTTTCATATTAGCGAACAGAGGATGGGAAAGGGCTGGCATAGGTGCTGAAAGTGGGGTGGCTTCTGCTGCCCTGCCTTGAAGTGGTTTCCATCACACACATACAAGGTTTCAAGTGTGGTTCTTCTGCTCTGTGGCGCTGTGCACATTGCTCCAGTCTCCCTGGGGGCGGGGTAGTCGGGCTATGTTGGGGTTAAGGGGTATTAGGGAGGGGTAGTAAGTCGCTTGTCCCTGAAAGGAAGGGAAGAGCTGGTAGGAGGAAGGGGGAGTGTGTGGGTGGAAGAGGTGGCCGTGGTTAGGGCTCGTCCCCGGGGGTGAGAAAGGAGGGCAGGCTGTGGCAGCAGGGTGGGTCACTCACTTGTGCGTGTGGCGAGGGCTGTTGCGATCCTGCTCCTGCCCTGGGTTCGGGCAGCGAGTGTGGGGCGCCCGGGCGGCACAGTGACTGCCCCGCGGGAGCCCGCGCCCTGGACACATGAGCCGCCGCCGCGGCACAGGCGCTGCCCTGGAGCCGCCGCGGTACAGTCACTGCCCCGGGGGAGCCGCGCCCTGGACTCTAGGAGCCGCCGCGGCCCCGCTCCCTGCAGCCGCTGCGGAATCCCGCTCCCTGCCAGCTGCGGCCATCCATCCATCCGGCGGGTGGAGCAGCCGCGGCTCCGGGGGCGCCCGACCCCCAGCCCCCCTTTCTCCTCCCGCTCAGCCGCCCGGCCCGCTCTCCCCACGGGGGATGGCGGGTCACAATGAGAAATGACAGAGGGGCGCAGCTTGCAGCCGCGTCCACGCTGGAGCCGCCAGGCGGGCCAGGGACCCTGCGGAGCTGCTGGGAGCCCGGGCGCCGCCCTTCCCTGCGCCTTTCATGCTCGTGGCGAGCGGGCTGCGGCGCCCCTGCCACCCGCCCGTGATTTCCGACCCGCCGCGGTGTGCCGGGGAGCCCGAGCTGGTTGTCATAGGGTAAGGCTGGAAACGCTCCTCAGGCCTCTGGCGCGTCCCTCCCTGCAGCCTCCGCGCGCGTGCAGGCTGCGGGCAGCAAAACCGCCCTGTGCCGGGCCGGGTTACACGTGCGTGTGTGTTTAGGGGGGTTGTGGACACATGTATGCAAATATGGATAGTGTGGGTATCCATATAGAGCTCTCGGATGGCTAGGCTACGTGGATAGTGTACTAAACGCATGGGGGGGGGGGGGTAATCAGGAAGAAGTAGTGGTGTACATTTGGCATGATTTTATAAATGACAAGAAGTCGTCTCAAAGGATCACCGATAAAATCTTTGAACTGAACCATCATGTGTTATACTATGCTGTATTTTCTGAGGAAGAAACTGTTTTACAGTGCCCGTTTTGTTTTGTTGTTATTACTGGGTAAATGCAGGCTCTCTTAGTGCCAGGAAAACAACTAGCACAGACCTCTGGGAGAGAGCCAGAGAAATCTATTACATTAAAATTCTGTGTGGCTAGAATCTGTTTACACGTTATCATTTCATGATTTCCATTTCAGTGTCTCAGCACCTCAGAATCTCTCCTTTTGAAAAGTATGAGATTCCTTTGTTAGCATTCAGGAGGCACCAAGATGAATACCTCGCCATTGTAGACTGACTCTTGTCCAGCTGGGGCCTTGGGCCTTTTCAGTCATAGACCTGTGAGGTGTGACTTTCACATCTGGAAAGAAAAAAGGAAACATTTCTGTGGCCAGTGGATTAAATAATAGTGTCTGCTTAAAAACTGTTCAGAGGGTTGGAAGTTTTGGGTTCTCATGAGAGATGAATTAGAAAGTGGAGTGCAACTGAGGCAAAGGTGCGTGACAGAGGAGTGCATGTACATCTTGTGTACATGTATGTAATTATAATTTGTTGTCTGAGTAGTGACTTAATGCTGCATTTGACCGTTGTTCTTTAGTAGTAAACAAATATGCCCAACTGAAATCAGTGAGTGGAAGGCCCACATTTGGAACAAGGATAGAATACAGCTCAAAGTGACTGTTCTAATTTAAGTCTTTAACTGATCCTGTCATTGTTCTTAGAACTCTTTTCATAACTATTTATGAGCTTCATGCATTGCACCAAATCCCAGCCAGCATTAAGATAAATTGGAGAATAGTATGGCTGATCATGCAATCTCTATATGGATAACACATACATTAAGAACTAGTCATCTCAGAAAAGGTTTCCAGATTGAGCCTATATAATGTGTTTACAAATGTGCATATTATTCCTAAAGAGATTTGCTGAGGAGGAAAAAAAACCCAGAAGATTATTTCTCTAAAGAAAACTATATTGTAGTATTACATGAAGCTTATTACATGAAGTGTTAGAGTTAGGAGCTTGGGGAATAATGTAAGTTGGACAGCACATGAAAACTTCACAGCAAATCCTAATAAATATCAGAGTTTAGTAATTTGTACACATTTATTTGGCTCATTTATTTTTATCTAAGAAATTTGCCTAAGAAGCAGCTGTCTCAAAATAGAACACAGTGCTTCCATCAAGCTACCATTCAAATAGTTCTTTGAAACTTCTATTCTGGGTCTATGCAAAATATTTTACATATGCACATATTCTGATATTTATCTATCATCTCAGATTTCCTAATGAAAGTGTCAAGTTGACTGACTAAGACTCTTTGAAAAGGTCCACTTAGTAGCATATTTGTATATTTCTTGCAGACTTTACAGACAGTGAAACTAGCTCCATGTTAATGATTGAACAGTGTTTATTTAACTTAGTACTGTCTGAATAATTATTGTTTTGTGCTTTTGAAGTACCTCTGGTGCAGTGAGGAAATAGTGCTTAAGTGTTTTTTGTGTGGTTTCTGAACTGCAAAATACAAGGTTAAAGAACTGCTTGAAGAATAAAATGTAGATTTCTGTAAAGATTAACAGCAATCAAAATAAGCCTTTAATTACATTAAAAGTACATTCACATCTTTTCCTCAGAAAAGCTCTTGTAACTTGACTTACTATATCTTAAAATTGTTTGAGCAAACATTTTTGTTAATGAACACTTCTAAGAATTTGGAGGTAGAAATTTAAATTGTTGCTCTGAGTTCATAAGCCAGGTACTTTTCAGCAAGTGCTCCTATCTAGTGGGGAGAAATGCCTTATGCTCCTCCAGTCATAACAGTTGTTGGTCCAAATCGTGCAAATAAGTTGTTTGAGTCTGTAAAGAACAATAGGTTGCAGGAAGATGGAAATTAATAGTCTTTTTTTCCTATACATGTACTAACTGCAAAGCTCAGTTAATTTCTTCTTTTCATTGTTATCCTTGCACTCAGTCTTTGCAGTCCTTTAAATGAGTATCCTTTAAATCTTCTATTGACTCTGATGATTGTATGCAAAAGGTTTGTAGGATTTCTGAGGCAGGAACCTTCTTATTTGTCAGTTTGGGAGCACATTCATTCTATCTTATAGCACTGTACTTACAGGTTGGACCTCTCTCGTCCAGCACACTTGGGACTTTATTCTGAATGGAGAAATTTGCCAGACCAGGGGAGGTCCCTTGCCATTAGCTCCCCAGCCCACTGCTGGCTCCATTTCTGACCCCAGCTGGCCCCACTGCCTCCAGCCGGCTGTGCTGCCAGCTCTGGCCGGACTCACTGTACACCAGACCCCCTACCACCAGGCTCCCAGCTGTGCTGCTGGACCTCCCATGCAATGGGTCTCTTGGGCATACCACCAGACCGCACTCCTGCCATGGGGCTCCTGGCCGTGCCTCCAGATCCTTCCCTGTCTTGGGGCTTTCTAGTCTAGGAACATCAGTGGACCTGCTGGACCAGAGTCCCAATTTAGGAAGGTACAATTTGGACTACTCTCACAATAAGTGCATATCCTTGAGTGTTGTATAGAAATCCAGAACTCTCTTCTTTTAGTTGAGGCTGGAATTTACAGTATCAATTGCTAATCAATTGTGAAAATCATTTGCTCCAAATCTTTTAAATCTGATCTGCTCTTGTCATTTGGCAACACTGTATTCTGTTGTGTCAGTAGGTTAGTTTCTACCCATTTTTTTGAGTGTAAGACATGAGTAAGATTATGTATAGGCTAAAGAAGTAATATTGGTTTTTTGTGATGTTTTCAGGAGGGGTCTGTCCAAAGGATCTACAGATGATTGTTTCCCAAGGAAGAGAGGAGATCTTCCAGCAAGTTTTATGAAAAACGTACAGGATGCCATTGACAATTTTACTTGGTATGCAATTACATTAACTTCTGAAATAGCGCTTACTAATAATAGAACAGTGGGCTAAGTATGTTGTTATGAGGTAATCCATTATAGCTAAATATTACAATGTGTCTACAGCAAATTGGGATAATTGACAGATTGCCTAATTATTCCAGAAAAAATGGCTACATTTAATAGTATGCTTTTACACAAGTGTAATACAGTTTCTTTTCACTAAAGTATATTCCCTAACATAATTAAGAATTTCATCAATCATTTTTGGTAAGCTTTTCCTATAGGAATAATAGCTCAAGAAACATAATTTGTTATTACAGGTGATTATTTTCAGATTTCCTCTTGGATTTCATTGGTCATTTCTAGATCATTTTTATGGATGACAGATGTTAAGTGAGGACTTAAATTTTCCAAATAAATATTATGTATGTCATGCAAGAGAAGCAGCAGTTTTGCTAGCTTAGATAGCAAGTAAATTAACCTTTTTATGTATTAGTCTGCTTAACTTAAAGTTTGTCTTCTCTGAATTTCAGCCTGATAACATTTGTCCTTTGTCTGCATTTTCTTTATTTAATACGTTGTACAACCACGATTCTTTGCTTCTCAAAATTTCTCCTTTCCCACTCGAGCCACATTTGCTGAGTTACAAAAAAGAAAAATGTGGGATTTTTATTAAACTATCATTATTGTATCTAAAAACATTTAATCTAGAAAAAGAAACACACTGTACTGCATAGAATACAGATAATCCTAATTTACATAAATTCTCATTTATCAGAGCTCCTGTAAATATCATTATGCTACTGGACTCTGGTGTTCTACAGTCTCAGAGCAAAATGAAGAAGCACAAGCCACCATGGCAAGACCAGGGTCAAACTTCAGAGTTCAGTGAAGAGAAATCTATCTGCTTTTGTGGATCATCTAACTTTAAAAAGGCCTCACTTCAGCTATCTACCATTGCCTAGAAGTTGTCTGGTCTACAGAGATGACTGTATCTTCACTGCACTTCAGTATTGGAGTACAGCCATTTAAAAGTCTTTCGAAAAACTAAAAACCTATAACTGAAAGTTTGGAATGGGTCCACTCTCTGTATTAAGGATGTTAAGGAATGGGTATTTTGCTAACCGTGTAGTTGATACAACTACACGATTAGATGATAAGGGGAGGCTCTCTCCGGGACTGCTGCATCTCGGCATTTTAAATGTACAGTGAAAGCTTTGTTATCTGGCACTCTGTTAACCAGAAAACTTTGTTAACTGGCATTGCCCCTAGCCAAAATACTATCACATCTTCAGGCGCACAGGCCTGGCTTGGTTTACCATGATTGGCTTAACATTATTTAAGAAGCACTAACCATCTTTAACTCAAAATAGAAATGTGAGACCAATTGCCTCACACGACAAAACTACCAATATTAAAAACTTGAGTTTTACTATTATTGTCCATTGGTTTTTCCTAGGTCGATGGGACCCTCAGATAACTGAAACACCCTAATCCCCAAGCATGCCGGATAACACAGGTTTTACTGAAGTAAGAGCCCAAAGGCTCTTTTATCTAATTTATTGAAGAATAGCCCAGTGTCTGACTCTGTAACGAAGGCTCTTACTGCATTTAGAATTCAGAGGTGCAGCATCCCAGACCCGCATGAGCCAGGACTGCTCATTTCCGGCTTGCGCAGGGACCAGTAGCCCCTGTTCGTTGTGGTGTGGCTGGCCTTGGGCAGGGGCTGCTGCTGGAGCAGCCAAACTTGGGGCCAGCTCCAACTGCTGCAAACAGGGGATGTTTCTCAGCAGCAAACCCTATCTGTGGGGGGAGGAGAAAGGGTAGAGGAGAGACCCAGCTTCCCACTGGGACCCCCGCAGACAGAGGTTGCTGCCAGAACAGTCTTTCCCTTCCCTGCTGGCTCTGATAGAGCATAAAATATAATATGTAACAATAACTATAACAAGGGAAAACTAATTGAAACTTTTCTAGTTTTAAAAACTTTGTGTAAGAAATAATGCAAATTGAGCCCATCAGTTTCTAATAGCTTTCAAAGGGTTTGCTTCTTTATGACTTGTACAGTTTTGTCTTCACTGACTTTAAATATGCAGGAAGACAAATTATGAGTCAACAGTGTGATGCTGTTGCAAAAAAAGCAAATATGATTCTAGGTTGTATCAACAGGTGTGTTGTAAGCAAAACTTGTGAAGTCATTCTGCCGCTCTACTCTGCACTAGTTAGGCCTCAGCTGGAGTACTGTGTCCAGTTCTGGGCGCCACATTTCAAGAAAGATGTGGAGAAACTGGAAAGGGTACAGAGAAGAGCGACAAGAATGATTAAAGGTTTAGAGAACATGACCTATGAAGCCAGGCTTTATGAACTGGGCTTGTTTAGTTTGGAAAAAAGAAGATTAAGGGGGGACATGATAGCGGTTTTCAAATATCTAAAAGGGTGTCACAAGGAGGAAGGGAGAAAATTTGTTCCTTTTGGTTTCTGACGACAGGACAAGGAGTAATGGGCTTAAAGTGCAGCAGGGGAGATTTAGATTGGACATTAGGAAAAAATTCCTAACTGTCAGGGGGGTCAAATATTGGAATAAATTGCCAAGGGAGGTGGTGGAATCTCCCTCTCTGGAGATATTTAAGATCAGGTTAGATAGACATCTGTCAGGGATGGTGTAAACAGAGCTTGGTCCTGCCTTGAGGGCGGGGGGCTGGACTCGATGACCTCTTGAGGTCCCTTCCAGTCCTATTATTCTATGATTCTATGATTCTTTCACTAAGTTCCACATAGTGAGTATGTAAGCATGTGTATGGACGCACGTATAAAGTAAATGACTATACCCATGTTCTGGGTGTCCTGGTAATAATTAAAATGATAATAACTCAGCAGTGTAATGCAATAGAGAATATTCCCATCCTACTCTGCCTAGGAGCCCACATCCATATTATTACTCTTATGTAACAGATGGATTTCATAGCATATTCGGAAAGTCACATATCATACAAAGGCATATATCATTAGCAGGGCTTGCTGAACCATGGAAAGCCCTGCTCACCAGCCGCGCTGTTTGGCGATCTGCACATGCGCAGATTGTTCTGCACATGTGCAAATCACCGGAACCCAGCTCTTCCGGGTTGCAATCTACTTGTCACAGGCGAGTAAATTGCATTATTTGTCGAACCCTGATCATTACCATAGACATGCTATGAATACGTGTAATGTTATTTTTAGTAGGTTTGTGTGAATTGCATTTTTTTCTTCTTTTGTTTGTTTTTACAGTGAAACTGTTTCGTCACGGTCTTCTAGCAGTCCTATAACAACAACAGACTTGAATAATTCTTGGTCTGGAATACAAAGCTATACTACTGGCTTTTCTACGGAAAGAAGCTCAATTTACTCTTGGAGGGATGAGGTATGTCAGACATTTTTACTAATAATATTTTATCTAATTTATTGAAGAATAGCCCAATGTCTGTGACTCTGTAACACTGAAATGCTGGCTGTTCCCTCTGGGCAGCGCTGTTGTCTCCCTGGCTGTTCCCTCTGGGCGGTGCTGTTGCCCGAGTCACGTCCTCCCGCCGTGGAGCTCGGCTGACTTCTGCGCGGCTCAGTTGGTCGCTGCAGAGGAGCAAGTGGTGCAAGCAACCGTTTGGGCTTCATGCTCCCCATGCAGCACGGGGAGCGCGGAGCCCAAATGGCTGTTTGGGCTTCGCGGTTCCCCGAGTGAGAGGCAGGAGGGGGAGGAGAAGAGAAAGAGAGAGACTGAGAGAGGGACAGGAGGCGGAGGAGAGCTGAGAGAGAGAGAGAGAGAGAGAGACGGAGCGAGAGACCGGAGGCTCAGGAGAGAAGACCGACGTGGAGAAGAGACCTGAAAATCCCGTCTTATGATGGGCAAATTGGCCAGTTTATTGAAGAAAGATTAAACTATTTTACAGAATACTAAGTATTTGAATAGATGACAGCACATGACACAATTGAAAAGTTACTTTTTCTAGTGCAGGACAGCAGCTATAGCAATAAAGAAAACCAAATTAGTAATTAGGTCATTGTTTAACTCAATTATATTTAGAGTGACTGACAATATTTAAAAAATGTAAAATGTTGTACATTAGATATACTTTTAATTTTAATAAGGTTTTAGATATATTCACTAAAAACAGTCTTATAATTTGTAGGAATTTGATAAAGCTAATACGCAAAGAGTGCATCGGTTATTTTGGGATGTGGATGAAATGTTGTTTGAAGGAAAAGTTAGTTCTCAAATCCAGAGTCTGCAGGTAGAATGTAAAGAGTGGACCAAACGATCTCTCCATCTGAGGTAAGGGAATTTCTTGCTAGAATTAATTCTAACCTATCAGAATTCTGTTTGATTAATTTATGTTTTAGGTATGCCAGTTTGAGCTGTTCTTATTGGATTATATTTATAGTACTATTTCAGAATTGTGTTCAAATTCAACTGTAGCTCAGTGGTAAAACTGTGTGTTAATTCTTCGTCATGCATGGACTCTCAATGCTCTACCGGCTCATGATATTCATCCAGGGCGGGCCTGAGGTATTCTGGTGTCCCGGGCACGGGTGCGCGGCGCCACCCCTGGGTACACGGCGCATGCACGGGCCCGCGCGTGGGAAGCGGGCTTGCCCCCCTAGGGTGCGCAGGCCCACCCCCGGGGCGCACAGCGCATGCGCGGCCCAGCTACGGCCACTGACGCGCAGCCCTGGGCCCACCCCTGCGGTGCACGGTGCAAACGTGGCCCAGTCCAGCCTGGTTGTTGCTGCTGGCTCACGCGCCGGGCCGCGTAGGGCCCCGTGGCTGTGGGGGGAAAGGTGTTGCTGGCTGTCACCACGGGGATGCAGGCAGGCCGGCGCTGCGGGAGCCGGGCGCGTGGAGCCTGATGGCAGCTGTAAGGGATGCTGCGTGCCCCTTACAGCTGCCATCAGGCGCCCCCCATTAGTTGGCGCTCTGGGCAGCTGCCCGGCTTGCGCATGCCTCCGTCCGGCCCTGTACTCATCCTAAGTAATGTAATCATCACAAAAGATTTTATTTTAGTGCAATATCATAAGAATGTGTGCAAATTAATATGGTAAAGAAACATACTTGTCTGAGTACTAACTTTTAATATGTATAGAACACACCTAATAGAACACTGAAAACTATATTTATGAAAACTAACCTTACTGGAAAGACATAGCAAAAACCAGTCTGCCCTGAAATCTGTACAAAGACTATTTTGTCCCATTGAATGCTGTCCTTTTTAGGAGAAGAGAGAAAAGAGTATGTATCCCCTGCAGGGCTATGATAAAGACACTCTCCTGGGTTATATAAACCAATATGAACTGAAGTAAAATGTTAGCAAAGCAACAAGTAATTATATAAATGGAGAGAGATGTACTTAGAAATTGTCTTTGCTGCTTTCATGATAGTGCTAGGTGCCTGGAAAACACAGGGACTGCTCTTTCCTTTCACACAGAGCATAGAAAACTACTTAGTGAGGTCAAGGAGGAAACATGGCCTGGGGTAGGGAGGGGGACTGTCACATAACACCATTATAATGTGCTGCTTTGTGGGAGCACATATGCACACTCTTACTGTTATATGGTAGAGCCACACCATTCTAACAGGAGTGTGTGTGCATAGCTGTACAGTCTAGCCCTTAATCTTTAAAAGAATTTTAGTTTTAAGTTACCACAAAGGGCACGGCCAGTTGATTGCAAGGTGTTCCCAGCTCCTCTTTGTTCCTCCCCACTCTCAGTGAGGAACCTGTGCTGTCGCTACAGTCTCCCACAAAAATACAGCTAGCTCAGGCTTCCTGTGGGATCTGGCACAGAGCCGGATCTGGCACGGACTCCCCCCTGCCCATGCTGCAGGAAAGAAGGCAGCATAGAAAAGGAAGGGAAGACAAAATATGCTCCTCCTCTGCCCACAACAGCACAAGTACTTTCTTGTCTTCCCTTCCTTCCCTGTGCTCCGGTAAAGATGGCGGTGCAGGAACCAGAGTGGCTGGATATGTTAAAGGAGTGCACGTGCGCTTCTTCCAGCACTTCCTGCAGATCCTGCTCCAAGATCCTTGTCCTGGGAGACCCCTAGGTACCAGCCGAGCTGCTCCTGCTCTTCTCCCCTGCCCAGACACTCCACTAGCACCCTTCCCAGGGTCGACACTCACCAGGACCCTGCTGCTGCTCCCTGACTAGACACCTCTACCAGCACCCTGCTCCTGCCCACCTCCCTCCTGACCAGACACCTACCTCCAGCTTGCTCCTGTACCCTGCTTCCCCCCAGATTCCACCCCCATCCCTATCCCACTCACTGGCAGCTCTCTCCTGCATACTGGATCCCTAATTTTTGGCCCCACCTAAGAGCATAGAGGGGCCAAAAATCCACTAACCCTGGAACCCCAGAAGAGTTAATCTGGCCTGCAGCCTTGAACTTCAGTCCTACCTACCGTCCCCTACCACATGGGTCTGGAGTGCCAAGGGAGAGCGGTGTCTCAGTTGGGGCCACATCAGTGAGGCTTAGGGGGATTTGGAGGGGTTGTGTTTTTGCATCTCACTTGCGTGGTCCCCATCTGATTTTACTGTGGGTTAGTGGCCCCTGACCCAAAACAGGTTTCCCGCCATTCTCATAAATAAAGACAATGCTGAAACATGTTGTGTTGGACATAATATTTTATTTAAAAATGAAGCCTGGCCAACAAGCCCCCAGTTGGGGCCATGCCCTCATCTGGCTGCAGCATCATAACATTCCTGCACTCCCCCCCACTGATCCCAACCCTGAGCCCATCATACACCTGAACCCCCTGTCCTGAGCCCCTCACGTCCCCAAACTCCTGCACCTCCCATATCCCCAGTCTTGTTCCACAATACTCCTACACCTTCCACACACTGCAAACCTGTGCCCTGAGCCCATCATACATCCAGCCCCCCCTGCATTGAGCCTCTCAGATACCCCAACCCAAATTCCTGCACCTCCACATCCACAAGCCTGCAGCTTGCTCCAACACCCCAAACCTCCACCTGATCCCAACACTCTCCAGCTTGGAGCCCCCTCCCTGAGCAAGCATTTCCTTCTCCACCTCCTCCTGCATCCAAATCCCCTCCCAGAACTTGCACCTCTCACCCCTTCCTGCACCCAAATTCCTCATTCCCAACTCAGAGCCCACACCTCCTGTCTTAACCCAGTGAGAGTGAGTAAGGGCTGGGGACAGAAAATGATGGAGAGGAGGGCAGTGGAGAGCGCAGGGCCTCAAGGAAGGGTCTTGTGGAAGGGATGGGGTACATCTTGGCTTGCCCTGACATTTAAAAAGGTTGGAGACCACTGCTGTAAGCCATGGTCTACAGTAGGGAGTTATTTCAAAATAACTCCCTTTATTTTGAAATAACAAGCGGAGTGTCCACACTACCAAGCCTGCTTTCCATGAGGAATAATGTTTACTTTGAAATAGTGGTAGTGTGGATGCTCCACTGCTGCTACAGGCAGTCCCCGGGTTACGTACAAGATAGGGACTGTAGGTTTGTTCTTAAGCTGAATTTGTATGTAAGTCGGAACTGGCGTCCAGATTCAGCCACTGCTGAAACTGACCAGCGGCTGACTACAGGAAGCCCGAGGCAGAGTTGCTCTGCCCCAGGCTTCCTAGAATCAGCCACTGATCAGTTTCAACAGCGGCTGAATCTGGAGGCCTGGGACAGAGCAGCTGGGGCGCTGCCGGGTAGGTCCCCGCAGCGCCTCACCTCGGCGCTGCAAGGACCAACCCAGCAGCACCCCAGCTGCTCTACCCCAGGTGTCCCCAAGTCAGCTGCTGCTGAAACTGATCAGCGGCTGATTCCAGGAAGCCCGGGGCAGAGCAACTCTGCCTCGGGCTTCCTGTAGTCAGCCGCTGGTCAGTTTCAGCAGCGGCTGACTTGGGGACACCTGGGGCAGAGCAGCTGGGGTACTGCTGGGTTGGTCCAGTAGCGCTGCACCTCGGTGCTGTGGGACCAACCCGGCAGCGCCCCAGCTACTCTACCCCAGGCATCGGCGAGAAAAGCCTGGTCTGCTGGGGGGGGGGGGGGGAGGTGCACTAGCTGCGCCCCCCCCCCCCCCAGCAGACCAGGGAGACGCGGGTGGCAGGACCGCCGAGATGTGCCGCAGTCCTGATGCCCGCGTCCTCCGCGGCTTTGCTCAGTGTCTCCCTGGTCTGCTGGGGGCCCCCCCTAGCAGACTAGGGAGACGCAGAGCGGCTTTTCTCGCCGCGGAGAACGCGAGCGGAGGGACCGCGGTGCGTCTGGGCGGTCCCGCTGCCCGCGTCCTCCACGGCGAGAAAAGCCCCGTTCGTATGTAGGGATCCGATGTAAGTTGAATCCACGTAACCCTGCCTGTATTTCAAAATAACTACTCCCCAGAGTCAGTCACAGTAATCATTCCCCAGTGCTTCTTGGGACTCTAAGTCAAAGTAGCATGTCCACATTAAGGGAGCCTGCTGCGGATTAATTTTGAAGTTTCCCTGTAGTGTGAACACACTGTTTTGAAATAGTTGTTTCAGGGTTATTATTTCAAAGTTTTTATTCAAAACTAATAGTGTTACAGGACCACATGTGTTTTTACCAAATGTCATTGAAAAAAAATTTAGAATGTGGTGCTGAGGGTGACAGTGTTCCCTTTAATAACCAATAAAACCTATAACTCTTCATGCAAATTAGGAGACATACTTAAACTTGAAGCACTATTTCCATATTGCTGTAGAAAATCTTTCCTTTTTAAAAATTCTATAAAAATTCACAAGCAATTTGGAAATCTGCTGTTGTGAAGAAGTGTAGCTAATTCAGTATATTCATTTTCTGCTGATAATATTTTCAAAGTTTTTTCACAGATTTCATATGAATGTTGGGTACTTATGATTAGTTTTGATAATAGTGTAAAAAACAAATGGAAGTTATTACTGAGCTCCAGGAAATAAGTAGGCTGATTCAAATCTACCTATACATGATTCAAGAGAGAAATATATTAACTTAACTTCAGACAATTTAAAGATTATAGATCAGATAGTAGAGAGACAAGATGTGTGAAGTTTACATCTCTTATTGGACCAACTTCTATTGGTGAGAGGGATAAGTTGGTCCAATAAAAGATATTACCTCATTCACTTTGTTTCTCTAATATCCCGGGTCTGACAGTTACCACCCTGGATAGACCTGATTTGGAGCTTGTCATTAACTAGTTTGTTAAGTTGTGGAAAAAAGAAGTATCAGTAGATAAGAAAGCTTGATATGGTGGTCCTTATGTTCTTCTCAAGTCTGGGTTGTTTCTGTATGCTCCCTTTCTTCCCCAGGACTCTGCTGAAGCCTCTCGTGCAAACACCTAATTGTTAAGGATTGCAGGTGCCTGTCAGGACTGGGGATGGAGATTGGAAGCAGTTGTTCCGAGTGACTGGCTCCCATGAGAACTTGGTAGATTTCTGCTTGGAAATTTGTACAAGTTAATGAGTGAACCAACATTAACTTTGCCTCAGCAACCTTCTACCCTGTCAAATGGGGAATAGTGCACAGCTGTAGCACTATAGCAACATGATTTCTGAAGGATCCATCCTACTAGCGGAGGAGGCATTAGTGAGGGAGCCACACAAAGTTATCATTATGTAGTCTTGAGAATCCATTGCATTGGCCCTTCTCTTTGGATATTCTGTGAATCTTTGGGCTTTGTAGTTCAGACCCATTCCCTGTCCCTTGAGTGTAACATTCTTGCAGACCCTCTCTTGAAGATTTCTCAGAACTATTTCCTCCCACCCCTGCACATAGACATAGATTTTTAAAAAATAAATTAAGTTTGGAAGGTTTTTTTTCTAAAAGATCTGCTCTTGGAATTATTTTGTGGTAGTTCTGTGGCCTATGTTATATAGGAGGTCAGACTAGATGATCACAGTGGTCTCTTCTGCCCTTGGAATTTGAATTTCTGGCAAGGAATGGAAAAAATTGTTGTGATTTAGAAAAACCCCTGTCAGCTCTAGAAGAAATATTTACAAGTACAGAAAGTTCTGCAAACATTCCAGCGCTTAAGTGCAGGTGCCAAGAGGGTGTATTTTAGGGAACTTTGTACTAACTGGTCTTGAAAAATGCATGGCGTACCGTGTACAAAAATAGTTAACTCTGAGATTTAAAACAAAAAACAATACCTTTAGTTCTCAGTCAGGGTTACATTGTGAATACCTTTACTCACATTTTTGAGCAGTTAAAGGAATTGCCCCATTCACTCAAGTGGGATTGCTGCTGTGAGTAAATGTTTGCCAGTATAAGAGGTTCACAATCGGTCCTTCCATTTTCTGTAAATTATGTAAATTATACTGGTTTCCATTTGAACAGGTAGCATATGTAGTTGCTTATATAGGGTTTGAAAATTGCCATTGACGGCAATAGGCACAAGATCAAACCTATTAAAAGAAAAGGCCTTTTTGCTACTGAGTCTGTTTATAAGGTGGGGAATATTTAATTATTAATGAGCTATGAACATTACGTAGAACTTCCTTATTTACAGTGCCGTTCAGTGAAAAAATAGGAGATTCTCAAGGAAAAGTTTCCTAGTATTGAAAGAACCTGATAATCTCAGATTCAATTATACAAATTCCTGCTGTTACCTGTAAACTCCCCCAAGAACCCTTGCAAATGTTCACTGGAAAACAATATAATAATTAATGAGCATTAATCAGGTAAATAATGACACAAAATTGTCTGTTTCACAAAGTGGCTATGTTTACATTAAAAGTAAAATAACTTGTTTCTCAATTGCAACTCACACACCGAATCCTTATCTGGTCCAAATTTCAGGAACCTGTACATTAGCAGCCTCCCTAATAAACATTTTGGATCAGAATCTTTGTCCTCAGGGATGTCACTTTGTTTTACCAGAATTGTGCAGTGTGATGTTAAAGTTACTCTGTAGGAATAGTGTTTTCTATCTATTTTAAAAATGTATCTTCATAAGTTGTCTGATGGACTGTTGATAGATGTGAATGTGTTCTATTGTCCTTTCAGTAAATGTCTGCTTATTTTTAAAGCTAGATCCTCAACTAATTTAAATCAGCATAGCTCTACTGACTTCAGTGCAGCTACTTCACTTCGTGTTATCCGAAGATTGGGCCTGTTGTTTCCATTAATTGCTCAGAATAAACGCATAGGAGCTATTATCAAATTATTTCTACCTAGTTGGTGGTGTTACAGATATCTGTATTTTTTCACTTTGCTGCATTTCCAGTTAACCAGATTTGATTCTATGTAACAATTTGCATTTTGTATTTTGCAGGATTTTAGGAAAACAGCTCCTTTTTCCTAATGATGAAAGCTTTCAGCATTTTCGGAGCAGAATTACTAGCTCTGTGTATACCAGATCTTTACCAGGCCTCTGTGAAAGCACTAGTAACACGAAAGAGTATGTTCAACAGTTTTGTATGTGCTTTGTTTTAAGCATTTACAGTGACATTACATTTATGTATATTCTTAATATTTACAGCAACTAAAATGTAACAACATTAATATAATAAATCTTTAATTACAAATAAACAAATATTACTGCTTATAGATGAGCAAATAAGTGAAAGTTTGTGTATCAAACAATTCTCTTGATTGTGCAGCAATTGTGTACTAGGCTTTTAAGACCTTACCAGGATATCATTTCACATGCTGTCTTTTTGTAGTGGAAATAAATTGTACTTATTCAAAAGCACTTCTCTTTGATCTGTCATATCTTTTCATAATTTTATAGATCTATTATTTTAACAGCCTTAAAACAATTCAGCAGCTGCCTATTTACACTTTTTTCATGTATATTTAATTGTAATTCTTTTGTTTCAGGCTGTGCATTTCGGGATCTAAACTGGTTCCAATCGTATCACCAGTACACAGATCATTAGACTATAGTTCCCCAAGGATTTCTGTTTCTGACTCATCTGAGTATTCATTCCTGGAAGAGGAAATCTTTGAGGTGGATGGAAAAATTGAAGAATATTTTGCTTTTGACAACAAGGAACTGTAAATAAATTATATATTGCTTCTCTCTAAACGTTCTTCCAATTGATTTAAAAAATTGCTTAGTCCTCACTCTCAGCTGTGGTTCAGGAATACACAATGTAGCTCCAAAAGGGGGATGCAAAAGAGATTTTAAGCTCCCTTTCTGCCCTCCCATGCTATTTTATGTGTTCCCCGGCATACGTTAAGGCAGCCTGAATAGGATCATGAGAGTACAGGGGAACCACAATCCTGCTACTGACTACAGGATGGGGAAGTGATGGTATAGAAATCATTAAGCTCACTCCACAAGAGAGGATCTCCTATTACTGAATGACTGATCCTTCTGCGGCTAGCTACACCATCTTAGAAGTAACTTTCCAACATTCCATGTAGAATGCAGCCCAGGATGGGGCCTTTCTGAATCAAGATTATCGAGATTGTTTTTAGTATAATTTTTTCCCCATTTTTAAATTGTAATATGACACCGTTAATGTAAGAACAAGCATAGAATAAAATTTGGTTCCGGAAAGCTCTTTTCGTGCTACATGTATCATGAGGCAGTGAGTTAAAGTTCTATATTGCACCTGTTCCCCAGTCCAGACAGGAAAAGAGGGAAATAAAGTGGGGTGAAAATTAGGGATGTTAGATATCAGGTAATTGAATAGTTGTGTAACCACACAAAATATTGTTGGTTATATCATTATTTGATAGTCTGTGGGGGCACTCCCAGAGAGCCCCCTGCTATCCCATGCTGTTGCCTCTGTGTCACTATGGGGTGGCAGGTGGAGCCAATCTGCAAGGGGAGCCAATTTAAAAACCAGCAGCTCCCCTCTTAGACCAGCTGCCTGCCACCCTGCGCTGCTGCCTTTGATACAGAGACAGCAGTGTGGGATGGCAGCAGTCCCTGTCCATGGGGAGCCCAGGGTCACTGCGGACAGGGGCTGCTGCCACACCACACTGCTTCCTGTGTATCAGTCTCCCATTCCCCCATCCCCAGCACTGCTGTCTCTTATAGGAGGCACCAAGGCAGGGATAGGAAGGTCTGCGGAGATGGCTTGAAAGCCGACTCCCTGCGTGTATTGGTTCCAGCCTACCCCCTTCACCTTGTGCGCTGCTCCCTCTCTATTAGAGATTGGGGGCAGGCATCATGGGGAGCCATCTTTTAAGCTAATTCCTCATGGGCACAAGCTCCAGTTCTCCCACCACCCACTGTCTCTGATACAGAGGCAGCAAAGGGGAGGGAAATGCGTGTAGTTGACAAGATAAACCAATAAGCCCCAGTATGCTTTTTCATGCTGCTACCACGATAATAGAAGTGCCATTTAACCAGCAAGAGGCAACAAAACAAAGTAAACCAATTCATAATTTCAATTTCGAGTGGTTGTTTTCTTCCCACAGGACTTGGGTCATGAATAAAAAGAAATTTTGCAGTTTTAATTATAAATTTATTTCATGCTTTTCTATATCCATAAGGAAATATGTTAGATTCAGTGTTTGTGTTAACAAAAACAGGTAGAACTTGATAATAAAACTCAGTTTGCTTCAATCATTAGTGATGATGAGAGTTTGGAACAAAAGAAAGGCCAGCTTGCTCGAAGGAGGAATAAAGGTGGCATTCCTCCTGTTTCTCCCAATGCCTGTATCAAAGACACAGTGGCTGCTGAAATATTTGATTGTGTCTGGAGGAATATAGTTGAAATATTGGAGGAGCTGATTAGAAAAAATTGGGAAACTGCTATCACAGGTACTTGGAGTTTTTATAGATGGCACTTATAGAATTGTACTTGAAACAGTAATTTTGTATTAATTAAATATGGCTTAAGAAACTTATTATTATCAGTAAATATCCGTGGCTGTGTCTTCATTGGCACACTTTTCCGGAAAAGGGATGCTAATGAGACCAGTCGGAATTGCAAATGCCCCGGGGATTTAAATTTTCCCCGCGGCATTTGCATGAACATAGCTGCCGCTTTTTTCCGGCTCGGGGCTTTGCCGGAAAAAAGCACCAGTCTAGACAGGGATCTTGCGGAAAATAAACCCTTTTCCGCAAGATCCCTTATTCCTACTTAAAATCAGGAATAAGGGATCTTCATGCAAATGCCGCGGGAAAAATTTAAATCCCCGGGGCATTTGCAATTCCGACTGGTCTCATTAGCATCCCTTTTCCGGAAAAGGGTGCCAATGTAGACACAGCCCGTGTGTTTTGCGTGGAACTTTATAAAATGCAAATGGAAAGATTCATATTGAATTAAGTTGGCTTTGAATCAGGTCCACTAAGGGTATGTCTAGACTACATGGCTCTGTCGCCAGAGCCAGGTAGATTAGTTTATTAGACATACCCAAATGAAGCAGCGATTTAAAGAATCGCTGCTTCATTTAAATGAAAATGGCTGCTGTGCTGTGCCGATCAGCTGTTTGGCAGCACAGCGCTGTAATCTGGACGCTCCGTGGTCGACATCAGAGGCATTTGTTGACCTCCCTGGTAAACCTCATCGCACAAGGCATACTGGGGAAGTCGACAAATGCCTTTGATGTCGACCGTGGAGCATCCAGAGTACAGCGTTGTGTCGCCAAACAGCTGATCAGCACAGTGTGGAAGCCATTTTAATTTAAATGAAGCAGTGATTCTTTAAATCGCTGCTTCATTTGGGTATTTCTCGTAAACTAATCTACATGGCTTTGTCGCCACAGCCATGTAGTCTAGACATACCTTAAGAGAGGAGCTGAAACAAAAAACAGGACTGTGTAGCACTTTAAAGACTAACAAGATGGTTTAATAGCTTTCATGGGCCAGACCCACTTCCTCAGATCAAATAGTGGAAGAAAATTGTCACAACCATATATACCAAGGGATACAATTAAAAAAAATGAACACATATGAAAAAGACAAATCAAATTTCAGAACAGAAGGGGGATGGAGGCGGGAAGGGGGGCAGGTAAATGTCAGTGAGCTAATGATATTAGAGGTGATAATTGGGGAAGCTATCTTTGTAATGGGTAAGATAATTAGCGTCTTTATTCAAATTTGAGTGTAAAGTGTCAAATTTAAGCATGAATGACAATTCAGAGGATTCTCTTTCAAGTGAAGTCTTAAAAGGTCTTTGAAGCAGGATGCAGGTAATCAAGTCGTTGAGACAATGTCCTTTCTGGTTGAAATGGCAAGAAACTGTTTTTTCTTTGTGATCCTGTCTGTTATCTGTTTTGTGGGCATTGATCCTTTGGCGAAGTGTCTGAGACGTTTGTCCAATGTACATAGCGGACGGACACTTTCGGCACATGATTGCATAAATTATATTTCTGGATGCGCAGGAATACGTGTTCTTGATCTTATAACTCACTTGGTTGGGTCCAACTTGTTAGTCTTTAAAGTGCTACACAGTCCTGGTTTTTGTTTCAGCTGCACCAGACTAACACAGCTACATTTCTACTACTAAGAGAGGAGCGCACTCACAAGAAGTGCCCTCAGTGCAAGTGGCAGAAATAGATCACTGGTTCAATATGTAACATGATGCCCTTTGGAAAGCCTTCAGCAGTAGGGATTTAATTTGAGTATCTAAAAGCATTAGCCTCTAATATTTAAATTAAAAGACCCAAGTCTGTTAGCAAACCACTGTATTGCTCAAATTCTGTATAGTTCAGCCACTAGAGGGAGAGAGAGCCATGCTGTTTGGTATGTTCAGATTAGCACAGGATGAAAGAGCATAGTTCACTATGATTACATTTAACTCTTCCTAGTGTTTTAACCGTCTATGCATAGAGAAGCAGAAGGCAAAGAACTAATTTGTGGTGAAATTTTGTCCTCTAGTGTGTACATGGGGTTTCCTTCATAAGCTAAAGAAGGAGGTTTATGTTTGCTACCAAGTTTGCTACCTTTTCCTGTAAGAAAATAGGCTACTAAGCTAAATATGTGGGCTAGAACTGTTAAGAAATTTAATGGTATGATAGAAATAACATAATGGATTATACCATCTGGAAAAGTAGCAATATAGATTTTGCTAGGATGGAATGGGCTAAGAGGACATTTGGTTGCTTCTGTTCATACATTTTTCTGTTTCTAACACACCTTACATGGGCATATTTCAATAACAATCCAGCTGTTTTACCAGTGTTTTCCAAAAAAAGGCAAATTGCCTCTCTTCCACATACATGGCCCAACTGATTTAACATTGACAGAAAAAGTATAGTCATTTTGAAAATATTTTTTTTAGAAATAAATGCTTTTAATCTGACATCTAGATTATGTTTAAACATCATGAAGACTTAAATTAAAACTAATCTAAGGCAGAATGTCATAATATTATTATAAATGTTGAACACTGTTTATCTAGCAGATAATGTCAAATCTGAGTCACTGAGATTTACCTACCATTATCAATTTGTATAACTGCATAAAATTTTGTTTCTTATTTACTTGAATATTCTACACTGGTGCAGAGAATGATAAGCAGGTGGAGAAATTGAAAGCTATTACAAGTAAATTGCCACATCTACTGATCTCCCGTATTACAGCAGATACAGCAAGTGTCCCCCCCCAAGAGGCTCTGAGTCACGAAGCACATCTTTTGGTTCACATTTTGTTCCAGCTCAGGTAAAATATTGTTCCACAAAACAGAATTTTGTTTTCACTTGGCCTAGGCCTATTCTAGCTTAGATCAGAAAAGTTTCCATTTTATTGATTATATGTGTCTAAGGTATTTAGTTTGACTTGTCACCTTTTGAGTATATTTTAACACCCCCCTCCCCCACATCATTGTTATAATTTTTTTATTTGGACTCGTTAGTGCCTGAAGACCCCAGTTAGCCTCATTGTGGTAGATGCTATAAAACCAGATAGCAGTACTCTCTATTCTTTCATAGAAATCATACCTTTTATATTGAGGGGCAACTCTTTCCTTTCAGTAGAACTACAAAAGAACTTCCCTGCAAGCTGCGTGTGATGTTCTAGTGTAACGTCACTTGTTCAAAAACCTGTAACGTCAGATTGTCTTAGTTGTGCCTCTCCTTTCTCTGCCCTTCCCTCCCCTCCATTCCCCAGGGCATTATGGATTGGTGGACAAAGGAGACTTGTTCAGTATTTCTGCCTGAATGTTGGACCTTGGGAATCCTGGGTTCTTTTTGAGTTTCTGGAGATGAACATGCTCCTGCAATTACATATGCTTCTTCTTCTTTCCTCTAGTCCAGTGTTTCTGAAAGTGGTGTGCGAAACCACTTTGAAAAACCTGTAAACTGGCCATGCTGGTTTGTTTATTTACTGGCGCCTCTGCCAGGGAGCCTCATGGCTCCTATGGCTCTGTTTCGCCATTTGCAGCAAAGGAAGCCGCGGGAAGTGGCATAGGCCAGCCTGCTGTTCCCACGGTTCCCCTTGACTGCAAATGGTGAAACGAGCCAATAGGAGCTCTGAGGCTCCATGGCTGCAGCACTGTTAAATAAATACACTGGTGCGGCCAGTTAAAAGATTTCTCAAAGTGGTTTTGTGGACCACTTTGAGAGACACTGCTCTAGTCTGTACCTTTCTGACTCTGTCTCCTATGCTTCTGTTTCTCCTAGCTTATCCCTATTGCCATCCAGCATGTTCCTGCCCCTGCATTTCGTCAGCTTTCTTCTTTTCCTTCCTGATTCTGAGGCATCTGCAGAGGTAGCTTTGAGAACACAGAAAAGACAGTCTGTCTAAGTTGTGGTGCTTGTTCCTTTAGTGGCCCAGCAGCCAGGAAGAGTAACTGCAAAACAAAATAAAACCAACCCCATCCACCAGAAAAAAAATCCTTTTCAGCCCTTGCAATCTTGAGTAGGAGTATGCCCTGTGAAAATGGAATATTTTGAGAATTTAGCTGCCATTTTTTACCAAACCTTTTTTGTGCAATTGCAAATAGAATAATCAGTTGTTTATAATGTGCCCAAATTTGGATGGATTTTCATAGGTGCATTTCATACCCTCTCAGCAACTCCTCTGCTAAATACTTGAGTCACTACCCAAAGAATGATGGTGGTAGAGTTTCTCTGTAAAGTGGTTGTAAGAATTTTTAACATTAACAAAACATATTTTCCCTAACCTCATTCTTAGAAACGGCTGAACCATTTATATACATGGTATACACCTCATAAAAACTATGAAGTAAACATATGAAGTAGACACCTCATAAAAACTAAGCTTAGAAAAAAAATTTCAGACAAAGTGGTAGGGCCCTGTTTTCAGTTATTTACAATAGAATGGAAAAACAACTTTAATTAAAGTAATTGCTGCCAAATCTGCCTATAATATATATAATGGAGGTACATGTTACTTACCTTTGCAGTGATAATATTAAATAATTGTTTCTTGTAATATGTATTGTTAGTCTTAGTTCTCAAGCTTTGTTTTATAGAGTTATTAACTATTATTTATTTGCATTTTATCTTGTATATGGGAGAAATGTTTCATTATGATCTGAAGTGGCATTTCTCTTTGCATACTGTTTTTAAGCATCTTTTGACCTAACTATTTAGGGGTTCAGTTTTTTGGAGCCGCCGTCCAGAAAAGGTAATGAGAATGAAAAGTTAAATGCTTTGTTTCTCTTTCTTTAGGTTCACCGTTTCTCTAGCAATTTCTATAGTGATTTAAATGGCGTGATGACAATTCAAGCTAAACCACTCCAACAGAGGCATACAAGCTTGGCAGACAAGATACAGTAAGTATTAGTATACTTTTTTATGCTGTACCTTATTATTTTGGCCATATAAAATATGCTTTTCAAAGATCTAATTGAATATGCTGACTTCTTTCTGCCAATAATAGATATGTCTTAGTTTTAATTGGTATATGTAACAATTACATTCTTCAAAGCAGTGTTTGTTTTAATTTTCTCTCTAGGAATGAAGAAGATGACAAACAACATAGCATAGGCTCCAGTGTACTCAATTCAGTGCGGAACCGGCGGGGGCGAATTACCGATAACAATATTCTCTCGTCATCTCGGGTACAGCAGACATCTAGGAAAATGCCAACCCATCGTAGACTACCATCTCTCACTTCAGAACCACTATGCACAAAGACTCTTAATGTGTACAGTGATGAAGTCCTGAGGGGAACTAAACTGTGAGTTTTTAGTTCCTCTTTCTTTTTCCTTGAAATCAAGACCTTGCTGAACTTGAACTAGAGCAATGTTTCGCAACCTTTTTTATAAAGTACCCCTTTAAAAAAATTATAAGTACTCCCAGTACCTACAATTTTCCAACACACAACATTTTTTCTACCATTGCAACACATTTGTTTAAACAACTTAATCGTAACTGGTTAGTTAGAAGAAATTTCTTATAGGCAATAAACTTGCCATCGTACTTATGATTGTGAAAAAAGGATAAATAAAAAAAATTAGATGAACATAAAAAAAGTTCAATTTTTTTATTAATACATATACATACACACATGTGTATATTTTTATACAAACATCAATGAACAGTGATCAATAACATTACAAGAAACATAATTAATTTAATGTGAAACTTGAACTTGTTTGAATGAAATTAAATTTTCAAAATTAGGTTTCAAACTGCTGAGGGCCACAATTATATCATTTTCTGGAGACACACGATTTCTTAATTTAGTTTTTAATTCAGTCATAGCCAAAAAACTTGCCTCACATAAATAGGTTGATGCGAATGGGAGGAGTTCTGTGAGAGCCATGTCACACGGTTGTTTATATTCACCTTTCATTTTCTGCCAGAGCACGGCAAGGTCACCAAGTTCCATGCCTTGCATCTTTAGTACACTATCAGAAGAAAGCTCAAAAAGTTGATCCTTCATTTCTTCTGAAATCCCTGCTTTCTCAATAGCATTGCCATCAATGGATTCAAAACCCAAAGCTTCTGCCACTGTTCAGCTTCATCAAAGCTCAGAAAATATCGTTCAAAATGTAATTCCAAATTCGTCAAATGTTCCTTTTTTGATGTTTTGACATGTTCATCAAAAATAATTTCATTTTCCACACAAAATTCTGAAAGATATTGAAATGACACAAAATTTCCAGATAAAGCATTATTTTTCCAGAATGCTATTTTTTACTTGAATGCTTTTACTTTATCATGCAAGATTAAAATATTTGTATTAAAACCTTGTAACTGTAGGTTCGTTATTGATTTTATCAAATATGTCAAAAATCCATAATTTGCCTTGCAAATATTGTACTAACTTGGATTTGATTTCTGCGAGGAAAAACTGCAACTTCAGCCTTTAGCTCAAGTACATGGTTTCACAATCTTCCATGTGACAGCCATCAAATATTGTAATGAAGTAATACAGTAATATGTTCAGATCCCATATCACGGCATAGCGATAGAAAAAAATGCGAATTTAGAGCCCATGACTTAATGAGGTTAACTGTCTTCACTGCAATCTCAGAGTTTAAATCTTCGTTCAGATGTTTTAAAGCAAATGCTTCTCTGTGAATGATATGAGTCCACTTTATTGAAAAGTTTATAGTTTTTAATGAAGTAACAAGACCTTTTTGTCAACCTACCACTGCTGCTGCTTCATCTGTACACACAGATATGCACTACTCCCATGACAATCCATGTTTCAAAATCTGTTCATTTAACAAGTTAAACATTTCTTCCCCCATTGTTTTAGTGTTGAATTCTTTACAGCAGTATATTTGCTCACTTATTCCTTTTTCATCTTCGTCGTCAATGTATCTGACAAACACCATTAATTATATGCAATTAGAAATATCTGTTGATTCGTCAAGTTGTAACTTGTTTCTTCTGAATAATTTTTTCAGTTATTTGTTTTATTATGTCTTCTGCCATCTCGTCAGTTCTTCATCTTATTGTATTGTTTGAATGTGGGATATTTTTAATTTTGACAACTTCTATTTCAGTAAACATAATTTTTTCATAGGAGCACTAGATATATTAATATCTTCACATTTTCTTGTAAAATATTCAATTGATTTATCTTTTAATGTAGGATGCTTTGTATCAAGGTGTCGTTTCAACAGACAGTTTCATACAGTGGTTAGATAAAGTCTCACAGCAAATCACACAAGGTGGTTACACTTCTGTTTGTAGTAAGCCTGAATTTAAGATATTCAGAATTATAACGTGTGTTTTTTTTAATCTCAGAAGAATTTCCACTTCCACCACTGGTGTGTGGTTTTTTCACTACAGGTTTTCCCACCTCAAATGTTTCTGACACGGTTTCCTGTATACTACCTTCTTCCAAATCTGCAATTTTATTCTTTGTTTTCACAAGAAATTGGTCCATTTTAAACCCTTCAGTTGTAATTATAAAAACTAAACTAAAATTGTACTAATAGCAATTTTATCACTTGCTTCAGATAGCAACAAGCATATACAATTTTTGGGTGTAAAAAGTACAAAAATAATAAAGTGTTGTAAAACTTAAAACAAAAATTCAGTTTTCTCCAAATTTCAGTTGTGTTGACGTACCCCCCAGACTTTTCTCAAGTACCCCTAAGGGTACTCATACCACTGGTTGAGAAACACTGAACTAGAGCATTCAATAGTGCAATGTTGTAAAAGATTTGGGAACTAGCTCTGAGATTTCTGAAAGATTCCACACTTCATACTGAATAATGAAGCATATATAAAGCATTTTTCTGAGAGCTGCCATGGCATTAGGTGTTCTGTTACTTATATTAGTTTAAATGTATTAAGAAATGTCTCCTGTGTTTTAAATGGAATCTGAAATCAGTTTAATCTGAATCCTACAGGTGTACTGGCTTAGATCGCTCGTCTTCTCCAGTTGTACATACAACCCGGAACAAGTTACCACCAATAAACACAGAGACTGTTGAACAGTATCTTTCAGTACCTGGATCACGGCACGGCTTTGTAAGATGTATACTTGTTAACATTGTTAAGGAACATCAGTAACCTGAATACAAAACAAACACAAATCAAAACAAAATGAAATGAATCCAATGCATCAGGAAGGGCACACAAATAAGCAGTGGCAAATTTTTAAAGTGCTTGTACACAAATCCTAGGAGTCTGACTAATAAGATGGGTGAACTAGAGTACCTCGTATTAAATGAGGACATTGACATAATAGGCATCACCGAAACCTGGTGGAATGAGGAAAATCTGTGGGACACAATCATACCGGGATATAAAATATATAGAAAGGATAGAGCAGGCCGGGTGGGTGGTGGAGTGGCACTGTATGTGAAAGATAGTGTAGAATCAAATGAAATAAAAATATTAAGTGAATCAACATGTTCCATAGAATCGCTATGGATAGTAATTCCATGCTCCAATAATAAGAAATTAGCAATAGGGATATATTACCGACCACCTGACCTGGACAGCGATACTGACATTGAAATGCTGAGGGAGATTAGAGAGGCTACCAAAATAGAGAACTCTATAATAATGGGGGATTTTAATTACCCCCATATTGACTGGATACATGTCACCTCAGGAAGAGAACCAGAGATAAAATTTCTCAATGGCTTAAATGACTGCTTCTTGGTGCAGGAACCCACAAGCGGACAGGCAATTCTCGACGTAGTCCTGAGTGGAGTGCAGGATCAGGTCCAGGAAATAACCGTTACAGGACCGCTTGGGAATAGTGACCATAATATAATAATATTCAACATTCCTGTGGTGGGAAGAACACCTCAGCAGTCCATCACCCTGGCATTTAATTTCAAAAAGGGGGATTACACAAAAATGAGGAGGTTAGTTGAACAGAAATTAAAAGGCAAAGTGACTAGAGCCAAATCCCTGAAAGCTGCATGGAAATTTTTCAAAGACACCATAATAGAGGCCCAACTTAAATGTATACCCCAAATTAAAAAACATAGCAAGAGACCTAAAAAAGTGTCACCGTGGCTTAACCACCATGTAAAAGAAGCAGTGAGGGACAAAAAGGTATCTTTTAAGAAGTGGAAGTCCAATCCTAGTGAGATAAATAGAAAGGAACATAAACACTGTCAAATCAAGTGTAAAAATGCAATAAGAAAAGCAAAAAAAGATTTTGAGGAACAGCTAGCCAAAAACTCAAAAAGAAATAACAGAATGTTTTTTAAGTACATTAGAAGCAGGAAGCCTGCTAAAAAACCTGTGGGTCCCCTAGATGATCAAGCTATAAAAGGAGCAATCAAGAACGATAAAGCCATTGCGGATAAACTAAATGATTTCTTTGCTTCGGTCTTCACGGCTGAGGATGTTGGGGAGATTCCTGAATCTGCACCGTCCTTTGTGGGTGATGAATGTGAGGAACTGTCCCGGATTGAAGTGTCATTAGAGGAGGTTTTGGAACAAATAAAAAAACTTAATGTTAACAATCTCCGGGACCGGATGGCATTCATCCAAGGGTTCTAAAAGAACTCAAATGGGAAATTGCTGAGCTATTATCTGTGGTTTGTAACCTATCCTTTAAATCGGCTTCCGTACCTAATGACTGGAAGGTAGCCAATGTGACACCAATATTTAAAAAGGACTCTAGAGTCGATCCTGGCAATTACAGACCGGTAAGTCTAACTTCAGTACCGGGCAAATTAGTAGAAACAATAGTGAAGAATAAAATTGTGAACATGTAGAAGAACATAATTTGTTGGACAAAAGTCAACATGGTTTCTGTAAAGGGAAATCCTGTTTTACTAATTTATTAGAGTTCTTTGAAGGAGTTAACAAACATGCGGATAAGGGGGATCCAGTAGATATAGTATACTTAGACTTTCAGAAAGCCTTTGACAAGGTCCCTCACCAAAGGCTCTTGTATAAATTACATGGCCATGGGATAAGAGGGAAGGTCCTTTCTTGGATTGAGAACTGGCTAAAAGACAGGAAACAAAGGGTAGGAATAAATGGTAAATTTTCAGATTGGAGAGGGGTAACTAGTGGTGTCCCCCAAAAGGTCAGTCCTGGGACCAATCCTTTTCAACTTATTCATAAATGATCTGGAGAAAGGGGTAAACAGTGAGGTGGTCAAGTTTGCAGATGATACCACACTGTTTAGGATAGTCAAGACAGAAGCAGACTGTGAGGGACTCCAAGATCTCGCCAAACTGAGTGATTGGGCAACAAAATGGCAAATGAAATTTAATGTGGATAAGTGTAAAGTAATGCACATCGGGAAAAATAACCCCAACTATATGTACAGTATGATAGGGGCAAATTTGGCTACGACAAATCAGGAAAGAGATCTTGGAGTTATCGTGGACAGTTCTCTGAAAATTTCCATGCAGTGTGCAGCGGCGGTCAAAAAGACAAATAGGATGCTAGGAATTATTAGGAAAGGGATTGAAAATAAGACCCAGAATATTTTACTGCCCCTGTATAAAACTATGGTACGCCCACATCTTGAATACTGTGTACAGATGTGGTCTCCTTACCTCAAAAAAGATATTTTGGCCTTAGAAAGGGTTCAGAAAAGGGCAACTAAAATGATTAGGGGTTTGGAACGGGTCCCATATCAGAAGAGGTTAAAGCGACTGGGACTTTTCAGTTTAGAAAAGAGAAGACTGAGGGGGGATATGATAGAGGTCTATAAAATCATGAGTGGTGTGGAGAGGGCCGATAAAGGAAAAGTTATTTATTAGTTCCCTAAATAGAAGAACTAGAGGACACCAAATGAAATTAATGGGTAGCAGGTTTAAAACTAATAAAAGAAAGTTCTTCTTCACACAGCGTGTAGTCAACCTGTGGAACTCCTTGCCAGAGGAGGCTGTGAAGGCTAGGACTATAATAGAGTTTAAAGAGAATCTAGATAATTTCATGGAGTTTAGGTCCATAAAAGGCTATTAGCCAGGGGATAAAATGGTGTCATTGGCCTCTGTTTGTCAGAGGCTGGAGAGAGATGGCAGGAGACAAATTGCTTGATCATTGTCTTCAGTCCACCCTCTCTGGGGCACCTGGTGCTGGCCACTGTCGGCAGACAGGATACTGGGCTAGAAGGATCTTTGGTCTAACCCAGTACGGCCGTTCTTATGTATGTTCTTATGTTCTTATGTAGATTTGCAGAAGCCAGTAGACTGAGTGGGTGCTGCCTAACTTAGCCAGTAGAAATGTTGAGAGGAGTAAGGCCTAAGCACTGCCCCTCAAAGAATATTAATGTCTAACTCTGTGCTGGAGGGAGGTACTTTCCTCTGCTCAAATGATCTATAAACTCTTTTCTGGAGTTAGACGTCTTAGCCAGTCAGTCTTTCTCATGAAAACAGTGGTGGTGGAAGTCCTGTCCCCCTGATCCCTTTTACTAAAAACCCATTGGTTAGAGGACTTGGAATGTGGCAGACCCTCTGAGCCATCTTGGCACAGTAGGGCCAGCCTAATCTTCTCAAATTGTGTAGAATATGAGACATAGACACATGCTACTAACACACAGCTATCATTCTTAGCATTATTTGGAACCTCTTGCAATTACACTTATCCCTTTCGTACTCTCTCTATAAAACATGTTGTCTTAGTTTTTATACACTTGAAATCCAATTGAAATGCCCAACCTAGTAACTGTAAAAACTTAGTGAAGAGTTAGCTCTTTGCTTTTTTCCCCTTTTAACTTAAGCAATGCTCCATTTTCTTTCTCTCTTTCAGCATAGAGGGTGCCATCCTCACAGTAGAGTGTCAAGTGCAGTACCTGACAGTACGGAGCTACGACCACTTAGAGAACGAACAGTGATTATTGATCAGTTTTCAAGACCCAACACAACTCACACATTCAGGGTGGGTTTTTGTGTGATTAGATATGTTGGGCCAGACTGTGGAAAGCAGGGGCAGAGAGAGATACAGAAAACCTGCCTCGCCAGCACTACCACCACCTTTGTATAAAAGCAAAACAGCCTCTCATAGTAGCAGACCTTGTGATCTCAGGAACACAGGGACTATTTATTCCTATTCCCTTGAGAGAGTGCATGTCTAAAAAAGGGTGGGACCACATTCCTGCAGCCCATCTGCCCGGGTCTGACAGAGTTGTTGTGCTGGGAAGAGAGATCCTAATGAATGAAGCAGATTGCACCATCTCCATGTACAGAAAGATGCCTGTGGAGGTGTAATTTGTCTTGTACTCCTTCGGGAGCTGTGCAGCTCCACCACTGCTCTTTGTGTTAGATTGTAGTGTGACAGCCACAATCAAGTCCTGTTTTTGAGCAACTCATAATGAACAAATACATTTTCCCCTTTTTTACAGTCAGACACCCCTCATAAAAGGTCATTGACGACCATGGATTTTGCTAACAATACATGGACAGGTCAAGGCTTTTTAACAGGTAAGCAAAATCAAAAGATTGGTTTTTGAAAAGCTGTACTTTTCAGAACACCTGGTAAGGAAGAATTGGTGCGGGGGCTGATAAGAGGGGGCTCCACAGAGACTCTGACTTGAGCAGGGGAAGAGGGAATGGTAGGGATAATGGAAACCCTGGTATTGGTGGGAGAGGGAAATGGAGAATACACAGAGCTGCTGGAAGGGAGTAGCTTGGAGGAGTTCCTGAAATAGAGCAGAACGGGAGGATGGCATGCAGGGAACTTTTCAGGGAATGGAGGAATGCAAGGAGCCTCTGGTGTGTACAGTAAGCTCATGCAACAAAAAGTATGAAGTGTGCAACCCCCTCATTGTAGTTTCCATGTAAGTGGCATAAAATTTTCCAAATACTTACTCATCCATGTGTATTGCACATGATGTTACACACTATAAGATGTTTAAATATAATACATATAATTATGTATTTTCATTAGCAGAGTTTGCAAAAGCTTTACATGCAACTTAATGACATTTCTCTGTATGTAATGTGGAAACCTTTGAACACTGCATTTAATCAATTTCAAAGTTTTAGGGACCTTTCTAAGCACTAATTGCCAGAACCTATTGTTATTTTTGGAGAAGAGAAGGGAGAAAATCAGAATACTGAAAGGAAGTGAGGGTGATGCCATCTTTCTAGCACAGACTCAGCTTCAAGTACCTCTGTAGTTGATTCTAGCATCACAATACTTGTGCTCACTCTGCCAGCAGAGATTAACACGCAAATGACCTATCACACAGACAGATAATAATGGTGTGGGGAATATGGATGTTCACCCAGAACTCCTGCCACCTGGGGGAGAATATCAGACCCTGGTATAGAGGAAGAGAGGGAATGAGTAGCAAGGTGGGGAGATGAAAAGTTGGCAAGCAGAATCCCTGCCAAGGAAGATGTGGGGGGACCCTGGTGTGGGAGGATATTTGAGAGTCCTTACCTACAGGAAGGAGAGAGACAGTTCTTCTTCGAGAGGTTGCTCATGTCCATTCGAAGTAGGTGTGCGCACCGTGTGCACCGCGTCTTTCGGAGTGTTTTCCCTAGCGGTACCTGTAGCGCCGACAGGGCGCCCCCTGGAGTGGCGCCGCCATGGCGGGGCATAAGTACCCCTGCTGGCGCTGCCCCACCTCAGTTCCTTCTTACCACAGTGACGGTCGTTGGAGCGTCTCTATCTCTCTTAGTCTCCTAGTTAGTTAATGGTTCCCTGTTCTCACATTGGTTTGTAAATAGTTCTTGTAGTTAGATAGTTAGGTTCTTTGTTTTGTTCCTTCCCCCTTGGGGGTAAGGAATGCCAGGGCCGCAAGGCTTCAAGACGTGCGCTGACTGCGGGAAGTTTATGCCCAGGGGCGACCCACACGACAGTTGTCTTAAGTGCTTGGATGAGGCTCATCTGGCTATTGCCTATAAGATCTGCAAGTCCTTTAAGCCCCGTACCAGAAAAGAAAGTGTTTCCCGCTTGAAGCTTCTCCTCATGGAGACAGCGCTTCAACCGGTGCCGCCGGAGCAGCCTGCGGTGCGCAGTGCACTGGCTTCCATGCGGGAGGCTCCTCACCAGCACCGTGCGTTGGCGTCGAGGTCTCGGCACCGGTCTCACTCTCCTCCATCCAAGAGGGTGAAGAAGTCCCGGGGAAGGTCCCCTTCGAAGAAGACAACTTTGGCTGGGCACCGCGGCGTGGGCTCACCAGTGCGCGTATCTCCTCCACCGCACCGTCAGCGTCGAGGAGGCCTCGATAGTCCTGGTCGCCTGCCTCCAGACCGCCCGTCCACGCCGGACACATTCGAAGCGGCGCAGGACCTTATTAGCCTCACGACCTCCCCTCCATCCTCGGTTGACTCGGAAGGGTCGAGGTCACCATCGTCGGAGGTTCAGCTGGCTACGGCTTCGCCCCAGCATGGCCCAGGTCGGCATGCTAAGGTGGCTTATGCGTCGGGACCACCCCATGTGGGGTCAGTACCGATTGCTACTTCGGCACCCTTTTTGATGCCGAGCCGTCAGTCTCAGGTAGCTTCCAGCCATGCACGAACTTCGCTGCAGACAAGCTCCTTGCCAGCTCCCCGCCTGTAGAATAGTAAATGGAGGCTATTCTATCCCATTCCTAGGCCCACCGCCCTCAAAACCCCCTTATCCGTACTTAGTAAGGGACACCCCTCATGAACACATCCTGTGCGAGGAGGTGTCTGCGCTCCTCGAAAAAGGAGCAATAGAGGAGGTTCCTCCACATCTGCGAGGAAAGGGTTTTTACTCCTGTTATTTTGTTGTCCCCAAACCAAAGGGAGGAGTCCGCCCCATCTTGGACCTCCGAAATTTAAACAAGGCGGTCATAAAACACAGGTTCAGAATGGTGACATTGGCATCGGTCATCCCAGTGCTACAATTAGGGGACTGGTACGTGACTCTCGACCTCAAGGATGCGTACTTCCACGTGGTGATCAGGCCCAGCCACAGGAGGTTCCTCAGGTTTATGGTGGGCCAATACCATTTTCAGTTTACGGTGCTCCCTTTTGGTTTATGTACGGCACCGAGGGTGTTCACGAAATGTATGGCGATGGTTGCCACATATCTCCACAAACAGGGGGTGCACATGTTCCTGTACCTCGACGATTGGCTGATCCGAGGTCGCTCATACGACCAGGTAGAAGCTCACGTGGCACTCACTAGAGCCCTTTTCCTAAGGTTGGGACTCATGATAAATGTCAAAAAGTCATCCCTGACTCCCTCCCAGCAGATAGAATTCGTGGGAGCCCTCCTCGATGCGAGGGTGGCAAGGGCGTTCCTGCCCAAGAGCAGGTCCCTCTCCATAGTGGAGCTGATCTCGGAGTTAACTCGGTCCCCTATCATGACCCCTCGGTTCTGCTCCAGGCTCCTGGGCCATATGGCAGCGTGTACGTACATGGTCCGCCATGCCAGAATGGCAGGCGTGGTTGGAGAGGGCCTTCAGCCAATCCAGGGGTCTTTGGGACTCAATAATTATGGTGCCCCCTGAAATTCTGGACTCCCTCCTATTGTGGACCCAGGAAACTGTGGTACGCAGTGGGGTTCCTTTCAATGCTCCTCCCCCCTCCCTGACGCTGGTCACCGATGTGTCCGACCTGAGCTGGGCGGCACAGGACTCAAGGCCTCTGGTCCCCCTCCGAGCAAGCCCTACACATAAACGTCCGGGAATTGCGGGCGGTGAGGAGAGCCTGCGAAGCCTTCCTGCCACGGCTCTCCCACCGTTTGATCCTGGTTCATATGGACAAGCAGGGTGGGGTGTGATCGCCTCGCCTCTGCAAAGAGGCCCTGCAACTTTGGCACTTGTGCGTCACGCATGATATCACACCTCAAGCGGAATACCTCCCGGGGTGCAAAAACCTGCTAGCAGACACACTGAGCAGATCCTTTGGAGCCCACGAATGGACACTCAAGGATTCTGCTCTCCGCCAGGTTTTCCGCAGGTGGGGTTATCCCCGCCTAGACCTGTTCGCCTCAGCATGCAATGCCAAGTGCAGGAACTACTGTTCCCTGCTGGGGCTGGGGAAATATTCCCTGGGGGATGCCCTGACGATCGTGTGGCCAGAGGGCATTCTCTATGCTTTTCCCCCGTTTCCCCTAATTTCCAGGGTGTTGACCAGGGCAAGGACTTTTCGGTCCTTGATCATTCTCATAGCCCCCGGGTGGCCCAGACAGTTCTGGTTCCCCATCCTAGTGGACATGCTTATCCAAGACCCAATAGCACTCCCTCCAGTCCGGGACCTGCTAACTCAACCCTGGGGCAAGGGGATCATGGTTCACCCGGATCTCCGGTCTCTCCACCTAACGGCATGGTTTATCCGTGGTTGAGCCAACCTGAAAGGGAATGTTCCCAAGAGGTTCAGATGGTCCTCCTCAGTAGCAGGAAACCCTCTACTAGACGGTCGTACACTGCCAAGTGGCGGCGCTTCTCGTCTTGGGCGTCCTGGAGAGGAGTACACCCATCCTCGGCTCCTATTCCAACTATTCTTGACTATCTTTTCCAGCTTCGGTCTAGTGGCCTATCCTTTTCCTCTATCAAAGTCCATGTGGCATCTCTCTCCGCCTTCAATGTTGGTACAGCAGGAGTCTCCCTTTTTTCTAACCTGGTGGTTAAAAGGTTTCTTACTGGCTTGGAAAAGTTGTATCCCTCGGTGAGGGCCCCGCTTCCCGCCTGGGACCTCAATGTGGTCCTCCACAGGCTTATGCTACCCCCCTTTGAACCGCTGGCCACGTGTTCCCTGCAGTACCTTTCATTGAAGGTTGCTTTCATCGTGGCCATTACATCGGCTCGAAGGGTGTTGGAACTAAGGGCGCTAACTGTAGACCCGCCCTACCTTGTTTTTTCACATAGCAACGTAAGGCTAAGGCCTCATCAAACCTTCCTCCCGAAGGTGGTATCACCATTCCACCTGTCCCAGGAGATTTATCTCCTGGTTTTTTTCCCAAAACCTCACGCCTCCTCTAAGGAGCGGGTGCTTCACTCCCTGGATGCCAAGCGGGCGCTGGCGTTCTACATTGACAGAACCAAGCCGTTCCGTAAATCACAACAATTGTTTGTTGCGTTTGGGGACAGGGTGAAAGGCTCGCCTATTTCGACACAAAGGGTGGTGCAATGCAACATAGAGTGTTATCAGCTGGCTGGTAAAACCCCACCCAGGGTGAAGGCACATTCTACCAGGGCGCAGGCGTCCTCGGTGGCCTTTGGTGCCCAGGTACCAATCACAGAAATTTGCAGGGTGGCCACATGGTCTTCCCTTCACACGTTTACAGCGCACTATGCGCTACCACAGCAGGCCAGGGAGGATGCAGGGGTGGGCTCTGCAGTCCTCGAATCTGTGATGTAAATATGTAAATATATCCTGTTGTCATTGTTCTTAATGTGCCTTATCAGTGTTGGATGTTTCAAATAAATCCGTTTATTGTTCACCTTCCTTCATGACTCTGGTGGTATGACTGCTTCGACCCTTCCTCCGTGGGGTTAGCTTGGTAGTCACCTACTTCGAATGGACATGAGAAACCACTTGAAGAAGAAAAGAACGGTTACTTACCTGTAACTGTTGTTCTTCGAGATGTGTTGCTCATGTCCATTCGACTCCCACCCTACCTCCCCTTCGTCGGAGAGTCTGGCAAGAAGGAACTGAGGTGGGGCAGTGCCAGCAGGGGTACTGATGCCCCGCCATGGCGGCGCCACTCCAGGGGGCGCCCTGCCGGCGCTACGGGTACCGCTAGGGAAAATGCTCCGAAAGACACGGTGCACGCGGTGCGCACACCTACTTCGAATGGACATGAGCAACACATCTCGAAGAACAACAGTTACAGGTAAGTAACCGTTCTTATCCTTTGGCATATGGAAAAAGGCGAGGAGTGAATGGGATAAACTAAGAATGGGGAGATACAGAACCACTAGCATTACAGAGTAGAAAATATGGCAGGAGGCAGAAATGTCAGGGCACACAGAACTCCTGGCAGAGCAGAGATTGGGGGAGTTGCATGAAGTCCTTGAAAAAGGAGGAGATGATAAGGTATCACATAAGAAGTTGGGGGTAAGGGAAAATGGGAGAGTGCAAGGAGCCCCTTACATATACTATCAGCTTGGTCTGTGTAAGCTACTGAGTATACTAGCCCCATATTCATTGTTAGCATATGGAACATAAAAAGCAATTTTAATGTGAAAAAGATAATAGATTTTTTTGTTTATAATGTTCTTTAGATGAAATCTTACATTAAATCATTGCTGGATTTCAGCTTGGGTTTTTCATTTGCGACATCAGCATAATAAGCAGGTACTGGACATAAAATTCAGTATTAAAATGAATCTCCATATCAGCTCTCAAACTTCTGGGATAAAGCAGTATTTTTACATTAGGTTCTATTTAGCCTATGAAAGTTTGCCATTCCATACATTGTGTGTCCATTCTAATTTCTGAGAATTGTATTTTTTTATGTATTTTGAATAATTATTTAGTTAAAACATTGTTCAGAGAAACTAACACAAAACAAATGAACTGTTTAGATTTAAAAGATGTGTGAAAATACAATCAAGCTAATAAATATTCTTCTAAAGGAGGCCTAGGAACTCAAATATAGGGTTGGTGTGACTTTTTGGTTATAGTACACTTACAAATAGTGTTTTGTATTTTCAGGCACGCAGCATTACTCCAAATCCTTTCAAAGAAATCCATCCACTTCCAGGAAGAGATTTCAAGTAGCTTCCTAATACAGCTTGGAAAGAGAAAATCTATTGCATTAAGTGGAGGACTACACTGCTTGGCCTAATAGCTAGCCTTACAAGGATTGAAGAAAAAGTATTGCAGCATATTGTATGCTGCCTAGTCTTCCACTTAGCATATGTATATGGCATTGTTCAAAAGCAGCATCAGCAGGGATTGGATCACAATGAAAAAGAAAATAAAACCAGTGCTTTAAATCTGGACCGTAAGAATTCAGTGTCTGTTCAAGGTAAAGAGGAGGTCACTCACTCACTCTATATATTTGGGAAGCTGTTGGCAGAAGCAAGTAACAATCTACTTAAGTGCCTGTAACTGTATTCCCCTTCCCCTCTCCAGCGTTACAGGTATTTTGGATCAATCCTTCCTTGATTATGTACAAAGTTAATGTCTTTTGAAATAAGAATTTGTACTATCCCTTGTTTATCCCTGTTATGCCATTTCTCTTTTCTAGTCTCCGACAGTTCCTGTTGCTCTTTGTAAAAACTGCCTGTCCCTTGCCTTTCTTCCTTGTTTAATTTATCTTCATCTGAACAGTCATTGGAGAGCTGGATTTCATTCATTATGAGTAATTCAGCTGTTCGGTATGTTAAGTGTTTTTGTAGCTCAAATGGAATCATTCTCAGGAAACAACAGTAGACTTGTCGGACTGAATTATTCCATAAATACACCAGAACAGAACCTGCTCACTGATCTGTGAGTAAGACACTTTGCGCTAACTAGACCAGTTATTATTGACATTTTAAAATGTCAAATACTAATGTGAAACTTAATAAAAATTCCTGTATTTAATCTTTTACTTATTTAATTTACTTAATGAATAGAGGCAGCATTTCATATTCCTTCCATCTGTTTAGACCAGAACAAAAACCAGAGTAACCTAAAAAAAGTTTATTAGCATTATCTCTAGTGCAATAATGCCTAGAGGGCACAGCCAAGATCAGGTTCCAATGTATTAGCACTGTACACACATAGTATAGGTGACCACCAGTGCCCCAGAGAGCCTACACTATAAATACACAAGAGTGACATAAGAGTCGGATGGGAAACAGGGGCACAGAGAAATGTAGTGACTTGCCCAAATCATCCTGCAGGTCACTAGCAGAGTTGAAAATCGAATCCAGGTCACCTGAATCCACGTCTGTCCCTGTTCATGGAAAAGCACTACTACTTATCAGCCTTTCCTGCATAGGAAATTATCATGCAGCACTGTGAGATGCTTGCAACGGTTCCCAGCACCTTAATCTAATTCCTTGTAGAAGAGACAAGTTGGTGCTGATGGGGAATGCTCTGAAATGTGGCTAGCCTCAATGATTTGGCAATAAGTGGTTCTGAGGTATTTAACTTGCTCTTGGTATTGATCACATGACGGTGGTTCTTCAAAGTACTTTTCTACCCATGCTCATTTCTTGTGCGGTGGTGGTGGCAAATGTCTTGCTGTCCTTACATTGCCACTTTACCAGAATCTGTCTGTTTCTCTGGTCAACTAGCAGCACACTTTATATAGGGCTTCTTCATAGTGATGGACATAGCTAACATACAGTACGTTAACCATGTTTACAGTTGAACAGTCTGCATGGAGAAGAAGGGTTAAACAGAGTTGTGTTTGAACTAGGAGAGTGCTTCCTCTTCCTGGAAACTGAGTGGGAAGTTTGGGGTAGGATTGGGACACATGGGGATTGGGATTGTGCAGGCCAGACTCTCTGGATATGAGCCTGGTGACCTGGGCATCAGCTGTGTCCACACTATACGATATGTGGGCTTATACCCATGTCTCAATAGGCTTGGACCCATATGCCTGAGAGTGGCTGTAGGCTGAATAAGTTTCTGGCACAATCAGAAGGCTTTGTGTGTGGGCAATAAGGGGATATGGGCTTTAACCAGAGTCTGAACCTGGCATCACTATGGTGTCTAGACATGTCCTAAAGTGTCTGTGCTGAGAAATAACAGGGAATGGGCCAGGCAACTGGCAAAAAGCCAGTATGGATGGAATTAGGTAGCTGATGGAGAAGACCACTGGAGAGGAAGCTGAGTTGGTATATATTTTTGTTGATAGAAAAAGCAAAATTTGTTCAACAAAATGGCCATCTTACTGACGCAACATGAACATAAATTTACTGGTTGGCGGCGGCAGCATTAGTGGTAGCACAGGCTGTCATGGGTGAGTCCCGAGGAAGATAGACAAAATTTCTCCTGAAACATGATTCAGGGAAACAATACTAGGCTAATGAGTTAATGCTATTTTACTAAACCATCTGAAAATTGGGCAGAAAGTAAAATGGGTAGGAGTCTATCAAAATTATGACTAATTTTTTTTTTAATTCTGAAGCAGTCCTTTGTTTTATTCACAATCAGGGCAAATCTGTCTCTTTTATAATGTTCCTTTTCTTGCATCCAGGTGGATTTGATTATTTGTGGTTGTCTCTGATGTTTTCCATTGATAGTCTTGGGGTGAAGCAAAATTAAAAAATTGAGCCTAATACCGTATCACTGGCAATCTTGGGCAGTGTGGCAATGCCCTTTATTCTTGAATGAGTCATCACAGAGACATACTGTTCCCTGATGATTAACTTTTATTCCAAGTGTATAAGGCATCATTTATTTATACAGAAAGTATTGCTTAAATCAGGGGTCTCAAAATCAATTGACCTTAGGGGACAGTGCCAGTCCTCAAATCCTCCTAGTGGGCACCCTCCTCTAGCAGGGGTCTACGGATGTGTGTGTCTGTACATTCCTCCCACCCTGTGCATCTCCAGCTCCTCCTGATGTCCTATGTAGCCCTGCCCATGCATCCCCTGACCCTGCCTGCCACCCCTATGTAATTTAAAACCTGCTGGGTGCCTCCCTTGGCTGCGCAGCCAGGCTAGAATGGCTTCTGGTTGCTAGCTCCATGCCACTGCTGGCATGTCCCTGTGGCCTGGGAGAGGTGTGTGCAGAGCTGTCCTGTAAGCTGGGAAACGATTAATTCATTTTGTGAAACTGACTAGATAGCATAGTAATAGAGATGTAGCCATGTTAGTCTAGTCTAGTTGAAACAAAAAACAGGACTATGTAGCACTTTAAAGATTAACAAGATGGTCTTTAAAGTGCTACATAGTCCTGTTTTTTGTTTTGACTAGATAGCAATGATGCCAACTGTCGGTATACTCAAATTATTATTATGGTCTAACTAAAACTCTAAATACAAATCTTGATTAATTACCATCATTTTCTTCAATTCAGTTATTTGTTTGCCAATATTTTTCCTTTTTATATATCATTATCAATTATTCTGTGTACTGCAAACTGCTTCAAAATGTCACTTTACTGCAGCTGGTTATTAAAATATCCAATTTCATCTCGCTGGTCTATCAGTAGCAATCATTCACCCCATCTACGTTTTTGGCACTTAAAATATTTTTCATGCAGAATCATCATTAGAGAACCAAATCTGTGATGTGACATAATTCCATTCTTCCTGTTATCTTGACATGTAACTAATAAATCCATAGTATATGAGAGAAAAATGTTACCTTGACACCTTCATTAGAAAAGGTGCTATTTTTCTTCTAAATGCTTCTTGCAATATTAGCATCTTGTGTTGTTTCTACAGTGCTGATGTCTTTCTGCTGCAAATACTTTTTTGCAAACTAAGAACACTTCTATTTAGAAAACAGATCATAAACAAGTGATCATGACACCCTTTAAGAGGAGTGGTACACAGTTGTAGCCATCACTTTGTTATGTTGAACAATTTTACTTTTCCACTTAGATGCAGGTTTTCTAATTAATCATTTCATGGAGGATCTGAAATTTGTAGGGAGTACAGTAGCAGACGGTTGTGCATTTTTTTAGTTTCTGTATAATGCTTAGTAATCCTTTCTATCTCTAATTATTACAATGAATTATTGCTCATATATACATACTTGCTTTCATATTATTGTCTCACTCTTACACAGTATATCACCTGACTTGCTGTGCCAAACATTGCTAATAAATAACACCACCTCACTCATGAAAAATGCTAATGTTTCATGTCCACATTTTATGATTAGGGATGTAAAACCTTGTTTAATTGGTTAATCATAGTGCTAATACTGTGTATAACTGATTTAAAAGGTCAGACTACAGCAGCCCCTGCCTGTGGTAGGGGCTGCTCTGGACCAGCTGCTTCTAGCCTCCCTATGGGGACTGCGGCCATAGCTCCCAGTCCCTTTTCTCCCCGCAGGGGCTGCTGGCTCCCAACCAGTTAACCATTACCCATTAAGGTAACCGCTCAACAGATAACCTGTTAACATCCCTATTTATGGATAATTAGCCAGGCTCAAATCACACAAGTTTACTCAATGCCCATTAATAAGCATATTTAGTACGGGCACTTGCTGTTTCCATTTTTCCTTGTAGCTACTAAGATATTAGCCTCACTGTTAGATTTCTTGAAAATATTTTTACAGTATTACCATGAAAATTAGTAAGTATCTAAAAAAAAAAAAGCCCACCTCCAATTCCTTTGGCATGTTTTTCAGATCCTTGTACAAGATGTAAATTATGAACAATGCTGTTGTTTTCATCAATGCTAAGTGTAAATACATATACACATTTTATTGACAATTGATGTTGGCAATTTCATAATGATTTCTAAAAGCATTAACATTCTCATTTATAATGTCTCACTAAGACACAAAAAGGAAAGCATCCTGTGAATTCCTTGATCAAATCACTACAGATTTCCAAATGTTCTTACCAGTTTAATTAACATAATGACATAGTTTTCACAGTAGCATTTTTTAAAAATACCAGTTTTCAAAATGTCAGTTTCCAGTAAAATTCCACTTTTACATGCACTAAACTCACAATACAAGAAATTATCAGTGCTAATTTCACAGCTGTGTTAGAAGTCTGATATGTAATAATAATATGTGTAGTATCCACAATCCCACAGTACAATAGAAAACATCTTACTATAAGAACCCAATGATCTCATGTGTTTAAAGGAAGCAATGATCTATGTGAAAGTAGAAAGAATTATATTGTAAGAGAAAGATTAATTATACTGTAATAATAGAATAAGTTCAAGGAATACTGTTTGTCCCTGAACAGGAAAGAGAAGATTATGTTAATGTTGTTTGTAGATATGCAGGATGGATCAGAGTAGAGACAGGTGTGTCTGGTATAACAGGAAAAAGAACATTAGGGCTGCGTCTAGACTGGCAAGTTTTTCTGCAAAAGCAAGTGCTTTTGCGGAAAAACTTGCCAGCTGTCTACACTGGCTGCTTTGAATTTGCGATCTAATGTAAGATTGTCAGTGTTCTTCCGCAAATACAATGACTCTCCCATTCGGGAAAAAGCCCTTTTGCACAAGAGGGCCAGTGTAGACAGCTGAGAACCGTTTTGCGCAAAAAAGCCCCGATGGAGAAAATGGTGATCGGGGCTTTCTTGCGCAAAACCGCATCTAGATTGGCACAGACGCTTTTCCACAAAAAGTGCTTTTGTGAAAAAGCATCCATGCCAATCTAGACGCTCTTTTCCACAAATTCTTCTAACGGAAAAACTTTTCCGTTAAAAGCATTTGCGGAAAATCATGCCAGTCTAGACGTAGCCTAGGTGTTAGAAAGTAATAGAGATAACCAGCAAGATATGGACAGGAGATTGCAGAGCCTTGATACGGAAATGAAGATACGCGACTAGTCTCATGGGAATCAAATGAAGTTTTACCCCCTTTTGTAATCTTGTTAATTTTGCTTACTTTTGTCTGTATAAATCAAGGAGTTTGAACCTTGTATGGTGCTCACATTTTCTGGGTATATTAGCAGAGCTGCTTTGCTAATAAACAGAGTGGTCTGACAAATTTGTGAGTCCTTTGTCTGTCTCTGACATCTACAATATTTGTGAGAGTTTGTTCAAGAACTTCTCCAAGCAGTAAGAGCTAGGGATGTAAGCGACTAGTTGACACACTAGTCAACAAGTCCCTCTTCACCCCCTTGCTGCCTCTATCAGAAAGAGGCAGCAAGTGGTGGGGAAAAGGAAGAGGGTGGTGGTGGGAGCTTGCTTAATAGCTGTTTCCCCCAGCTCCAGCTCTGTGGGAGGGGGCACGGGCACAGCAGCGGCGTTCCATCTTTGAAATATACAAGAATCCCCGCCATGCGGCGTTTCAATCTTCAAAATGCACATCTGCGTTCTTGTACTTTTCAAAGGCAGAACATAGCATGGCACTTCCACCTTCGAAATGTAGTAACAGCTGGGCGGGCTCTTGTTACATTTCAAAGCGGAAGCATCCTTATTGACTAATTGAATAGTCAATGGAAATTCCATTGACTATTCAATTAGCTGATTAATTTAATTGTAACATTCCTAGTAAGAGCTATCACCACCAAATTTGGTATCAGCTTCTTCCTATCATAACTTAAAGCAAGGTAAGGATTTGGTTGTGCCAGGAAAATGGGATATGCCTGGAAAGGGATTGCTTCTCATAAAAATATACAGAAAACACAGAATCACCAGCCAGGTGAAAGGGGTTGGTCTGGGTACCCCGCCTCCATCCAGAACTGCCCTACCCCTAGGCCACCCACTCTTGGGTGGGTGGGGGGTGGGGGAGCTGAAGCTCCTTTCCCCAGATTTGTATGGGGACATTGGTGGCTGTTCCCCTTCACTGAGAAGCAAGGAGAAAGTGCACAGTTTGCTGCCTTCCTTACTCTGGCGGGGGAGTGCAGGGAGCAGATGAAACTTGACCTGCTCCAGCTGGGGGACATGCACCCCTTCCTTAGCTGTGCCCGCTGGAGCTGCAGTGACCAGGGAGAGGCACTTCTCACCTGGCCCCATGCTGCTGTAGTGGGGTCGTCCTCTCTCCAGAGGCAGCCTGAATACTTTTCCCAGCTCCATCCGAGAGCAATGATTCATAAGAACATAAGAATAGCCATACTGGGTCAGACCAATGGACCATCTAGCCCAGTATCCTGTCTGCTGACAGTGGCCAATACCAGATGCCTTGGAGGGATCACAACAGGTAATCCTCACATGATCCCTGCCTTGTCACCCATTTCCAGACAAAACGATCAGATGAACCATGTACATTTTATTTTCCAAACAACAAAAATTTGAGTTAAGGACCTGAGCAATGCTGGGTAAATCTTCTAATAGTTCATACTAGCTGGACTTACCTGGCGTTGCTCAGGAAACCTGAGGAACAAAATTTAGGAAACTTAGGAAAGGAGGGGACCCTGAGCCAGGGGACCCCCAGAGCCACAGATCCTGGAGGCTAATGGCTCCTGGCCCACACCTGACCCTTTGAGAGCAGCAGGACCATCCTCCCCCCCAGGAACGAGCAGCCAGCCCCCAGGAGAACAGTACACAGTCATGCGGCCAGTAGAAAGGGATCTTCTTTTTGCAAGGTTAGCTCAGGGATCCACCTGCTCTGCCTTGGCAAGCAAAAGCTCAGAGCTCACATCTAACCCCGATGGCTGGAACCAGACAGAGAAGAGCCCCACTCATGATACGAACAGCAGCCGGCTGACTTCAAAGCAATGTAACGCATCGACAGTTTAACCTGTCCCCTCCACTCTGCACTGCAGCAGGCACACGGATTCCTTCTGCTCGGATAAGCCCAGCGAGTTGTGCAGAAAGGCTTTGGTTTTGGTTTCCGGAGGGGGAGGGCAGCAGGTGGGGAGCGACCCCGGGTGGAGGGGAGGTTATATGTGGGAGGGGCGCCCCAGCTCGTGCCTGGAGCTGCAGGTGCCGCAGGGGGCAGGGCAGGTGCCCTAGGCGTTGTGTACATGGGAGTGGGGGTAGAGGGTCAGTTATGAAACCTTGCGGGCAGGAGGGGGCGAGTCCCAGGAGACTACACACGGGAGGGTCTCCCCAGCTCACGCCCAAGGCCGCAGGTGCTGCGGGGGGCAGGACAGGACCCCAATTGGGTCCAAAAGTACCTTAAAACCTTCTCCTGGAGAAAAGGTTATCCCATGCAAAGTTTAGTTGTGGTAGCTCTTATAGTGTCCAAGTTACTAGAGCACAAACATACAAACATTCTCCTTTTATATTAGATTATAGAAATCCACTGTGGGTACGTCTAGACTACATGGCTCTGTTGACGGAGCCATGTAAACTAGTTTACTCGACATAGTCAATGAGGATTTAAATAATCCCCGCTTCATTAAAATAAAAATGGCCCCTGTGCTGTGCCGACAATCAGCTGATCCGGCACAGCACGGCAGTCTAGACGTGGATTGGTCGACAAGGGAAGCCTTTGTTGACCGCTCCTGTGAACCTTGTTTCACGAGGCATAAGGGAGCGGTCGACAAAGGCTTCCCTTGTTGACCAATCCGCATCTAGACTGCTGCGCTGTGCCGGATCAGCTGATTGTCGGCATAGTGCAGCAGCCATTTTTATTTTAATGAAGTGAAGATTATTTAAATCCGCACTTCATTGACTATGTCGGGTAAACTAATTTACATGGCTCTGTTGATGTAGACATACCCTCTGTGTACATTGGAAAAAATGAGAAATGCAATTATAATTTCTAGAGAGACAAACTATGAAATGTAGATTACACTCTATTTCCAAATTTAATTACAGAATTATTATTACTCATTTGCATTTACTGATTCAGTGTTGAACTGACTGAATGAAAGTGTGGCTTGCTCATATTGGGCATGAAGCTTGTTAGCCTGCACAGGTTGCACTTCTCTAAATTGGGATTCTCTGATCCAGCAACCACCCTGAGCATCTGGACCATGGATGTTCCAAGACCAGAGAGAACCAGTAGAGAGCTGGCAGCTTGGAGGCCTGAGGGCCAGCAGAGCAGAGAGCTGTTGGCAACAGGGCTGCCCTGTGGGACTGGGAAGCCCGGTGGGGCTAGCAGGGCAGATTTGGGGAGAAGGAGGAACCAGCGGGGAGGCTTGCAGCCAGGAGGGCAAAATGACCTCCTCTGGTCTGGCAGAATCCCTCATCTGGGACCAGTCAGGTCCCGAGGATACCAAACCAGGGAGGTCCAACTAGGGATGTTAAATTGTGAGTAACTGACTAATTGAACAGTAGATGCATTTTGCATCAACGATTGGATTAGTCAATAGGGGCGTCTCCACCTTTGAAGTGGAGCAACAGCCTTAGGGCTGTTGCTCCACTTCAAAGGTGAAAGCACCGTGTGGAGCCCAGGGTCAGCTGGGGACCCCCAGGTTGTATTGCATTTATGCCGCTTTGAAACACCATTGGGAGTCCAGCGCTGCACGGAGCCCAGAGTCAGCAGGGGAGCTGGCCCTAGACTGCATGTGGTGTTTCAAAGTGGCAGTGCCGCGTTGAGCCCGGTCCCAGGCTCCACACGGTGCTGCCACTTTGAAGTATCCCCTTCTCTTCCCCCCCTTGCTGCCTCTTTCTGATTGAGGCAGTAAGGCAGGGGGGGAAGTGACTCGCCACTAGCCTTTTGAGCATTGCTTATTGGATAGTTGACTAGTCTTTCACATCCCTAGGTCCAACCTGTACCTTCTTCACTTCCGCGTGTGTTGGTCTGCCTGCCAGAATGACAGGGGAATCTACTGATAAGACCACTTGTAATTATTGACAGTCAACTACGTTATTAATGCATTAATTATTCTGGCATTTAAAGAATATACTAAAGTTTATACAGGACCCCCTGCATGTGTGTACCAGTCTAGGCAACGGTGGGGGCACTGTGCCTCCCCTCCCGACTATATCCGTAACTCGTCCCAGGCTGCGTGAGGCTTCAGTCACTAACAATGCCTTTCTCCCACAGGGCAGTGTGGCTCAAAGGCCAGAGTCAATACCAATGCCCTCTGCTGGCAGGACCATGAATGTTGCTGGACCAGACAGCCCCACAGGGAGGAGTTGGCCACGGAGCCCCAGCGACCCCTGGGTTGGCCACGGAATTGGGAGCCCAGTGGTTGGGATAGGGGAGCCAGGCAGTCTTCTGACAGACCTGCATAGAGCATGGAATCCACCATCAGAAGAGCCAACCTCCCCTGATCTAGCAAACTCCCTCCTTCAGGACCAGTCAGGTCCCACTTGTGCTGGACCATAACATTTGTTAGACTCTAAGGTGCTGCTGCAGTACTACTTTTTTTTTTAAGTTACAGACTAATAGGGCTACTACTCCTCTGAGACTTCTACGTATAGTCATAGCAACTCAAGACAGGAGAGCTATCTTTTGCCAACAAGTAGTATCTACGTTGTGCACCTTTTAACCGCATGACTGTGGTGGCACAAAAGTGAGGTAGTGTAGATAAATTTCTTGCAGCCTTTCAGAATGTGTCCAAGACCACCTTAGGGCTATCACAGTGACCCCCCCTCACACATAAAGCTATGATTTGGTCAAAGAACCCCATGATTTCTGTCCCTTCAGCTAGGACCCTGCAGCTTCCCACCACTGCTGGGGATGGGGGAAAGAGGACGAACTGGAGAGTTCCTTGACACTCTGGGCAGCATAACTTCTTTCAAGGAATTCCCAGACTAGTCACTTCCTCTTGTACCTCTCCCACCTGCATTCTGAAACATTCCACCTGCAGGCACCTTTCACATTGGATAGTCCAACAGCCTGTTTTTCTGTAAGTGGGAAATGCAGGCCACAGTCTCTGGAAAACCACACAGGATCTGGGTAGAGGCATCCATGGTCAAGTGGTCTATCTGGCTACGCACACAAGCAGAGGAAACAGGGGCAGTGCTGGCAAAGGCAACGCAGCCCTTCATCACAGTACAGTAAACTTCTGATAATCCGGCACCTTTAGGACCCAGGGGGTGCCGGATTATCAGTTATGACGGACTATTGGAAAGGGGGGCTATGAGGGGACTGGGGTGGGGTGGGGGGGATGCCTCCCCAGACCCTTCATAGTCCCTCCTTCCGATAGTCCGGCTCTGCCCCAGGCGTCCCGATTCAGCCGCTGCTGGTCAATTTCAGCAGCGGCTGAATCGGGGATGCTTGGGGCAGAACAGTTGGGGTGCTGCCAGGCTGGTCCAGTAGCGCTGCCCTTCGACGCTGTGAGACCAACCCGGCAGCACCCCAGCTGCTCTTGGGGATGTCTGGGACAGAGCAGCTGCAGTGCTGCTGGGTTGGTCCCGCAGCGCCGAGGGGCGAGCGCTACGGGACCAACACTGCAGCACCCCAGCTGCTCTGCCCCAGGCATCCCCGATTCAGCCACTCCTGAAACTGACCAGCGGCTGACCAGAGTCAGCTGCTGGTCAGTTTCAGAAGTGGCTGACTTGGGGACGCCTGGGGCAGAGCAGCTGGGGTGCTGCCGGGTTGGTCCTGCAGCCCCGAAGGGCAGCATTACAGGACCAACCCGGCAGCACCCCAGCTGCTCTGCCCCCAGCTTCCCCGATTCAGCAGCTGGTCAGTTTCAGTTTCAGTTGCAGAGCAGCTCCAATTGTCCAACAGCCAGAACACTTCCGGGTTCCTGATGGTGCCGGACCATCAGGAGTGCCGGAGCATTGGATGCCGGACCAATGGAGTTTTACTGTACTAGCTATATTAGGACTCCATCTTTCAAACTTCCCCATTTGTGGTCCTCTGGTCACTCAGCCGCTGACTTCCCTACCCCCTTGGTATCCATACAGTGAGAAAGTGCTCACAAGATTAATTGGAGATGTTTAAGTCTTTGTTCCCTTTTTCAGCCTCAGACACACAATCCCTACTGACAGTAACTGAAATAACATTATGTTCATTCAGCAGGAGGATCTCCTTCTCTCCTTCTCAAACTCCTCTATTTTTGGTCCAAATCTCTTATACTATGCTCTAACTACTTACATTAAAACAGTGGTCTCCAACCTTTTTAATCACAAGATCACTTTTTCAAATTAAGTGCATTGTAAGATCTACCTCAAACTAAATACCCCTGCCCGGCTTCCTTCCTACCCTTTCTGAGGTCACCCATTCTCCGAGGCTTCATCCTACTCACTCCATCTTCCTTCTCCCATTCTCACTCACTTTTACCAGGCTGGGGTAGGGAGTTGGTTGTAGGCTCTGGTCATGCACCAAGGAGTTTGGAGTGTGGGAGAGGCTTCAGGATTAGCAAAGAGCAGAGGATTGGGGTCCAGGAGGGATTTTAGGGTACAAGCCCTGGGAATGAGTTTGGATGCAGGGGGACTCTTGTCTGGGAGAAGAGGTTGGGTGTAGGAGGTTCAGGTGTGGGACAGGGGTTCAGGAAACAGGCTCTGGCTGGGCATCATTTAACTGAGATGACTTCTGGGTGTTGGAACAGTGGAGTTAAGGCAGGCTTACTCCTGCCCAGGCCCTGCACCACTCCTGTAGGAGCTGGCATGTACAGCAATGGCTCCATGGTGTCATGTGCTGCTCCTCATCTACAGGCACTGAGCCCACGGCTTCTACTGGCCATGGTTCTTATTGATCAATGGGAGCTGTAGGAGAGGTGTCTGCAGGCAAAGACAGCATGTGGAGACCCCCTGCTCAGTCTTTCTCGCAGGGACAGGCCAGCCACTTCCAAGAGCAGCAGTTACCATGGGGATAAACTCCAGCCATGACAGGTTAGGCATTTTAGAACTCACTACTCAAATAATTAAATTTAAGAAAGAAATGAAAATTATGAACTGGCCAGACCAGTCAAAAACAAAAAATAACAAGCAGTAAAAGTAGTAACAAACCCCCATGTATGTGTTCGGTCAGGAGATGAGAGTGAAGGACAGTGTGTGTTTGTGAAAATTACAGACACACACACTGTGTGAGAGTGACAGAGATTTGCATTGCCAAGCTCCCTCCACCCCTTTTTCTCTATGTGGAGATAGAGTACAGGAGTGGGAAGAGGAGGGACACCCTGACATCAGCGCCCCCCCCCCACTTTTCACAGCAAGCAAGGGGCTTGCAGGGGGCAGCTCCAAGGCAGAAGGCAGGAGCAGCATGATAGTGGGTGGAGGGGCAACTGAAGAGCCAATGCTTGATAGCTTCCTGGCCAAAGCAGTCAGGATCACCTCTCAGAGGCTCCAAGATCTACTGGTTGGTGACCACTGCATTAAAGAAATCCATTGCACCTTGAGTTTAGTGGAGAGATGTCTGACCAAAAAGGACCTGGTGTTGCAAGTTTCCATCTACAGTCATTTCTCCACTGTCAGTGCAGCTTTTATTTTGATGAACTTTGCACACAGATGCAGGAATTTCACCGTGTACATCTAAAAGCGCTGCATACACTGCTCATTCTCCCAAGCTGCATTGCTGTAACTGGAAAAACTTAAAAAATAATGAATAGTCTTGCAGCACCTAGACACTAACAAAAATGTAGATGGTATCAAGCTCATGATACCACATCTGAAGAAGTGGGCTATGCCCACAAAAGCTCATGAGACCATCTACATGTTTTAAACTTAAAAAACAACAAATGGTTGTTAAACTTAAAAAACAACAAAACATGTAGATGGTCTCATGAGCCCACTTCTTCAAACTCTGGTCATCTGAAGAAGTGGGCTGTGCCCACTAGGGTTGCCAAATGTCCGGTATTTTCTAATTAAGATTTTATTATTATCATGAGTATCAGTATGTAGTTGCGTACTGCCTGGATGGTAGACATGCCCACGTTGTGTGAGCGTGTATACTAGCCAGGCAGTATGCAACTACACAGTAGAGAGGAGGGAGGATGGGGGCGGGGCAAGATGGAATCCCTGGGGCTGGACTGGCCAGTATGTCCCGCCAGGACCGTGCGTGGAATGGGCAGCATCCTGGGATCTGCGTGAGCCCAGGCCTGCCCCGCTCTCCCTGACCCCCTGCTGGCCAGCTCCACTCCCCACTAGCTGGTTCCCCTCCAGCCAGTTCCTGCCTCCCCCCCCCCCCCCCAGCTCTGCTTCCTGCCAGCCATTCCTCCCCCCATCTCCCCTGGCCAGCCCCGTTCCCATCCCACCCAGCCTCCCTCCCCATCTGAGATCAAGCGTGTCGGGTATTTTTTTTTAAATCATCTGGTAACCCTAGTGCCCAGGAAAGCTCATGATACCATTTACATATTGTTGGTCTATAAAGTGCTACCAGACCATTTGTTGTTTTTTAAGTTCATCCTGTACAGACTAACTCGACTACCCCCTGAAGTTTCTCCTAATGTTTTGTTAGTCTTTAAAGTGCTAGCAGACTTTTTGTTGTTTTTTAAGTTCATCAGAAAACAAAAGGCGATCCTAACTGGTGGATAACATGCAAACGCAGAGTTGGAAACCGGGCAGGACTGTATGACCGGGACGCCATTGCTCGAACGTCAGGCCATACAGATGCCTTGATTGCACTTCAAAGGCGGACCGATTTGCCACACGCCTGCTGCTTGTTTTGGAGACTCAGACTAACAGAGCGAGCCCAAGGGCAGTGACACCTCACAGCTGCAGTGTCCTTCCGCTTCAGCTGCTGCTCTGCCCCGCTCGCTCCCCAGGAAGCTTCCCTCCCACTTTGTTCCCCGGCGGCCTCTCCCGCGCCTGGCCCCTGGACTCCGTGTCCCTCGGCTGGGGCAGGGCAGAGACATCCCCTAGTGAAGCCTCGTTTGACGTCGGCACCGCGGCTCGAGGCAGCCATGGGGGCCCTGCTGCAGCTGGCCCAGGAGGGGGAGCGGCTGCTCTACTGGGGGGCCGGAGCCCTCACTCTGCTCTTCACGCTGGTGGCAGCCTTCACGTGCCGCCTGCTGCTGGCTTACCTCGGCAAATGGAAGGCGCTGAAGCCGATCCCGGGGCTCAGCCCCTGCTACCCTCTGCTGGGAAACGCGCTGCTCTTCGAGCGCAACGGGGAAGGTAACTGGGCCCGGACACCGCTGGGCCGTTCTTATTGTAAAGGCTTCCCAAGCTGCAAACAAAAACAAAGGCGATTAATACTCAGCATCCTGTTGCATGTCTACTCGAGACAAAACAGAAAGGCAGCATCCCCGGAACTCTGCCACCACAAGCCAAGCCTCCCTCAGAAACCTCTGGCATGTGGAGTATTCCCCGCGCCCGCTATTGCCGATGAGTTTATAATTTGATGATAGTTTGTTTCAAGAAAACAAGCTCTTACTTCTGAAGTCCTGTTTCTTCTAAATGATTGAGCGCTGCTCTGTCCCCATTGCCAAGCCTTCCTATTGTGTTAGTTTCTCTTTTGTTGCCGGAATAATAATAAAGTACCGCAGCAGACAGCTGTGTTACCTTCAGCTCTCCCTGAACGTAACCTTAAACTTGGATTAATTGTTTTGTTTTTTACCATCTCTTTCCTCGTTGATTTCAAGTATTTGTAACTTTCAAGCGTTCACATGGAAGTTTGCCTTTTTCAGAAGCCACATTTCCATCCTTGTAGGCTTTGAACGCCACTTCTTGCTTTCAGTGCATCCATTGGTTAGCTCACATTTAAAAACAATTGCCTAGGTACATATTTTCCCCTTTATTGTAAGACAAAGAAGTCTTACTAAAGCACTGGGCAATTATATAATTAGATGAGTCTCTTACATACATAAGAATTGCTGTTTCAGAACATATTTTCAGTGTGAGCAGTGTTTACTCAGAACTGGAACAGTTCCACATCTGGTGTTACCAGTGCATTCATTTTCTCCTCTGATTTTCAAGACAAGAGTTCTTAGTTCTTTTTTCTGCTTTGAGTTTTTGTATGCACCTACATTGGGATAAGGTGTTGAAGTTATTTGTGCCTTTGTGAACAGTAAGGGTATGTCTACACTAGCCCCCTAGTTCAAACTAGGGAGGCTAATGTAGGCATTCAAAGTTGCAAATCAAGCCCGGGATTTAAATATCCTGCACTTGATTTGCATCTTCCCGGCAGGTTGCCATTTTTTGAAATTTACAAGTTTGGACTAACTGCCCACATCTCTCTTTAATTTTTCCTTTCCATTTAGATTGCAGGATTCCTGTGTCTATACAGTGCTTATCACATTAAGGCCACAAATCTTGACTGGGATAATCAAAATAATAATTAGATGCATACTTGCTTTGTCACAGTAGCAAAACTAACTTCCAGTGAACTCATGAATTGATCAATTAATTATAAAAGTTCTGGTTTTGGCCCATTCAAACTGATTTTTCTCTGTACAGATTTCTTTAAACAAATAATAAACAACTTAGAAGAATTCAGGAAACTACCGCTGCTAAAACTTTGGATAGGACCATTGCCTTTTGTGGTTTTATATCATCCGGAAACTGTGGAGGTGAGTAATCCCATCTCATGTTTAATTGATTTGCTTGTACAAGTCATACAAATTATGACAGTTATTCCTTTATTTGAGATTTGGTATTGCTTTATCTCCAGCATTTACAGTAAACATTGAAAGTGGCTGGTCATGAAGCACAAATGCCAGTCACTAAACTTCTTGGCTACGTCTACACTGGCATGATTTTCCAGAAATGCTTTTAACGGAAAAGTTTTCCGTTAAAAGCATTTTCGGAAATCTCATCTAGATTGGCAGGACGCTTTTCTGCAAAAGCACTTTTTGCGGAAAAGCGTCCGTGGCCAATCTAGACGCGCTTTTCCGCAAAAAAGCATCGATCACCATTTTCGCAATCAGGGCTTTTTTGCGGAAAACAAATCTCTGCTGTCTACACTGGCCCTTTTGTGCAAAAGTTTTTCGGAAAAAGACTTTTGCCCGAACAGGAGCAGCATAGTATTTCCGCAAAAACACTGACAATCGTACATGAGATCGTCAGTTTTTTTGCAGAAATTCAAGCAGCCAGTGTAGACAGCTGGCAAGTTTTTCCGGAAAAGCAGCTGCTTTTCCGGAAAAAGTGGCCAGTCTAGACACAGCCCTTGATTGGGTCTAGAGCAGGGGTTGGCAATGTATGGCACGTGTGCCATAAGTGGCATGCAAGATGATTTTTTGGGGCACGTGCAGCATGGCATCGGGGCCGTACGGCCCGGCAAGCGGAGCGGGCGGCATGACCCTGCACTGCTCGCGGCGTCCCTGCCGAGTGCAGCTCCTGGGAGTCAAAGGGTTAACATCTATGTCCCCCTGCTACAGGCTCTGCCTCCTGCTCTGAGAATGGGGCAGGGTTCGGGGTGCTCCACAGATTGGGGTGGCATGGCTGATCGCATGCTGCTGCTGCCTCTGTAGGGGGCCAGGGCCTGGGCTAAGTTGCAGCTGCTCCCCATGGGTGGGGGACCCTTCCCCAGCATCCCACTGTGTCCGGCTGGGGACTGGAGACAGATTTGGGCAGCCCTGGGCTCTGCCTGTCCCAGCCCTGGAGCTGCAGCCTGCAGGTGAGGGTCAAGCTCTGGGCAAAGGGCTGGGCTGGGCTGGGCAGGGAAGGGACACTGCCCCCCTGACCACTCCTCGCCCCAGCGCTACTCTCAGGGACTGCGAGTCCTAGTGCTGCTGCCCTGCTGGTGTGTGCGCTGGGGACACAGGGATGTGGGGGCAGGACTCTGGTGAAGGAGGATGCAGGGGCAGGATGGGAGAGGGCGGGGCTTGCACTGAGGGGCATGGGGAAAGTTAAATTTTGGCATTCCACTTCTGAAAGGTTGCCAACCCCTGGTCTAGAGCTTAGGTATGCTAGTCACCCTCTCCAGCTTCTCCTCCTTCATTCCCTATCTGCCTTTGTGCAGGTTCTTTGTATCTCTAGGGCTTCAGGGGAGCACAGAGACTGTATGCCAGATGCTCCTCCCAGGGGTATGTTGCACTAGAAAAATAACAAATTTATCCCTGTCTGTTCAATTGAGACACAGTACCCTGGTGTTTTCACTGCAGAGGTGTGAGTACAATCCTCTTCACTCCTTCACTATGGCATTTTGCAAATAGCGTCGCTAACCCTGAATGGTTTGTAGTTCTTTGGAGATAAATGCAAAATTTCTTTCTCTGTGTCTTGACACTTATTAGAAATACTTCTGTTATTCTCAATTAAGTGATAGAAAATGTTTATCCAGGTTTTGGACTGTGGAAAACCTTGAACTTTGTATTATCAGCATAACAGGTTCCAAATGCCGATAGTATGTTAATGATCCACTAGTTTAAAATGTCATTAGTGTTGTGCTGTCATCTTTGATGTGTGTTTATTTTTTAAAAAGTGTTTTAATTAAAGCCATAGGCACTATTTTGTGTAATTTAGAGTAGCCATAAGGGAGTGCTGGTCAGTTGTCTCTTCTGCCACTGATTATTAGGACATTTTGTTTATGTATTTCAGTGTAGTTGAATGAGCTGCTTGGCTTTTGTGGACTCTTCTCCTATATTGGTTTGGAGAACTGGTGCAACTTGATAGTCTGAGTTTGTATTGACTTGTGCTTTATTTTCTCCCTGTTGAAATCAGCCCTTTATGCAGGATTCAAAATGTACACAAATTTGATTTAGCTGCTGGAAGCATAGCACCTTTAATGTGCATCCCAGGTTGAGTAGACAGATATGTGTAGGTTCCACTTACGCTAATTTGCTAAAAATAGCAGCGTGGACTCTGCTAACCACTCAAACTCAGACCCAGGTGCCCATGGCTGCAAGCTCACGTGGCCGCCTGAATCTGAGCATGCCTGGGGTTGTCAGTTTTGGTTGGATCATGTATTCCTGTGGGTTTTGTTACATGTCAGTCTTTAGTTAAAGTTTATTCTTTAGTTCCTGGAGACTCTAGGGCAATCATGGTGGAGGGTTGGCAGTCCTAACTGAAATGAGCAGAGCTAGTGGCTGTTCTACTTGGACATGGTACTCTAATGTTTTCTGCAAGGTATAATGGTTTGACAGGAAATTCTATGAGCTGAAATCCATGGAATTTTAAACCTCTCACATGGATTGTGACCCACATAGAGGAGAATGGAGCTCTGAAGCCTTCTCCATTCAACTCCCCAGTAAAAAGCCTAGGTAAACAGATAGCATCTGTCTTTTTGAGCAGCTAGTAAAGGCTGAGAGCAGAAATGGACCCAAAATACGTGAATAGGGCCTGACTAAGCGAAGGGCACCAGCAAAATTCTTATAAAAGTCTACCAGCCCAACTAAATATCCATTAGACTGACAAAATGACTCCCTTATGCTTAATAAGTGTCTGTGTTTATGCCCCTGCCCTTTCCCTAGAGAGCAACACATTTTTTGCCTCTGAAAAGAATCCTCCCTGCCAACTTGTGGTTTTTTTCTCTCTCAGATGATCTCCCCTGTCTTGGGAAGACATTGCTGTCTTGGCATATCCTTCCAACCAAGTATTAAGTTTTTCTTCATAACTCGAAGGGCTAGAAACTTAACTTCAAAAATGAAAGCTTAGATTCTGCACAAGATGGTGACAGGTGAAAGACTCCTATTGGGGAAAAGTTTAGATGTATCACTTAAATAATTATATTCTGTATCTCACATTTAATATTACTGTTGGGAAGATGTACTTTTAGCAATCATATAAGAGAGACAGAACCTCAGTGGCAGATTAGGGGGGCAATCCAAATATCCAGTTTACTTTTGGCCTGGGAGATTGACATCCTTTTATCATGCTCATTCATACTATTGACTGTTACAGTCCATTGGAATATTTTTCTGGCTTTACAGTGTAGTATCAATGTGATATATTTTTATTGTGATAAACATTTCCCTGTTAATCTATGGGTTGTAAATTTAAGTGAGCCATGTAAAGCAATCTCTGAGGCTACGTCTACACTGGCACGTTCTCACACAAAAACTCTTTTGTGGAAGAGTTCTTCTGCAAAAACTCTTCCAGAAGAGAGCGTCTACACTAGCATGTGCTTTTGTGCAAGAGCTGTGCTTTTGCGCAAGAGCATCCATGCCAGCGTAGACGCTCTCTTCTGCAAGAAAGGTCTGATGGTCATTTTAACCATAGGGCTTTCTTGTGCAAGAAATTCATGTTGCCTGTCTACACTGGCCTCTTCTGGAAGAGCTCTTGCACAAGAGGGCTTATTCCTGAGCGGGAGCATCAGAGTTCTGGTGCAAGAAGCCCTGATTTTACACGTTAGAATGTCAGTTTATTTGCACAAGAACACGTGGCCAGTGTAGACAGGCAGCAAGTTTTTGTGCAAGAGTGGCTGCTTTTGCGCGAGATTGCACCAGTGTAGACACAGCCTCAGTGTAAATGAATGTTCAAGCTTATGGGAGAGCAATCATAGCTTTAAACATATATTGTAAATGTCCTCATCCTAGTAGGGATGTGAAAGTGTAACTGTAAATGGTTAACTATGAGTCTGGGCTCATTGGTTACTGTTCACGGTTACACGCAGGCTCCTGGAACACACGAGGAGCTGTCTTCACTCTGCACTGCTGCCTCTGCATATAACTGAAACAGAGACAGCAGCGTGGGGAGGCAGGCGGGAGCGAGTATGAGCAGGGAACCAGCTGAAAAGCTGGCTCCCAGCATACACTGGCTCCTGGGGAGCCGACTGCCACCTGAGTGCAACTGTGTAAACCCTGAAATTTTCAGTGGTTACATGGTTACCTAATTACATTCATTTTAACATCCCTACAGTCTTCAAAAAAGAGTGAATATACAGTACCACCAACTTCCTTTTTAAAAGACATATTTCCTCTCTGTCTTTTGTCCTACTGATAGGTTCTTCTGAACAGTTCAAAGCACATAGAAAAATCTTTTCCATACAAATTTCTACAACCATGGCTTGGCACAGGACTTCTAACAAGGTATAGTAATATACAGGGCTCGCCAAGCGGTGGTGAGCCCCGCTCGCTAGCTGCGTGGTTTGGTGCCGTTCTGCGTTCTGCGCATGCACAGATCGTTCTGCGCATGTACAGATCGTTCTGCGCTGGCTCTTCCAAGTCGTAATCTACTCGGCACAGGTGAATAGATTACATTAATTGTCGAGCCCTGGTAATATATAAATAGTCATGTACATTCAATATTATGCAAAGTTTAATTCTAAGTTATAATGTATATTTACTGAAAAAACTTAAAAACAATGAATACTTAGAGGCTAACAAAAAACATAGATGGTATCATGAGCTTTCGTGGGCACAACCCACTTCTTTAGATGAATGGAGTAAGGGGTCCAGGGTACAAATAAATAGCAGATAAAGTGGGGAGATGGGAAGGGAAAGAGCAGGAAAAAATAGAAAAAAATATTATCAATTAGAGTGTCTGTGTTAAATGAGGCTTATAGAGTGCGCTATAAGTACTCGGTGCTTAGCTTTTTATATCATTAGGGTGTGGAATGTAGCACCTCGATTACAGGTGTCAAACTTGTAAATGAAACCAAGTTCTGCATCTTCTCTCTCCAGCTGGTTTTTTAAATTGCTTTGTAATATATAGTCACTTTTAGATCCATTAATGAATGCCTGGCAAGCTAAAATGTTTCCCAACAGGTTTCTGTGTGTTACCATTTCAAATCTGATTTGTGTCCATTAGTTCTTTGTCATAGTGATTGTCCAGTTTGGCCAATATACATGGCAGAGGGGCGTTGCTGACACTTGATGGCATATATCACATTAGTGGTTGTGCAGTTGTATGAGCCTCTGATGTGATGGCTTATGTGGTTAGGTCCTGTAATGATGTCGCTTGTATAGATGTATGGACAGAGTTAGCACCTGAGTAGATTGCAGGGATGGGTTCCTGGGTAAGTATGATGGAGGTGTGCTGCATGGTTGCTGGAAAGAATTTGCTTCAGGTTAGGAGGTTGTCTGTAATTGAGGATTGGCTTGTCCCCCAAGGCCTGTGAGAGTGAGGGGTGATTTTCCAGGACAGGTTGTAGATTGTTAATAATGTGCTGGAGGAGTTTAAGTTGGGGGCTATAGGTGATGATCAGTGGTGTTTGGTTGTTTTCTTTGTTGGGCCTAGCTTGAAGGACCTGATGCCTGGGTACTCGCTTGGCTCTGTCAATCTGTTTTTTAATTTCCCTGGGTGGCTATTTAAATTTTAAAAATTCCTGATATTGATCCTGTATATGTTTGTCTCTGTCTGTGGGATTGGAGCAAATCCGATTGTATTTTAGGGTCTACCTATAAACAATTGATTGCGAAATGTGTTTTGGATGGAAGCTAGAGGCATGTAGACAAGTGTAGCAGTTGGTAGGTTTCTGGTATAAGGTGGTGGAAATGTGGCCATCGTGTCATTGTACTGTAGTGTCAATGAAGTAGATCTCTTGTATGGACTGGTCCAGGCTAAGGTTGATGGTGGGATGGAAGTTGTTAAGATTAGGGATGTAATAATGTAGTCGATTAACCAATAAGCAAAGCCACTTGCCAGTAAATTTTTTAGCAGGCTGGCCAGCAGCCTGGCTCAGTCCTCGCTTGAAATGGGTCCAGGACCTACCCCTGCTTCAGCTCTGCATTTAAAATGTATTAGGAGCCAAGCAGGCAGGCAGCCTGGCTCAGTTCTTGCCCACACTAGGTCTTGGAGCTCAGACCCCACCCTGGACAGGGGCTCCTGTGACCCCACACTGCTACCTCTTTATCAGAGGCAGCAGCACAGAGCAGCAAGCAGCCGGTCCACAAGGGGAGCTGGTTTTTAAACTGGCTCCCCTTGCAGACCAGATCCCACCTGGCATCCTGCACTGCAGCCTCAGGAGTGAGGCTGGAGCTCATGGGCTGTTGGCACCACCCCTGGGGATTTTAGAATAGTTGGCTAACTGATAAGAATTCTTGAAGTTACTCAACTATTTAATTAACTGATATTTAACATCTCTGGTTGAGATCCCTATGGAATTCTTCAAGGGTCTCCTTCCTGTGGGTCCATATGATGAATACGTCATCAATGTAGCATAAGGGTGCAGGGGTTGAGAGTTGAGGTAATGTTTTTTGAGTCAGCCATAAAGATGTTGGCATATTGTGGGCCCATGTGGGTGTCCATGCCTGTGCCACTGACTTAGAGATATAAATTGTTCCCAAATTGGAAATAGTTGTGGGTGAGGACAAAGGCACAGAGTTCAATTACCAGGTGTGCAGTGTCATCATCATGGATAGTGTTCCTGACAGCCAGTAATCCATCATCATATGGAATGTTGGTTTAAAGGGCTCCTACATCCTTGGTGGCCAGGATGGTATTTTCAGGAAGGTTACTGATGTTCTCTAGTTTCCTCAGGAAGTTGTTTTTGGTGTCTCAAAGGTAGCATTTGTTAGTGTGATCAGAGGAGAGAATCCTGTAGAATCTGATGTTGGTGAGTTGTCTGGCAGTCTCCTGTTCATAAACTGTTCTGTTCATGATGACTACAGTACCCCCTTTGTCAGCCTCTTTGATTATAATATTAGAATTGTTTCTGAGGCTGTGTACAGCATTGTGTTCTGCATGGCTGAGGTTATATGTCACATGTTGTATACTGGCTGAAGACTGGAATGGGACTTCAGAGCAATTGATGTAACAACTCAAATGCACTAAGCTCGGGTTTTCATAGCTGATAGAAAAGGTTTAATTCAACAAAAGAATATCCATCTGTTATAATCTACCAAAACAAATATTATCCTCGCACAAATGACACATGTACTCTTATTGATCTAGCCCTCAGCTATGCTCACTTAGCTTCATGAACTTCAAGGTCAGCCATGTGCCTCTGTGAGTCAAACTCAGGCCTGTTTGTGCTCTTGACCCATACTGGCTACTGGTTTGAAAAGGATTCACATTTCAAACTGACTTAGTTGAGTTGACCCTGGCAGCCTGGCTATGTGGGTACAGCCTCATACCTAGACTTGGACTACTTAAAAACGGAATCCAGGGTGGTCTAAAAAGACACCAACTGAGAGGTACTGTGGTAGGCCCCTGAGTTCTGATTCATGTATAAACAATGTGGGTGACTTGCCTGGATGGCAGAGTCACTGAAAAACCAGCTGAGACACTACCAACAGGGGCCTACGGAACTGAAAGATTGCAGACACAAGGGGCGTTCACAAGAAGTGGGTGTCACACCATTACATGTTGCCTTTGTTATGGATGCTAACATTTCTGTTCTATGCACAACACTGTATGGAATGGGTACATGCTGCTGCATGGTTCCAAATACAGCCCCCGCCCCACTGCTCAACCATAACCAGTAAGCCTCACCCATTAACCATTCGCATCCCTAAGAAGAACCCAGATCTTCTGACTCCTAATCCAGTATCTAATTGGCTGGATCACAGTATTGAGCACTATTATTGACCACAGTATTGAACACTATTATTGAGAACAGTATTGAGCACTATTGTATAGGGAAATGGAAGAGGAGAATCCTTCCCCAACGGTCAAAGCTGCAAAGTAGCTCCTTCACGACCACTGTAACATTGCTTTCATTTTTAAGGCCTTTTGTACTTTGAAGCAAACTAGATCTCATTTCTACCCAAGGTATCTGCATTCAGCACCCAGCTCACGTTTGTGAAGCAGACTCTGAGCACCTTGCCAGTTATCAGATTTATATCAGGATTATGATTCATTTTATCATTAAGTTGTCTTCCTTTATGCTCTTAGAACTATGGTAAAAAGCTGTGTTATCCAGAAAGCTCTATAAATGTGCATTTCTAATCTTCTAAAAACCAGGCTTTCGATGTTCAATTGGTGTCGGACCTGCAGGCCCCGTACTTGGCTCCATGTTGCTCCCCAGAAGCAGCAACGTGACTCTGCTGCTCCTAGGTGAAGGAATGGCCACCAGGTTCCATGCACTATTCCCACCCCAACCCAGATGCTTGCTCCAGAGCTCCCATTGGCCAGGAACCACGGCTAATGGGAGCTGCATGGGAGCATTGCCTAGGAGCAGAGATAGCACACAGAGCTGCCTAGCCATGTCACCATCTTGGAGCAGCAGGGATATGTTGCCGCTTGCAGAAAGTTGCCCAAGATGAGTGCTGCCTGGATCCAGCACCCCAAAGCTCCTCCTGCACCCAAATTCCCTCTCCAAGCCTGAAACATGTACCCCTTCCCAAACTCCAACCCATTGGCTCCAGGCTGGAGCCCACTCCACTAGACATCTCAGCAGAGGAGGAGATAGAGTAGGCCTGGCTCACCTCAGAATGAGCGATATGACTTGGGAGGCTGGAATCAAGCATCGTGAAGGAGCTTCATGGGAGGAGGGAGATTATTGAGCTCACTGCAATGGAAACAATTACTTTCAGGGAAGAGGGACCACAGAAATGTATTTTTCACCAACATCTGTCCCATCACCTTAACAGCTCTGTGGGAGATTAATCCTCTTCTCCGAGTAACATTTGATAGATGATACTGATGCAGTATTATCATGCTCTAACTATCCCTAATTCCCTCTTTTTTACATAGGGGAAATACTCATAAACAGAAGTTGTTCTCATAAGACTGAAGACCGGCTTAGCTGGGGCTGGGATGCTAAATATTTAACAAGGGTCTTTTTCTTTACCCTTGTGACCCACTTCCATCCCAAGTGCCTCCTCAATGTCAGCCTTTAACATTTAACTTATGGTAACATTGTGCACAGTATTTGTCTTGCAGCAGCTACAGTTTGCACCATGCTGTTAGCAGCACTGTATGGTTAGAGTTTAGTAGCAAAATGTACTTCCACTTTGCCCCTTGCAGTGGTGCTGGCTGTAACTATTGACATTAATTTATGTATGGAAAATGTTACAAGTCATGAGAGCCACTCTTTACTGTCATCACTGAAGATGGACTGACCAAGACTACTTTGTCCACTGGCAACATTTGAAAGTATTAGCTGTGAGAATCTATATCAGGCCTGTACGCAAGGGGGTGCAAAGGACACGAACCCAACCCCCCACCACCTTCATGCTCCATCGTGGGGCTGATTTCAGCCAACCTAGGGAAGGCAGAGGCAGTGTATTGCCCCAGCCTCCCTCCCCTGTATTCTGTCCGGCTGGGGGAAAGCAGGGAGACATGCTGCCCGAGCATCCCTCCCCTATGCTCTGGCTGGTTGGGGGGAAAGTAGGGAGGTGTGTTCCTTCCTCACCCTGGAGTGAGGCTGGGGTGGGGCTGGACCATGGGGGTTGGATGCAACCACCAGCCCCTCCCACAGTACCTCCACCACCCCAAAATTCCTATGTATGGGCCTGCATGTACCAGTTGTATCTACTCTAATGCCAAGAATTGTACTCACTAAGCACTTTATTATTTCCTTTGCGATGAGCTGTTTAAACTTAATTTCAAACTTTTTATTTTGTAGCACTGGAGATAAGTGGCGTTCCAGAAGGAAAATGATAACTCCCACATTCCACTTCTCAATCTTAGCTGATTTTCTTGAAGTTATGAATGAACAAACCAATATTTTGGTTGATAAACTTGAAAAGCATGTTGACAAAGAGCCATTTGATTGCTTTCTAGACATCACTCTCTGTGCCCTTGATATAATCTGTGGTAAGTCCTAGTGTTTATTCAATAGTTGCTATAAAACTTCTGTAAAAGATAAGGAAACTACAGCTGTACACAGTGTTTCAGCTTCATTGTTTTGAGTTACATGACAAAAAGCCCACGAGCACTGGATCCTGTGGAGCTTCCTGCCTCCTCCCTCTCTTGTGCTGCTGCCTCTTACAGAGAGGCAGCAGCACAGCAGGGGCAGGTGAAGCCAATACACATCAGAAATGGCTTTCAAGCTAGCTCCTGCAGAGCTGCCTGTCCCCTGTGCTGCTGCCTCTTCATCACAGGCAGATGCACAGGGAGAGGGGAAACAGGTAGCTCCTCAGGAGCCGGTGCTTATGGGGAACCAGCTTTTAAAAGGAGAGCCAGTGCTCGTGGAGAGCCTCTTTAAAAGCTGGCTCCCTATGAGCACCGGCTCCCACTTCCCCAACACATGTAAACTTGTAACTGCTAAATAATCCAGTGATTACACATTCACACAAATACACGTTAGTTAACGTCCCTAATGCCAGGACATGAGAAAAATGTAAATGGCTGTAATGCTTGCATGTAACACATATAGTGTATTGTCAATGTACTTATGGCTCTTTTACCAGTTAGTCTGTTCATAATAAATCTCTTACCTTTTTTTCTAGAAACTGCGATGGGCAAGAATGTTGGTGCGCAGAACAATAGGGATTCTGAATATGTCCGTGCTATTTATAAGTAAGTCTAGATTTTTCAAGTGATGTATGAACAGGGTGCAGTTGCAAATAGTGCTTCCACAGCTTACATTGTCTGGACTAGTCACCATGGTTCCTGGAGTTGGGACACTGAATCTATATGGGGCCCAACTCACTTATGATATGCATCTTGTATAAACATTTATATAGTGCAAAGTGAGTGTGAAATGGCGTCAGATTAGAATGGCAAAGTTTTGCACTCATTATGCATTAGTGTAAAAGACTACAGGAGATGCAGCACAACAGTGACATGAGAATAATTTACATCACACCATATTAACGTAAAGGGTCATTAAAGTGTGTCTAGCGATCATTTATTTTCATTCCATGGGCCCTTTTTACTGACAGTAAAGGGGCCTCACTGACAATAAAAGTCAAACCACATGGATCTATATCAATTATATTTGTTACAAGCTTGTATTGGTTATATGATCATTTGTTTTGGAACTGACCCTATTGTAAATGTAAATGCAGATTAATGTTATGGATTTCAGTAGAGTTACTCCAGCTTGACATTAGTGTGACCGAGAGAAAAATTTAGCTGTAGGTTACTTTTTCAGAGTGACAAACTTCTTTAATTATTACTGCTTTTAAACGGGAAGTAGATTTTACCAAACAGAAGATTTCTATAACAAAAAATGTGAAAAGTATTATCGGTGGTACTGAGCTTTATAATTAATTGAAAGTGGATTGATAGCATTCCAAAAGACTAGACAAAATGATTTGTGTCTTCAACATCAGGTAGTACTTGAATCATCCTGTCCAAGATCAGGAAATATAGACCCTATTTGATGCTTGTGGACATGTTGTGAAAGTTTTTAGAAATAAATATGACAATGCTGGTTTTTTACCCTAGAATGAGTGATCTCATTCATCATCGACAGAAGTCTCCTTGGCTTTGGTCTGACTTGATGTATCCTATGTTCCAAGAAGGAAGAGAACATGCTAGAAGCCTCAAGATCCTTCATAGTTTTACTGACAATGTAACCTATTGTTCCTCTTTCTATTTTTTTCCCATCAGTGGAGAGAAATGCTGTAAAAAATTTAGAGATGTCTGATTGTGAATGGGGTTCACCTATTAGGAACACCCCCTTTTCTGAGATACATATATAATAGGGGAACTGAATGATTATGATATTCAGTCCCTAAAGAAATGCCCTGAAGTGGAGACATACCGTGCCTTAGAACTTATTGCTTGACTTTTGGTTTTAGCCAATGGATAACCCTAACATGGTACAGTAAAACTCCATTAGTCCGGCATCCAATGCTCCGGGACTCCTGATGGTCCGGCAACATCAGGAACCCGGAAGTGCTGGGGCAGCTGGACAGGCTTCCACCATTCAGATGCTGCTGAAACTGACCAGCAGCTGAATCGGGGAAGCCGGGAGCAGAGCAGCTGGGGTGCTGCTGGGTTGGTCTGGTAGCGCTGCCCCTCGGGGCTGTGGGACCAACCCGGCAGCACCCCAGCTGCTCTTGGGGACACCTGGGGCAGAGCAGCTGGAGTGCTGCCGGGTTGGTCCCGCAGCGCCAAAGGACGGCTGCCCGAGGGTCAGCGCTACGGGACCAACCGGGCAATACCCCAGATGCTCTGTCCCAGGCGTCCCCAAGAGCAGCTGGAGTGCTGCTGGGTTGGTGCCGTAGCACCGCCCCTCAGCGCTGCGGGACCAACCCGGCAGCACCCCAGCTGCTCTATTGCAGGCATCCCCGATTCAGCTGCTGCTGAAACTGACCAGCAGCGGCTGAATCAGGGACTCCTGGGACAGAGCCTGACTATTGTAAGGGGGGGCTATGAGGGGTCTGGGGTGCATCCCCTCCCACCCCACTCCAGACCCCTCATAGCCCCCCCTTCTGATAGTCCGGCATATCTGATAATCCGGAACCCTCTGGGTCCTAAAGGTGCCGGATTATTGGAAGTTTACTGTATGTGGTATTCTAACATTGCTTACTTTAGACATGGTATTGAGCCAGCATGGCCTTAAAAACACAGATTCTACATGAATCACAGCCATGGCTTGTGCATACACAGTGTTCCATAGAAAAACAAATACTAAAGGAAATACTAAGGGGGTCAGTAGAGATGCCACTTCCTATCACCAACCAGTGAATAGTATGGAGTCAGAGATAAAGTCATTTTTAAAATATCTGTGATAAAAGGTATTTTAAGAACATGGGTCCAGTGGCCACACTTAGATTGTGGAATCAAAACTGGAAAAATAATATAATGATTTATTTATATCTAAGGTTATTACAGAAAAAGCCTGTGAAATAAATAACACCGCACAACATAAAAATGACTATGATGACAACTGTGGACAAAGTGGGCCCAAAAGGAGACGGGCTTTTCTTGATATGCTTCTCACTACAACTGATGATGAAGGGAACAAACTGAGCTACATGGATATTCGAGAGGAAGTAGATACTTTCATGTTTGAGGTACTTCCAACTAAACTGAGTGGTCCCACTCTCTTCCTATACTGCATCTCTCTATGCTTCTGATAGCTTTTGCCAATTGTCTTTGGACCCTTTCCATGACACTCATATTGGTTGTGACATGGGATGACTGGAAATGATCACATTGGGCTTGATTCCCTGCTGTATTGCTCTGGCTTCTTGCTGGTGTACTTGTGTTGTTCTCATGGCAGTGGAATTAATTGTACCATGGTTGCTATGACTCTGTGCATAATTCCATCTGATTAAAATTATACTTGCTTTACTGAATTCTGTTAGTAAACATTCTCTTGTTTTTCCTTAGCATATAGTATGTGAATGGATTGGTTTCTTATTTGTAATACAGGCAGTCCCCTACTTACGCGGATCCGACTTATGTCGGATCCGCAGTTACGAACGGGGCTTTTCTCGCCCCGGAGGACATGGACTGCAGACCAGGAAGACGCGGAGCAAAGCCGTGGAGGGGCTCCGGCAGCGGAGCAAAGCCTCGGGGGAAGCCGGCAGTGGGGCAGCCCAGACGTGCCGCGGCTGTCCCTCTGCCGGCATCCTCAGAGGCTTTGCTCCCCGTCTCCCTGGTCTGCTGGTCTCCAGCAGACCAGGGAGACGGGGAGCAAAGCCGCAGAGGACCCGGGGCGGGACTGTGGTGCGTCTTGGTCCGCCGCCCGCGTCTTCCTGGTCTGCTGGGGGGGCGAGGGGCGCAGCTAGTACGCCCCCCCCCAGCAGACTAGGCTTTTCTCCGGATGCCTGTGGCAGAGCAGCTGGGGCGCTGCCGGTTGGTCCCGCAGCGCCGCTCTGGGCGCTACTGGAGCAACCCAGCAGCACCCCAGCTGCTCTGCCCCAGGCGTCCTGATTCAGCCGTTGCTGGTCAGTTTCAGCAGCGGCTGAATCAGGACGCCTGGGGCAGAGCAGCTGGGGTGCTGCTGGGTTGCTCCAGTAGCGCCAAGGAGCGGCGCTACTGGACCAACCCAGCAGCACCCCAGCTGCTCTGCCCCAGGCGTCCCCAAGTCAGCCGCTGCTGAAACTGACCAGCGGCTGACTACAGGAAGCCCGAGGCAGAGTTACTCTGCCCCGGGCTTCCTGGAATCAGCTGCTGATCAGTTTCAGCAGCAGCTGACTTGGGGACGCTTGGGGTTCTTAAGTTGAATCTGTATGTAAGTCGGAACTGGAGGTCAGTTTCAGCAGCGGCTGAATCTGGATGCCAGTTTCGACTTACATACAGATTCAACTTAAGAACAAACCTACAGTCCCTATCTTGTACGTAACCCGGGGACTGCCTGTATATCAATTTAGCAAAATTAAACTGTTTTGCCCTCTTCTGGTACATGATGGTAATACAGTATATTTTAACATGGGATAGTAATGATTGATAATGAGTAACTAACCAGAGGGGTTTACTTCCATTTCATTGTAAAGTGGCAAAGAAAGGCAAATTTCCTTCCAACAGTTGACAGAGGAAAAAAAATGACTTCAAGATTGATATAGAGTTGTGATGATTGTGGCTGTCTAGAGAGATTTAGTGGGTCAACAAGTTTATGCTGCAAGGAAGCAATAGCAAACCTCTTCCTCAGAGGATGAATGCAGAGAAAGACCCTTCACTCAGTCAGAATAGCTAAGTAATTGAAGATGAAGGCAAAGGGAATTCTGTTTGTTAAATGTTCTGATTTGTTTCAATTTGTTTTTTAACCGTAGGCTATGTGTATGCTAAGAGGTTTTTCTGGAATACGTCCAGGGAACGCATCTGCTCGTCCACTTTTTTTAGTAGAAGAGCAGACATGCTCTTTCAGAAGCTCTGTCTTCCTCCTCCCATGAGGAGGAAAGGCTCTTCCAAAAGAGGAGGCTTTTCCAAAATTTGGCCCAGTGTAGATCGGCCAAATTTCGGAAAAACCTCTTCTGAAGCAATTTGCGTACCTTTTTCCAATAGATCATAGTTGAGTAGACATAGCCTTAGTCTCCATGGGTATGTCTACACTACCCTCCTCATTCGAACTAGAAGGGTAATGTAGGCATACCGCACTTGCAAATGAAGCCCGGGATTTGAATTTCCTGGGCTTCATTTGCATAAAGCCGACTGGCGCCATTTTTAAATGCCGGCAGTTCGAACCCCGTGCCGCGCGGCTACACGCGGCACGGAGTAGCTAGTTCGGATTAGGCTTCCTAATCCGAACTAGCTGTACTCCTCATTCCATGAGGAGTACAGCTAGTTCGGATTAGGAAGCCTAATCCGAACTAGCTACTCCGTGCCGCGTGTAGCCGCGCGGCACGGGGTTCGAACTGCCGGCTTTATGCAAATGAAGCCCGGGAAATTCAAATCCCGGGCTTCATTTGCATGTGCGGTATGCCTACATTACCCTCCTAGTTCGAATTAGGAGGGTAGTGTAGACATACCCCATCTTATTACAAAACTGGTTATTTCCTGTTCAGTCTTGGGTACCAAATTTTTGCATAAATTCATATATTCTTACTTTTTCTTCTATATCTGCACAGTTAAGCTGTACCAGTGTTCCCTCTTAACTGCACGGCAGCACAGCTTCACAGGTGATTAATCAGCCCTGCGCAGCCAGAGGCTCAGGGCTCCTTAGAAGGAATGCTGAGCTGTAGCATTATGATAGCCATAATTCTTTGTATATATTTATTTTCATATGCATGAGGATAATGCAGATCTGAACATCTGAGTAAATCTGTACCTCCAGGGACACGATACAACCGCTGCGGCTATGAACTGGGCCATCTACTTACTTGGTTGTCATCCTGAAGCCCAGAAAAAAGTTCACAAAGAATTGGATGAAGTGTTTGGTATGTCTCTACTCTTTCCTTGGATGTGGGCTTAATTTTGTTTGTACAATATATGGTATATTTGTATACTTACTTTTGTGTAGAGATTTTAAAAGGCAAATAAACCACTGTAGTGTACGTGCTGTAACACTTTTGTGGAGAAAGAGATATCAGTAGGAGTTGGTTTGATGCTAAGAGGTTTGTGACAGCTTGTTGTACTGTACTTAGATTTTATAGTTTTTCAGGCAGGTATCATCTCTTTATTACATGTTTGAATAGTGCCTTGTACAGTGGGATCCCAGTCCAGGCTCTTCAATGCCACCTGAAACCCATAAGTACAGTGGTGGAGTTATAGTTTTGTCAACATTTAAGATAGCTGTGAACCTATTAATATAGCTTATGTATTTCATCTGATCAGAAGAGTTGTTTCTCACACCCCATTGTAATTCTGATCAGGTGACTCTGACGGGCCTGTCACAATGGAGGACTTGAAAAAACTTCATTATCTTGAGTGTGTTGTTAAAGAAGCCCTTCGTCTCTTCCCTTCAGTTCCATTCTTTGCCCGCACCACAAGTGTAGATTGCCATATGAGTAAGTAGCTCTCAGCCTTTTGTGTGTATATATAGTTTTGTGTGCATTTATCATTAAAGGTTTGATAAATACCTTCTCCATCAAGGTGTTGCATAAGTAAATAATTGGTTTTGAGCTTTGTATCCTTTTAGAGAAGGCCTCTCGTTTCACTGGCATATTGATACTGTTTTTGCAGGAGGATTTAAGATACCAAAAGCAACAGAGGTAATCGTCGTTCCTTATGTGCTACACAGAGAACCAGAGATTTTCCCAGACCCAGAAGAATTCAGGCCTGAGCGATTCTTCCCTGAGAATTCTAGGGGAAGGCACCCGTATGCATATGTGCCTTTCTCTGCTGGTCCCAGAAACTGTATTGGTATGTAGTAAGTGTAATAGGTCCCATCTTTGGTTATTTTCTTACCACTTAGGTGATGTGCCTTGGCTGTAGTATTCACTACAGAGACTATGAATTTGAATAGAGATTTCAGATCTCTGTGGCTGAAAACTGTAGTAAAGCAATTTTTACATTATTACAATCACACCTTTTTTTTTTCTTCCCATGGGGATCTTTAGAGTCCACATTACCTCCAATTTATTATTTTTCTCCTTATTGAGACATAGTTCAGTTCTGCTCAAGAGGGCTGGGCACATCCTCCAAAGTCCAGAATCCCTCAAAGATATAATGAGAACTCATGAGGGAATAACATGAACTCTTCCTTTGGATATGTTTGCTGGCTATACAGTGATCCCAATCAATGATCCCAACCCGCAGGCTCTGGGAAAATGTAAAAACCCTCTTTATTAAAACGTATAAGTTGTTCAGAAATGGGCTGCTGGTTTGCCTGTGTTTGTGTCTCTAAAGCACCTGACACAGCTATGAGCATTCATTGGTCTGATCTCATTTCATTTTAGGATTTTATTTCATTTGGAATGGGTCAGTCTTCATGACAGAAGTACTGCTATGGGCAGTGCTCTCAGTAGGGGCTGGTGAGATTCTTCTGTGAGGAGTGCAGTTTTATAGTACACATTCTTGGGAATCCAAATATTAAGTGAATCTAACATATAAAAAAAAAACCTCTAAGATTATTTCTTTATTCTTGATCTTGGTGTGTTGAAAAATGATTTAATGTATTATACCTAGACTAATTAATTACTGCTTCTAAAGCTCCCAAAGAAGTCTGGGTACTTTGTAGACATAAAGATTCCTGCCTAGAGATTTGGCAGTCTGAATAGGAGAGTGTACAGAAAAGGGATTGAGGGAAGGGCAAGAGATAGCACAACTTAAATCCACCCCTTTTTCGAGTTAAAGCTTTGGCTAAGGGCTTGTCTATACTAGAAATGCTATGGCAACACAGCTGTAGAGGTTCAATGAAGATACTGTGTATGCTGATGGAAAGGACTCTCTCCTCAGCATAGGTAATCCATGTCCCTGAGAGGCTGAAGTTTGGTTGATGGAAGGGAATTCTTCTGTTAACTAGCACTGTCTATGTGGGGGGTAGGTTGGTAGAGCTATGTCTCTTCAGACAAGGGTGTGTGGATTTTTCATACCCTGAGACATAGCTACACTGGTATACATTTCTAGTGTATACCAGGGCTAATTGCGTGGTCTGTGACCCATGTCAATTTGCTTAGTTCAATTTTTTTTCCCCTCCTCTTTTGTCTTAAACATTTAGGGTGTGTCTATGCTACATCCCTCTTTCGACAGAGGGATGTAAATTAGACACTTCGAAATTGCAAATGAAGCTGGGATTTGAATTTCCCGTGCTTCATTTGCATAATCACGTCATGGCACTCTTTCAAAAAAGCGTTATTTCAAAAGTGAAACCACAGTCTAGATGCAATTCTTTTAAAAAAGAAGCCTTTTTCAAAAGAACCGTGTCTAGACAACAGTTTCACTTTCAAAATACCCTTTTTCGAAAGAGCACCATGATGCAATTATGCAAATGAAGTGTGGGATATTTAAATCCCCGCTTCATTTGCACTTTGGATCTGCCTAATTTACATCTCTCTTTCAAAAGAAGGATGAACTTTAGACATGCCCTTAATTGTCTGCCTAATTCCTCCTCCTCCTATCACACCAACACACTCTATTTTTAGGATTTAAAAAAAAAAATCTGTCACTTTTCCTGTTGTGTATATACATCCATTCAACCTTGAATTGGGCCCACATTGGTTTTATAATCTGTGACATCAGATGCACAGTTATTCCCATGCTGCATTTTATTGGAAATCTATGAAGTATAATTATGAGCGCTGTTTAATATTAAACTACTACTGTTTTTGTTTCAATTTAACCTGAAGGCCAGCGCTTTGCACAGATGGAAGAGAAAGCTGTTCTAGCCATCATCCTACGGCACTTTTGGGTGGAAACGAGTCAAAAGCGAGAAGAGCTTGGACTTGTGGGAGAACTAATTCTTCGCCCAAGTAAGGGCATCTGGATCCAACTGAAAAAGAGAAGATAGCGTGTGTCATGAAAAAACTCATACGAATTTTAGCTCCTAAAACGTGCTCAGCGGTATCATATAGCACACTCTGATCACAATTTTTTATAGAATTGTAATATATCAAAATATTTCAGAATCTCTAAGCCTTTTATAATAGAAATATTTAACTCGGGATGTAATTTTTCCCTCCCATTCAGGTGGTGTAATGTCTCAAAGTAACATTGACATTTGAACTTGTATTGTTACTAGCCATTGTCTTGGCATTTTACATCACTTTCTCTGAGATGACCATTCATGTTGCTCCATGAAATGGTCAGCTGGCTGACTTCTCACTCTTGAGAAAAAGTTACTAAGGTGTAGGACATGCTCAGCTTCCACTCTCCATGGGTAGGAGTATGGAGGTGTCCTTCTAACCATAGTCTCTTAATTGCCAACCCAAGGTGCTGTTATAGTATCCATTAGAATATTTTTGGTGTATGAGTTTCTAGCTTATGTGAGGGAAATTAGACAGCTGCTATTCTCAAGTGGAATTGTGGTAAGCTAAATATAGAAGACTTTCTGTGAATTGGGAGATCCTTGCAAACAATGAAGCAGATCCTCAGATGGTGTAAATCAGCTTATCTCTGGGGACTTCTATGGAGCTGTGCAGGTTTACTTAAGATGAGGATATAAACCATGATTATGTTTGCTTGTTTTTTGGCAAATTCATTCAGCAATTTGTCATGTGCTAAACAAACTCATGTCTCTATTGTGGCACTGAACTTCTCCTGGCTTCAGTAGGGCTGCACTAGACCAAGACGGGAGAATTTGTCAAATAACTTCCAGTGTGCCTATTGAAGGGAAAGAAATATTTTCCAAAATGTGTGCGCTCTTTGAATGTTATTGTGGCCTTGATTGTTGGAATAATTCATCATGTAATATAATAAGTTCAGCTAGCAATTGATTCTCACTGAGATTCATGTACATCTCTGCACTTTAAAAGATTGTAACCCTTTATAAAGAATATCAAACATATCCAATTATTAGAAGTTTTCCTTGTTCAGTTTCTGTTTCTGGTACTTTGCTCATGTAGCAGTCCTCGCCACATGAGCCACTTTCCTTAGGATACAGCAAATACTAAGGTAGTGTGAAGCGTAAGCTGGTACTGGAGAAGAAAGTGGAAGTGCTGTATCTGCCTGGCTTGTGCACAATATGAGAAGTGTGGTCACCAGCACAAATAATCTACCTATTTAGCATGCAGGGCCAAAATCTGTTGCGATACCAAGGTCCTGTGGAAAAACAAGTATGTTAAGCATGTGATTAAAGCCTGGATCAGACTTACAGCTGCATGAATAATGGACTTGTCTGTTTGCTGGCAATTCAAAAAACAAGAAAAACATTTTATTTTGGGTTGAATCATAAATTAAATTATTCAGTAACCTGAAGAGTCAAACAATTTTAAGTTGGGCCAAAACATTGAGAGCTGAAATTTTATTTTCTAATTTTGGGCACATTTACAAAAATAACATCTGGATTCGCAAGATAGTATGGGAAAGAGCTTCTTTTCCCTGTTCTCATTCCTACCAATTGGCTCTCTACTAGTACCACTCTACCAGTTTGAATCCATAAAAAACAAAATTGCTGCCCATCCCCCATGCTCTAAGGGTTTGAGCACTGACCTGGGAGAGGAAAGATATCTGATGACTCTGCCCCCCCATGTCTCACCTCTTAGATGAGTGCACCAGGCTACAGGGTAAGGTCCTTCAGTCTCTCTCGATTCTGTTCCACTTGTATAACTTCTAAATATTCATTGGAGCTGGGATGGTAGCCTGGCTTTTCCAGGTGAGTTCTCTAACCACTAGGCTATGAAGTCATTCTCACCGTCTTTCAGGCCCAATGTCTTGGCTGGCTTAGATGGCTCCCTGCTCAGCTTTCTGGCTTATACAAATCACCTTCTTAGTCACATAACTTTCCCAATTCATGAGGTGTCAGGGCACCTAACCCTCAAGCATCATGACACTGAACGTTAGTCCACATCCCCAATTCTAGCTGATTTCAGTAGGAGTCAGCTAAATGCCTTTTGAGCAGCTGGTTCTTAGGCCCTACATGCCACAAACAGGTGTGAATCTCCTGCAATGGCAGGGTTGCTTCCTCCAGCTGAGCCAGGCACTGCCATTACGGCCCTTTGGTAGGGACTGAACCTAGAGATGCTTATTAGCTTTCTCCTGACTGGGTTGCAGGTAGGGTGCCCCAGCACAAAACTGAATAGGGTAAGCTCCTTTAGCCTCACATGTTAAGGCTCATTTTCCAGTACCCAAATCACTTTTATTGCCCTCTTCTGAGCTGTCTCCAGTATTTTCATGTCATTCCTGAAGTGTGGACTCCAGAACATGACACCGTCATTTTGCCAGTGCTGTGTATACAGGTAAGATGACTTCCCTTTCTCAATTTCATAACACCCTTTTTGTATAACCAAGGATCATATTAGCCCTTTTTGCCTCAACATTGCACTGGAAACTCATCTGGAAGCAATTTTCTATGATGACCAATAAATACATCACTGCTTTCAAGGTCAGAGGCCCCCATCTATATATCTAGCTGCATTCCTTGTTCCCAGATATATTATCTTGCACTTGGCTTTATTAAAACATATTTTGTTGGATTATGATGATTTAAATAGGCAATTCAGATTACTTTGTAAGAGTAACCTGTCCTCCTTGTTCTTTATGACCCTACCATTGTGTGTGTCATCTGCAAATTATACCATCCAATATTTAATATAATTGTCTATTTCACGGATAAAATACTGAACAGTATTGGACCCAACCCTGAAGGATCCTGCTCATTGACTTATCTCCTTTAACAGCTATAATTTGAGATGTTAGTGAGCCAGTTTTAATCCTTTGAATGTGTGCCTTATTAATTCCATATAATCTGAACTCTTGGTGGTAGTAAGTCAAGTAAATGCATGAGGGTATGTCTACACTACAGCACTAATTCGAACTAATTTAATTTGAATTAGTTAATCTAGACCTAAAAACTAATTCGAATTAGCATTTTGCTAATTCGAAATACCATGCTGCCCTTAAATGCGATCCAATGTCCAATCAATGTGGATGCGCTATTTTGAAATAGCAAAATGCTATTTCGAATTAGTTTTTGGGTCTAGATGCGTTATTTCAAACTATCTTATTTCGAATTAACTAATTTGAAATAAGTTAATCCAAAATAGCGCTGTGGTGTAGACATACCCTTTGATTTTTATCTGTTTAGGTTTAAGTACCCATTCTCCAGATACTCAATGATGCTCTGTCTCAAATCCCCCTTCCTTTTTTTCTTTTTCATCCTCCTCTCCTTCCCCTCTCCTATTTATTTCAAGTTTTCATATCCCCTACTCATAACTCCGGTCATCTGAAGAAGTGGGCTGTGCCCACAAAAGCTCATGATACCATCTGCATGTTTTGTTAGTTTATAAAGTGCTACCAGACCATTTGGTGTTTTTTTCTGTAACAGACTAACTCAGCTACACCCTGAAACTCATTTTATAAGGGTTATCTGGAATACTTACTTAATTGTGAGTTATACACATCATAAGTGTGTAGTTGCTAGGGACAAGCTTACATGTATGGCTGGATGAGTGTGTTTGATTAATGACAAATATTAGCACAAAAGACCACATATACATAAATAATTTGTTCTGGTCCATTTTATGTATGGGTATGTCTATACTACACTGTTATTTTGAAATGAAATAACACGTCTACACATAAAATGCATTTTGAAATAGCATTTTGTTAATTTGAAATAGTGCGACCACACTGAGTGGACTCTGAATAGCATTTAAGGCTGGCCGGAATCAGTTCCAACAGGGCATCAGGTCAGGACTTACTGTGTGGGGCTGCTGCCTGAGGCTATCTGAGGTCTGTGCATAAAGGGACCCCCCCCGGACAGCCAGTTCTCAGGTTTCCCTGCTTGCTTGTCTACTTCGATGAGGGACAGCAAATCATTTTGTCTCTGCGTGCTTTGGTTGCCCTCACTCGGGACACCACAGCACTCTGCAACATAGAGCCAGAGCTGACCCTGGGCACTCTGGGGCTTCTCTTGGATGCGTTGCTGTGAGCCTGGCTTCACTTTCTGCAGGCTGCCATCTGGGAGGTCTATCGGGGGGCTGTCAGTATCCAGGAGGCCCTGTGGGAGAGCTTCCACCCTGAGGATCACTAAGAGCCTGGTCTGCCCCACTGGGGGCTTGTGCCTCATTTCCCTCACGTTCTTCCACTTACCCCTCCCTAACCCCCCTTCCTGATGTCAAATAAAATACATGTATTTCCATGAACACAAACTCTTTATTTAACAAAACTGGGGAAGGGGGGATGCAACTCTGGTGAGACTGGGGAAAGGAGGTGGGAGATGGGAGAAGAGAGGATGGAAGAGGGGAGGGGGAAACCTGGGAGGAGGGAGCTGGAAGGGAGAAGCAAGGGGAAGCAGGGGGAGGGGAAGCTCAGGACTCAGGGTTGGGGGTCTCACCGGACCAAGTTGATTTTCATGCAAACCTGCTCTTGGGTTTGCATGTGGCCTTTGGTGGCCAGGCTGGCAGCTATCCTGCCATAGATGTCTGCGTTCCTCCATCTAGTGCGGAGAGCATGGACGTTGGGGGCCTCCCCCCAAACCTGAATAAGGTCTATGATCTCCACCCTGGACCAGGAAGGCGCTTGCCTTCTCCGGGCCCTGGCAGGCTCCTAGGAGCTGGCAGACTGCTTCTGGGGAGTGGTGTAGGGCTGACTGCCAGTGGCTTGATGGCTCATGTTTTGGAGCCACTGGTTCAGAGGCAGTGACTTCTGGCTCTGGGCTGTCAGGCTTGGAGCCGGCACAGGCACTGTGGCCAGAGTCAACCTGTTTAAGGGCTCTGGGGAAGGGAGGAGGGAGAGAATTGTTCTTGGTTGAGGCTGGAGTGGCGACCAGGGCACCCTGGGAAGGCTGGAGACCCCCTATTTCTAAATAAGTGTCTACACAGCACTTATTTTGAAATAGCTATTTCGAGTTTGGAGTTATTCCTCGTAGAATGAGGTTTACCAAATTCGAAATAAGCGCTCAGCTATTTTGAATTTATTTCGAAATAGCGGTTTGGCTGTGTAGACGCTAGGAAAGTTGTTTCGAAATAAGGGCTGTTATTTTAAAATAATTTTGCTGGGTAGACATACCCTACATTCTCATGTTGCCCTCATCACTATAGTAACTCAGAGCCTCCCAATATTACACTGAACATCATGAATATGATTTGTTATGTATGCACAATAATAGAAGTGGATGATTGCATCTGGGGATTTGAAAATGATAAATAATTATTGGAGAGTGACAGCATAGGCTGTCTGAATCCCCATATATTAGTACTACAGCCTAGCATATAGACAGCACTTTACAACACTTCCTTCACTCCTTTGATGTAGGTTAGTAACTATCCCCAAAGACTGAGAGGTTAAATGACTCATACAATACCACACTGTGAGTTGGTGGCGAAACACATGGTAAATGGATTGGTATTCTGGAGTTCTTGATCCCAACTCTCCCTCGTTTTTCTGATCTATAATTGGTTATACTATTTGGTACTAGTATGAAAAAAATCATGAATGTAGCCTCACTGTTTTGCTATGGAATAATTTATGAAACCGGTTTGATTCTCTTTGAATGTATTCATTATTTATAGACATTTGGTGAATAGTTTTGAAGACTAAAATTAGAATAGGAATTTTGCCCAACCCTCACTTTGCTTTTTTTAACTGTTTCTCAGAGAGTTCAATTACTTAAATTATACACTATTTGTGTTAGGGGGATGGGTAGGGTGACAGGAGTTTTTTTAAAACAGAAGACTAAAACTTCTAGAATTAAATTTTACAAGAATAAAAATCTGTAAATTTTGGGATGCACAAACATTTTATCAAATACTAACTTTTGTCAAAATATTCCCATATAATAAATGACATAATCCTACAAAATAACAATGTTCACTTGGTATTTGTATTCATGGAACTATTCCCTTTCCCCCCCCTTTTTTTAACTAGCTCTACCCTAAATCAGGGATGGGCCATAAGCAGCCCATGGGTCAGACGTGCTTTGCCAGGATCAGCCCTGCTGGGCTGCCAGATGCTTTATTTACCCTAGCATCCACACATATAGCCAGCCACTCGCAGCTCTTGCTGGCGTGGTTCACCATTCGCAGACAATGGGAATTGTGGGAAATGGTGGGTCTGATTCCCAGATGTGGGGTTGGGAAGGAATTTTTCCCAGGTCAGATTGGCAGAGGCTTTTGGAATATTTCTCTTTACAGCATATAGATGTGGGTCACTTGACAGCATTATCTGGGTATATCTCACACAATAATTTCCCTGTCTCTATGGGAGTTCCAAGTACCTTGATCCTTGCTGTTCTCTGCCTGGGATGCATTGTAGTCTAGTTTCCTGTGAGCTCCAATATTCCAGTGTAATTTCCCTACTGGATTTAGTGTATAGTGCTGGGTGGGATTGGTGGCCTATGATAAGTAGGAGATCAGATCAGATGATCTGGTAATCCCATCTGCCTGGAGCTCTATATTGTACAAAATTTTCCAAAGCAATGTATGATTTTGATTGATTCAGTTTTGGGGGCATGATTTTCAAAGTGGGTTTAGCAATATACAAAAGTCAAGCCTCATTTAAACTGTCTTTGGCTGAGCACCAAAAAGTGGAAGCTATTGTGACTTTGCTTCAATGAGATAAATGGAATGAAACCTGCTCCCCTTGGTATGAGTCCCAGCCTGTTTCTCTTTGCTTTACATAAAAAAACCCAAGGCAAGTTTCTTTTGAAAGGTGCTTTTCTTATGAGTCTGATCTTTCTGGCCCCTGTTAGGACTTTCTCTTCCCTCCGCTTTCATTGCCCCATTGTTTTGTGTTTAGACCCATGCAGGGTTTTTTTAAATTGTTTGTTAATGTTCTGGTCTCCTTATTGTTGTGTGTATGTTTTTACATTTGGCTTACACTAACAATTTCCTTCTATGGAGAACTATAAGAAGTATGTTTAGATGAGAATTCCAATAAACATTTTTATCTTCTGAGGCCAGCTGTACAGTGAAACTAAGTCACTCATTTATTTAATCATTAGCTTTACCTAAGCACCCTAGTCTCCTCCTTGAGTATTGGTTTGTCTCTTGGTAATACATGTGGTACATCAGAATGTATTGTTGTAGGGAGCCCCACCAAAATGAATCTGTTAAAGTTAAGTACCAATTCCCTGCAGATTTTCAGGCCAGTATCACTGTGCATGTTGTTTATTTATAGAAGTGGAATGCAGAAAAGAGCTTGGACCAGATTTTCAGATGTACTGAACTCCTGGAGCTAGTGGCTGCTGCCAAAAAGTGGATTTTAAAGAAATTGTGAATGGCAATTGTGATTGTGAAGAAAATTATAAAATTGTGAAGGAAATTTTAAGGAATTGTGAATGACCTTGATATGTACAAAGTTTAAAATTTTGGTTAACATCATAATAGATTCCAGCAAGGTTGAAAAACTATAGCCAGGTTTCAGCCCTTCAGATCTCACAGTAGGGTCCAAAGTTCTGGATATTGTTCAGGCATATTTTATAATACAGTGTTTTACAATATACTTTTCAGTAGATTTAATTGTTAATACCCAATGAGAGGAAGCTCACTTTCATGTGAGGAAGCACTATCTCTCTGCAAAGGGCTCATCCCATTTTTGACACCACCTACCACTGTGCCATTGATCAAGCCACTTACATAAAGCTTTTCAGACTTGGTGGCCCAGAGCACCTAATTCTATAAAGGCTTCATTCTGTGTAGATTGAAGTCTGTGGCAAACCTTTTCACTGATTTTAATAGTGCAGATCAGACTTCAACTGCTGAGCATCAGCAGCTTACACAGATTTCTATTTAAATCCAGTTGCAGGATTTGATCAGTGTAGAGAATCCACACAAATGAGGACATCTATAGCAATTTACAATGCCTTTTTGGTCACTTATCTTTAATTGAGCTAACTTGGAGAGATTTCTTTCTCAAGGGTAAGAAGTGTGCAATAGTAATGAGATCAAACTTGATAGACTTTTGAGTATAAATGAGTCAGATAATCTATAAAGATCTGCATACATTTTTAGAGGTACTTACTAATTATTAGTCTCAGAAATTGTGGCTGTCTTCCCTACTCAAAAGAAATTGATACCATACCTCACAGAGGGTGGAAAAGAAAAATACATGTTTGGAATTCATGAGTAATGCTGGACAGGCATACACCCATACACCCAAAGATCATGCCAAAAGAAAATATTACGTAACTGCATAGATCACCTTCATATGTAATTGGGTTACCAATTACGTGAGTGGGAAAATATATTCTGCTGCTTGGATGCAGACAGCTTTGACAGCCTGGTGCACCATCTTTCCTACAAAGTGCTGCCATGTGTAGGAATCTGTGAAGTTAGCATGTCACAATATGAATGACAGGTTGACTTGAAATATGTTCCAAGTACTCATTATTATGATTTATCAGATTGCATGGCTATGGTATGCAGGCAACTTGACTGTAGTGTGTTAATGCCTCAAGTAACCAGGGTGAAGTAATTTGCCCTGCTAATCCTTTGTTGTGTGTTGGTGCCTTTTTATGGATTATTGAAAAACCTTGTTCCCACACTACATTATGTACATTAAGTACCTGAGTTGTGGAATGATCAAACTATTCTTACTACGTAGAGATATCAGAACTGTATCTTAATGGCATTACCTTAAAATTAATTGAATAAAAATAGTAGATATGGAAGCCTTGTACATAGAGGAGACAATTGCTGTAATACTAGTGAGTGATATTGTGTTTAATCTACACTCTGCACTCAACTGTCAGGTGCGAAATATTTATAGGGTTGGGGATTTTTTGATTAACGTGTGCTATTCTTTCATTTAGGGACCAAACAAACAAAACCCCCAAACCAACAATTAAGGTTGGATCAAACTGAAACTTTTCAGGTTCCCACTTCAAAATTCAAAATGATCTGATCAAACTAAAGAAATGGTCTGAGGTAAATAGAATGAAGTTCAATAAGGACAAATGCAAAGTTCTCCATTGGGGAAGAACAATCAGTTTCTCACATATAAAATTGGAAATGACTGTCTAGGAAGGAGTACTGCAGAAAGGCATCTCGGGGTCATTGTGGACCACAAGCTAAACAGTCTGACACTGTTGCAAAAAACCCAAACATCATTCTGGGATTCATTAACAGGAGTGTCATAAGCAAGACATGAGGGCTACGTCTAGATTGCATCCCTTTTTAGTAAAAGGGATGCAAATTAGACGTATCACAATTGCTAATGAAGCGGGGATTTAAATCTCCCCCACTTCACTAGCATAAAAATGGCTGCCGCCTTTTTTTGGCACGGAGCTTTGCTGGAAAAAAGCGCCAGTCTAGACGCGGATCTTTCGGAAAATAAAGCCTTTTCCAAAAGATCCCTTATCCCTCTTAAAATAAGTGTGTAGACTGCCGCTTTTTTCCGGCAAAGCTCCATGCCGAAAAAAAGCGGCAGCCATTTTTATGTTAATGAAGGTGGGGAGATTTAAATCCCTGCTTCATTAGCAATTGCGATACATCTAATTTGCATCCCTTTTACTAAAAAGGGATGCAATCTAGACGTAGCCGAGAAGTAATTCTTCTGCTGTACTCTGCGCTGATTAGGCCCCAGTTGGAGTATTGTGTCCAGTTCTGGACACCACATTTCAAGAAAGATGTGGAGAAATTGGAGAAGGTCCAGAGAAAAGCAACAAAAATGATTCAAGTTCTAGAAACTGACCTATGAGAGAAGACTGAAAGAACTAGGCTTGTTTAGTTTAGAAAAGAGAAGACTAAGAGAGGTCATGACAGCAGTTTTCAAGTATATAAAAGAGTGTTACAAGGAGGATGGAGAAAAATTGTTCTCCGTGGCCTCTGAGGATAGGATGAGAAGCAGTGGGCTTAAATTGCAGCAAGGGAGGTTTAGGTTGGCCTTTAGGAAAAACTTCCTAACTGCCACAGTGGTTAAACACTGGAATAAATTGCCTAGGGAGGTTGTGGAATCTCCATCACTGGAGACATATAAGAGCAAGTTAGACAGACACTTGTCAGGGATGATCTAGACAGTGCTTGGTCCTACCATGAGGGTAGGGGACTGAACTTGATGACCTCTTGAGTTCCCTTCCAGTTCAAGGATTCTATGATTCAATAAGGGAAAAAATTATTTCCAGGCAGTTTTCCAAAATGAAACCTGCTCCTCTTGGCCAGCAGCTGCTGAGAAAAATTGATAGGTTGCCACAAGATACAATTGACATTGTTACTCAGACATGGTAATTTTGGGGTGTGGTTATGACTGCATATTACATAACTGCATGTTCCTTACAACTGTGTTATTTCTAATCACATTTCTAAACAAACATGCTAATGGTATACAGATGCACTTCTCTTAACTGTAGACCCTGCTAGTATGACCAAGTCCCTTATCTCAAGGAACCATATCTTTATTTCATTGACTGGACATTTAAGATGCATTAATACTGATAAGAATAATTTTGAACATTGAATGGAAGCTGGGGATAATATTATTGTATACTTGAGGGCAGTAGAAATGTATATGTGATAGAAAACTACATGAAATGCTCAGGGAAATGGTGTCTTCCTGAACTGTCCCTTGAAAAAAAAAATGTTCCTTAAATTTCATGTGATTTTCCTTTATTTCAATCCAACAACGGTGATCACCCTAGACCTTGCTAATCCACTGTCTGCACTAGAGAAATACTCTAAGTGAATATTATTAACTCTATATCAACAGTACATGCATTACTGTTATCGCCTCATATCCTGAGAAGACTAACATTTCCGTTATAGTCAAGCTTACTGAAGGTACTCAGATAGAGGTAGAGTCCAGCATCCGTTCATCTCTGTACTTTCAGTTGCACAATGGGTGCAGATTAGGACCTTGCAATAGCAACATATGGTGTCATGATAATCAGGTACCATCATTGTCATGCCATCTTAACAGGGCTGGTGACACTGGAGTTCTGTTACTACTGCATTTTTAAAGTGTGTTTGTTCACTGTTTTCAGCAACTGTAGCATAATATGCTCATTTTATAGTCTTTATCTTGGCCACTTATGAAGTAGCATACTGATTTAATAGATTACACTGCCAGAGGGGACCTGTAGCATAGTAGCCTCTTTCTGCCTCTCAAGCACTCCTTTGTGTGTGGAGTCGCCTCTATGACCATCCTACCTATATTTCTCCTATAGGCCCCCATAAGAATTGTCTCCATTGACCTTCTATACTCAGTCCTTTAATTCACTCTTCACCAGCTCTCTTCAGGCTAGCAAGAGTTTGTTAGAAAAACAATTCAGAAGTCCAGAACAACTCAGAGTTCTTCTGCTCATCTTTCCTTCCTATTTCCCACTTTCAGACTTAGGTAGGTAGGGTCCATGCAGGAACCACATTTGCTCCTCATAGCTGCCCCTTCTATCTGTCCCAGCCCCATGCAGTTTCCAGACATTCTTCATCTTACAAGACTGCCTACCCTTGGCAGATGTAACTATCCTCTCAAATTTAACTAGTTGTAAAATTCATTCCATTCTTGAAATTGACTAGCTAGGATAACTACTGAATTAAATACTTTGTTATAGCCATTTGTTGTAGAAAAGGGGGGGGAGGTATTAAGAAAAGATCACAGTTTGGGAGCATTTTCATGGCTTCCATGAAATGTAAACAGGCCCCTAACTACAAGGGAAGAGGCACGCTCCTCTTCCTCCTTTTTTGTGTGGTTGAGTGAGTGCACAGATCACACTTACTGGATCAGGGACAGCTAAGGAAATATTCGTGGGAATTCCTAGTTTGTGAATCTCACTGGGGCTTAAGTATGAATTAGGCACTGAATAGCTTGATGTTGTCAGAACTTAGGTTTGTCCATGTCCACTGGTAGAAACATAGGGGCCTTTACCAGCAGAAATTTAGGCACCTACGGACCTTAGGCACTTACAGGGACAAGCAGCAACTAGGCACTGGTTTCATGAATACCAATAGAGCCCAGATATTAGACCTGGATACCTAAAGGCATGCCTATACTGCAGTTGAAAACTTGAGACTGGTATGTGCCATCTGGCTCAGGCTAAGTGGCTGCTTAATTGCCATATAGATGTTTAGGTTTGGACTGGAGCCTGGGCTTTGTGAGGTGGGAGAGTTCCAGAGCAGGGACACTGGAAGAGGGGAAGCCAAGGGGTGATGGTACTCCCACTTTTTGCCACAGGCCTGGTCCGCTGCCTCTCCTCTTTAGTCTCCAAGGCCACAAGGCTGGAAGCTGGAGCTAGGTCAGGGTAAGACTCATGCGGGCCAGCTGCAGGGAGCCATGGACCCTCCACTTGCTCTGGCTGGCAGGCCAGGAACCAGGCTGGAGGCTGCTCTTGGTTCCCCCCTCCCTCCCGGTCAGGTGGAGGAACCTGGGCTCCCTCACCTGGCTTCTGGCTTGAGTGGTGCCTCACAGGGAAGAGGAGGAGCCAGCGCAAGAGTGGAGCCCTGGAGGGGTGGGACATTGTGCTTCCCCCCACTTTTAAGAAGAACCCATCACCCCTGCCCTAGCCTGAGTCCCCTTAGTCAGATGGCATGGGCCAATCGTGGGTTTGTCATTGTAGCGTAAATCTAACACCATGGCTCAGAGAAGAATGTTTATAAATACCAGGCAATGACAACAAAAATTAATGGGCCAAATTCATAGGTATAACTCCATAAATGTCAGTGGAGTTACACAGCAGATGATTTTGGCATAATGTGGATCAAGTGGACGTACAGGGCAATTACGTGTGCTGACTGGAAGATGAAAGGTTAGAACAGTTGACTTGGCTGAACTGACAGCAAGCTGCATAGCTTTTTCCATCTTCTTGTAAGTAAGCCATTGTTGATGCAAACCTAAAAGAATATGGCTGCATTATTTTGTTCAAAAAGAGTTTCTTCCTCTCTGAGATGTTGGACTTTACACTGGTGTCTCAGAGGGTACATCTATACTTGCTCCCTAGTTTGAACTAGGGATGCAAATGTAGGCGACCAAAATTGCTAATGAAGTGGGGATTTAAATATCGTGCACTTCATTAGCATGATCTCGCCGGCACGTTACTCTGCTCAACAGCTGTTTTGAAAGTGAAAGTGCACGCCAGGACGTGTTAGTTTGAACCGAACCCCTCATTTTTTTAAGAAGTAACGTTAGTTCGAACCAAGGGGTTTGATTCAAACTAACGCGCCCCAGCGCGCACTTTCACTTTCAAAACAGTGGTTGAGTGGAGTAACGCGCCAGCGAAATCAGGCTAACAAAGCACGGGATATTTAAATCCCTGCTTCATAAGCAATTTCGGTTGCCTATGTTTGCATCCCTAGATTGAACTAGGGAGCAAGTATAGACGTACTCTCACACAAGTCTATGACTTGGCAGACCCTATGGGGAATCAGGAGCAGCCAACACTCACCAGCCATCCCAGGTAGCACTGGGGCAGACAGATCTGAAACTGCCTCAGGCAGCAAAGGCAGCAGCAAGAGTGAGACCCATGGCAGCAGTTTCTATCTGCATTTCCCTGTCCTATCCAACAGCTCCCAACTGACTGGCCCTTCCTTTCTCAGTTGACCTGCCTTTGGTCACCATGGCAATTCCAGGGTCTTCATTAGTTCCTGTGACTTCACTCCCACATGTCCCAGGCAGTCAGTCTGCCTCTTACATAGGCTTGTGCTACTAAGTATGTTTGCACAGAGCCAAGCTCACTGAGCCCTCTCCTGTGAAGTGTATAGGCATTGCTCTAATACAAGTACACATGAATGTGTGCTGGTGTACTTTGATATGCTCAGGCAGCCCAGTTTGGCTCATGTACCTATGCTCTTCTATGCTTGCTGTGCCTCCTTTGGCTGTGTGGATCCATGAGTCATGACCAGATATGAGCAGTGGCCCTGAGAAAACAAACTGGAGTCACTGACTGATTTGGTACAGGCATGGGGCCAAAGTCTTTGCTGGTGTAAAGTGTCAGTGTATCAAATATCACCACCAAAGAATTTGTCCAATACTCTCTTTCCCTGTGCGCCATCACTACACTCCTCTTCATTCAGCCATTTCTGTAACAAGCTCTTGTGGACTGAGCTTATTGGTAATAGTAGCACTTGTATATGCACAGTTTTTTACTCTGCCTAGGCCGTGTAGGAGTACAGTGGGGTCTGTAGGTGACACATTTGTTTGGTAACAGCCTGTGTTGTCGGCTATGCTGGTGGCTCTGTGTGACAGATGGCAATTGATATCTCAATGGATAGATCCAATGCATGTTGCTCCTTCTAGAATATGTACCTCAGCTTTTCAGACTTTGTTGTTCTTCACTGTGGTGCATCCTGCTCCCATATGAAATATTGCCTGTGTCCTGAACATATTCTGAGTGTTGCCCAACTGGGCTGGTAGGTGGACCCTGAACCCAGACTGCAGTATCTGAGTGAAAGATGGTCGGATCCCTTTAACTAGGAGCAGGGCTAGTTAGGGACACTGACAACTCCGCCAGAACCTGACTTGACTCTCCAGTTCAAATTCCACCCTGTTAGTCTGCCCTTCAGCAGGTCCCAGGTTACACAGTGAGAACAAGGGCAGGTGTAGCCACATGCAAAGCTTTTGTCGGATTCATGGGCAGGACTACAGCAATGTTTCCTTCCCCAAGAGGGAATTGTTTTTTGCGGGGGGGAGGGGGGATGAGAGCCATTGAACCAAACTGTAAGCCCTGTATCTGTGGTGGAACTCACTCGGGCGGGGGGCGAGGAGGCTCCTAGTTGCTACTTTGCCTTTTTTCTCAGCTGCTGCTCCGCTCCCTCCTCATGCAGCCTCTGGGGATCCCTCCCACTTCTTGGTTCCCCAGCTTCTTGCCCGGCCCCTGGGCTCGGCTACCTTTCCTGGAATCTGGGTGCGTGTTCTACCCCAGACGCAGCAGCCCAGTTTGGCGTCGGCACCGCGGCTCGAGGCAGCCATGGGGGCCCTGCCGCAGCTGGCCCAGGAGGGGGAGCGGCTGCTCTACTGGGGGGCCGGAGCCCTCACTCTGCTCTTCACGCTGGTGGCAGCCTTCACGTGCCGCCTGCTGCTGGCTTACCTCGGCAGATGGAAGGCGCTGAAGCCGATCCCGGGGCTCAGCCCCTGCTACCCTCTGCTGGGAAACGCGCTGCTCTTCGAGCGCAACGGGGAAGGTAACTGGGCGCTGCCTGCGAACCCCGCTGCCTCCGGCGCTGCTGCCCGCAATGCCCTAGGGACCAGCCCCGGCTGCCGGCCACAGAGCGGTGGAAGCACTGGGGAGGCGCTGGGGCTTTCCTGGGGCTGCCTCAATGGTAGCGGGTTTGGAGCTGGACTGGCCCCATCTCCAGTTGTTCTTCTTGTAGAATAACAGAACAAGGGAGCTGTTCCGGTTTGCAAAGCTCCCCCTGCCACTCAAAGCAAACAAAGAAACCCCCCCAAAGAGTTTAGAACAGGTTGAACCTCGTCCGGCACCCTGAGGACCTGTGTGATCCCGAACAAGGGAATTTGCCGGACCAGGGAGGTCAGGCGTCCGCACTTTCCCAGGGCTCTCCTACTGGCTGCTGCCCCGAGAGAACCCTCAGCCTGATTTCCTCTGACCCACCTGCCTGGCTTTGCTGCTCCCTGCCCTTCACTCTGCGTGCTGGGCAGCAGTTGCTCAGGGGTTCCCTGATCCTGGCCCTGCACAGGGGGCGGCTGCTGCTCCCCGAGGTCCCCAACCCCAGTCCCGCGCGAGCTGCAGCTCTCTACCTCCACCCAAGTCTTTGCCTGTGCAGGCTGCCGGTGGCCAGACCGGCTCCGTTCCCTTCCACTCTCAACCTCTGCAGCCGGAACTCTCTGGTCTAGGAACACTTGTGGTCCTACCGGACCACGGATGTCACCGGTGGACGAGAGAGGTTCAACCTGTACTGGGCATCCTGCTGCATTTCTAGCTCGAGACAAAACAGAAAGGCAGTATTATTCTACTAGCCAAACTTTCCCCAGAAACCTCTGGCAAACCTTATGGTTTGTATGGCCGGCCATCATCTCTATTTCTAAAGCACTAACTATTAGAATATGCAAACAAGCTCTTAACTGTGGTCAAATTTGTTCTGACCTTTGCCAAGTTTTCCCTAATTTATTTAAAACTATTTTTTTGGTTTCTGCTGTTCCATCAAGATGTAACTTAACCTTCTTTGGATGCCATCTTTCTGTTCAGTTGTAGTTTAAATATATACAATGACCCATATCTTCAGAACAAATTTAGATATACAGTATTGGAGAGATGGTTTGTCAGATAGGAAGTCTGGTCAGTAACACAATTAACATTAGATAGACATGAAACGTGTACATATTGGTTTATACACTTAAAAACAATTGTCTAAATACACATTTTCTCAAAAGAGTCTAAGACATGCAAAATTGTTGAATAATTACAAAATTAGTTGTCTCTCTCATAGGCATAAGAATTGTTTGGAAACCAACAGAATCTGGGAATGGGTCATGGGGATGGATAACTTTATGAAGACTTGTTGTACACTGGCCACTGTTGGAAGACAGGTTACTGGGCTAGATGGAACTTTGTTCTAATCCATAACATAACATTATGTATGCAGTGATTACTTCAAAACAAATGGGCAGACATCCAGTGTCATGAGACCATTCATGACACTTGTGGGATTTTCAAGACTAATCAGGCATGGTGCTATTCTTTTTTTCACCATTCACACTTTTCATTATTACATAGTATATTGTAGGGTGCTTAAGTTACTATGCAATTTTCTGTGCAGTGACATTGTGAAAATAGCAATGATTGTGAATATATCAATGATGTCTGAATTCTTTAGCAATTTTGTTTGTTTAGTGTTTGCTGGCTATTATTGTTTAACAAAAAGAATCTTTCAGATAAGTAATACTTATGTTGTAACCTCCAAGAATGCATTTACACAGCACCCTTACTTTGAAATAAATTATGTAATTTGTGCTACACAAATTGCCTAGCTTATTTCAAGGTTATTTAGGAAAATGCTTATTTTAAAATTTGACAGTCTACACAATGCCAAATTTCAAAATAAAGAGCTATTCTGAAATGTATCTTAGCCCTTGTGGAATGAGGTTTACAGGGACATCAGAATAGCAAGCCTGTTATATTTTGAAATAACAGGTATGCTCAAAAGATGTGGAATAGCTATTTTGGGATATTTCCAGTATCCCAAAATTGTACTGTAGTGTAGATGTAACCTAGTAGAATAAAAAAAAGGCTTATTTATTTTTTCCTTCTTTTAAGGGTTATTTAATTTCTTCAACTTTGATGCAAGCAGGTGGTGGTTGTGATGATCTTGTAACTACAGAAGGGCCAAATTCTGGCACACAATTAGTGAGGGCTATACAGGCAGTCCCCGGGTTAAGATAGGGACTGTAGGTTTGTTCTTAAGTTGAATTTGTATGTAAGTCGGAACTGGCGTCCAGATTCAGCCGCTGCTGAAACTGACCAGCGGCTGACTACAGGAAGCCTGAGGCAGAGTTTCTCTGCCCCAGGCTTCCTGGAATCAGCCGCTGATCAGTTTCAACAGCAGCTGAATCTGGACGCCTGGGACAGAGCAGCTGGGGCTCTGCCGGGTTGGTCCAGTAGCGCCGCTCCTAGGTGCTACTGGACCAACCCAGCAGCACCCCAGCTGCTCTGCCCCAGGTGTCCTGATTCAGCCGCTGCTGAAACTTACCAGCAGCGGCTGAATCAGGATGCCTGGGGCAGAGCAGCTGGGGTGCTGCCGGGTTGGTCCAGTAGCGCCGAGGAGCGGTGCTGTGGGACCAACCGGCAGCACCCCAGCTGCTCTACCACAGGCGTCCGCGAGAAAAGCCTGGTCTTCTGGGGGGGGGCGCACTAGCTGCACCCCCCCGCCCCACCCAGCAGACCAGGAAGACATGGGCAGCGGGACCGAGACATGCCACGATCCCGCCGCCCGCATCCTCCGCGGCTTTGCTCCACGTCTCCCTGGTCTGCTCCCCCCCCCCCGCCCAGCAGACCAGGGAGATGCGGAGCAAAGCCGCGGAGGACCCAGATGCGGAGCAAAGTCTGGGCGGTCCGCCACCCGCATCCTCTGGGGTGAGAAAAGACCCGTTCGTAAGTACGGATTCGACATAAGTTGGATCCGCGTAACCCGGGGACTGCCTGTACTGAAAATGCTGCAGCAGTGCCGCTATACCAGTTCAGTTGTCCACCATGGTGCATCAACAAAGATGCTATTACAGTGACTTGAAAGAGTCTTCCAGCAACATATTAATCCACTTCTGTGTAGGGAGAAGCTCTTATATCCACACAGTGCTGTCTAACACAAGGGTTAGGTTAGTATAACTACATTATTCAGAGGTTTGGATTTTGCACACCCGAAACAGCATTGTTATTCCAATTTATAGTGTTGACCTGCCCTGAGGAATAGAATTGTGACTCTTCGAATGGGGGACCCAGGCTGTGACGGACGGCCCCCCATGTTTTATGAAATGGACTTATGGATACGAATGTACATAACTCAAAAGTACTTTGAGAAAATTACTTCATGTAACCTATCTATCTTCATGTCTTAATCTGCTGGATCTGTTATCTTATTTTGGTGTATGTGTCATTCTTGTGTGGAACAAAACACTGTTCAGAGCTGCACTTGTCAACAAAACTTTTTTCTTCATGGTGGTATCTGAAAAACAAAACATCACCCATGGTGGTCTGGGCCACTTAAGGAGTTCTCAGTTAGGTTTTATATCTCCACCCATCACTTGTCTCCATGTAGGGACCCTTGTCCCACTTCTTTTTGACTGGAGGTTTTAAGACTTTGAAGCTATTTGCCTGACACTCATATCCTCAGCAAACCAGTGTGGATAAAGGCCAGTGCCTGTGTTTTGCATTCTTTCCAAGGGCTATCAACAGTATAAGCTGCCTGACGGTCTGTGAAAATGTGAAGGATCTTGAATATAGTTGTGGAAAGACTGCTGCTCACCTTGATTCAGTGGATGGGGATAAAAAAGGCCATACCGGTGAGATGGGGGATCAATACCCATTCCCTGCACTGAGATTAGGAGACTTTTCAGGTCCTCATGCTTGAATCTCTGAAGAGGTGGAGCTAAGAATTTGGCAATGTTAAAAGAATGGTTAAGAATTGCTTTTCGGGTAGTCAACCAAATACTTGCATTTGTCCAAATACTTGCTTCCTGAGATATTTCAAAGAGAAACGAGGAAATGTTACCCATCTTCAGGGCAGCCAGTATTTTGAGGGACAAAAGAATACACACACATTCCCTAGGAATCAGATGGGAGATGGATGTGGGAGCACTGGGTCTCAGGTTCACACCCCAAAATTTTGGAATGACAAGGGCAAAAAGGGGTGCATGACAAATACACGTAGAAGTCTAAAGAGAGAAATTACACAGCAGGGTTGTCAAACCACTCTGCATGGATTTTTGCTGAATTGTTTGCTGAATTGTTAGAATATTTATTATCTGAATAGTTAAAATGTGAAATTATGAAAAGGTAAAGGAAGAGAATTCCTCACGGGTGCCCCTATGATGTTGGAAACCCTAAGAACACCCACTTATTTCTAAGGCAGATGTGACAGATAATGTAACCAAATGTAGTATATTTTTTGAGCGGGAGGATGTGTGAAATGTATTAAGTTTATGCACCACTGTGGGTCAGGGATTGTATATATTACTGTGTTTTACTTCGCAGGGGAGATTTACTATCACTACTTCAGGAAGTAGAACAGAGTGAGGTGATTAAGGTGAAACACTAAGACTAAACAACTCTAAGGAAGTATCACCCTCTGGAGTGGTTTGCATGTACTAGTTGCAGTTGGGTTTTACAGAGACTGATACTAACACAAGTATTTTGGCATAAAGGATGAATTTTTATGGCATAAATGGACACGGGACCTTCTTCTGATGCAGCAAATAGATTGGACCTTCTTTCCAAGAGAGGCCACCAACCCTTGCAGAAAGGTTGTAAATGCTTTGTCCTACTAGGGCCCCATAAAACAGATGGGTTACCTCTGGTAAGCTTCTGACATGCATATAGGAACTTCATTGGTTTTTGTTTTCTCTATAGTGCAAATACCTTAAGAATAAAGGTGCTTGCTTAGAATGAACTGTGTGGTAACTTAAGCTGCGGACAATACACTATTCATAACCCTAAGAGAAAAGTGAGCTGGCTGTTAGGCAGACTGGATGTCACTTTGAATGTCACGGTGTGAGGCAGGGAGCAGTACAGCTTTAAAGCCCTGGGTCCGCAGAGAGTGAGCCAAGGGTTCCTATCTAGAGACAGGTGATTGTGGCGGTCCTGAATCCTGATTGAGGATGCCTGGTGTGGCCCACAAAGGGGAGCGTACAAGATGCAGTTATCCTGAAATTGATACTTTGCAGAGTTTTGTTTGTACAGCCATTTCACTGTCAGGGAACATACCCCTCATTAACAGGAGTCATAGGATTTCCATTCCCTAGCTACACCCTGTAACAAACATTTTTGGCTCTGTATAATACGAAGTGGTAAATTAGTATTGGCAACTAATCACTTAAATTATGATAATATAAAAATGATATTGTTTCTGATTTATCTGACAGCACTCCACCCAGTATATTTTATACATCAAAGTAAGGCTGGAAAACATCCAACACCTACTTGCTCTTGGGTCAAACCAAGCTGCAATACATTGGTACACTGAGTCACATCAAAGCAAACCTGCCCCTGCCTGCTCTCATAATGACTGAATATGCCTCACTTCTTAGATTTGAAGATAATGGTCTATTGCTGGCTGAACTCTTAGCCCCCAGCTAATGTTGCTCCCACTGCATATAGCAGGACAATCTGTTAATATAGAGCCCAATCTTTTAATGCTGGGTCCCACTCATATAAATCAATGCAGTCCTTCCATGACAACCTGGTGCTGGACAACCTCCTTCTAATAAACTAACGTTCGCTGACCTCACAGTGACAGTCCTCTTATTGGGGTGGTAGAGGGAGACCCTGGCACATGCATTTCTGCAGGTTGAAGACAATTTTCTGCCTCCTTGTCTTGTTGAGGTTCTGCCTGGACTTTTCCACTTTTCTTTATTATATTTATTCACATCTTATTTGTGGCCCCTACAAAGTGTTGGGGTCTCCACCTAGCCCAGGCTACATTGTCCATTTAGCAGCTGAGGAGGAGGCGGTTGGATGGGAACATTCTTTATTATTATGCCAGTGGTGCCCATTTCTGATTACTTATTTGTTCATGTCTCTGGGCAGAGTTCCTCTGGGTGGTGTCCATTAGCTGCAATTTGTCCATATCTTTTGTGAAATGTGGTGCCTGTAACTAGACACAATACTTCAGATGAGGCCTAATCAACATACAGTAGAGTGAAAGAATGGCCTTTTTGTCTCTTACTTACAGCACTCCTGCTAGTGCAGCCCGGAATCATGTTTGTTTTGCAATAGTGTTACACTGGTGACTCTGCTTTAGCTTGTGATCTATTACAATGGATCCCAACCTTTTTTATGCCAGAGACCGGCAAATCCATTCACAAACTTTTGGCAGACCAGTAACATTTTATTCACACATTTGCATATTCATTATGCAAATTGTGAATATGCAATCATGCAAATAAACATTACTGGTTCACCAAAATATGTAACCCTTGCCCCAGGCCCTTCATACACTCCAACACTGACTCCTGTGCTACCCCAAATTTTTAATTCAGCCTTGACCACCAGAGCAGCCGCACGACGGGCTGTCTTGGCCTTGGCTGCCGGAGCATGTCCTGGCCCCTCTGCCACTCAGCCATGGCAGGTCCCAGCCTTCCTGCTGGAGCAGGCCCCAGCCTTCCCACCATGCAGCTGCAGCAGGCCCTGGCCACCAGAGCAGGCCCCAACCCCCTTGCCACATGTCAGGTCCAAGCTTCTCCTGCTGGAACAGGTCCCAACCCCCCTACTGCTGGAGCAGGCCTCAGCCCCCGCACCACGCAGCAGACCCCGGCCTCCCACCATGCAACTGCTGCAGACCTAGGGTCCCCACTGGAGCCGGCCCCAGCTCCCCTGCCAAAGTAGGCCCTGGCCACCTCATGGCCTCAGTCTCTCTCCATGCAGCCCAGCCAGCCAGGCCGCATAGTGACTGCTGGAGCTGGAACCAGGCCACAGTGAGGCTGCCCCTAGCTGCAGCACACCTGGCTGCCAGCTCCCCCCCCCTCCCCCCCACTCTTCTGCTGCATGGGGAAAGTGGGCAGGAAGGGAATTCCCTTATGGGGAACCCTAGAGGGTGGGACTCATTAAAAGCTGGGAGTGTGGTCTGGCAAAGTGCCATGGCCCCGCAGGCAGGGGTTTGCAGCTCACTGCCAGTTCGCGGGCCAGTGATTGGGAACCGCTGATCTACTACAACACTAGATTTCTTTCCAAAGTACTCCTTCATAGGCAGTCACTTCCCATTTTGTATGTGTGCAAGTGATTATTGTTTCCTAAGTGGGGTACTTTGCATTCATCCTTTCTATATTTCATCATATACTTGAACCTCTTTAATCCAGCAACCTTGGGAAATAGGATATACTGGATTATAAAATTTCTTGGATCATGAGCATTAGTCACAATGAAGGGCTCTTGGAGTGCGAGATCTGGGAAGGAGGGTGCAAGAGAGCTCTGGGGTGGGGATGCAGGGTCTGGGATGGTGCAGGTGTATGTTGAGTGGGGGTGGGTGGAATCTGGACATGAGGAAGGGTGTGTCACAGGAATAGGAGTGACGAGTCTGGGCATGAGAGATGCTTACCTGGCACCCCACTCTTGGGGGCACACATGGCTCTGTGCCCCCCCAGAAACTCTCAGGTCCTGCCCCCCACTACTATGAAAGTGATGGGGAAAAGTCTCCAGACAAGCACATTGCTACACGGCTGTTCCCCCAGCAGGGATGGGGGTGAGGGGTGAAGCAGCAATGTGCAGAGCTGCTTCCTCCTCTGCCTATCAGAGTCTGAACCATGGGTGTCCCAGATTAGGAACACATAGATTATAGAGGTTCATGTATATCTACTTCAAACCATTCTCCAGTTTGTCCAGATAATTCTGAATGTTCATCCTATTCGCCAAAGCAGTTGCAACCCCTCTCAGTTTGGTATTATCTACAAATTTCTAAGTGTATTCTCTATGCCCTTATCTAAGTGACCAATGAAGATATTGAATGGATTGGACACAAACAATTCTTGTGGGACCCCACTTGATATGTCCTCCCAACTTGACTGTGAACCACTGATATCTATTCTTTAGGAGCAGTTTTCTAACCAGTTATGCATCCACCTTATAGTAGCTCTGTCTAGGTTGTATTTCCCTGGTTTGTTTATGAAAGGTTGTGTGAGATATTATCAAAAAACTTACTAAAGTCAAGTTATTCCACATCTACCACTCCCCCTCCTACATCCAAGTCTGATCCTGTCAAAGAAAGCTATTAAGTGGTTTGACATAATTGGTTTTGAGAAATCTGTACTGTCACTTATCACTTTCTCATTTTCTAGGTATCTTCAAATTGATTGCTTAATTATTTGCTCCATTATGTTTCTGGATTCTAAAAAGGATATATCCTTTCTGTTTGGATTGCAAGCAAAATTCCAGGTCTTCTTTTGTGTCAATAGAATGCTTTTCAGATTTCGGTCATGGTTTCTGTTGGGACCCATAAGTACTATTGTAATCAAAATAATAAATGAGTGCAAAACAAAACAATTTTATTTTAGTAGCAAATGGAATGCTACAGTGCATTTATAATCTGTTAATCACAGAAGTTCTGGTTTTGGCCCATTCAAACAGATTTTCTTTTCCAGATTTCTTTAAACAAATTATGCAATACTGTGAAGATTTCAGGAATCAACCACTGTTAAAATGTTGGATAGGACCATTGCCTTTACTGATTTTGTATCACCCAGATACTATTGAGGTGAGTATTCCTGTCTCATTTTAAATAAATCTATTTGTACAATTCATGCATTTATAGCGCAAAACATGTCAGAAATTTGACATTCCGTCAGTGTAATTTATAAATTGGAAGCATCAAAATATTTGATCTGATGTCATTTAAGATTCATAGGCAACCATTTGTAAACCAGTGCTTAGAAAGTTTCAAAATGATGAACAAGTTGCTAAGAGAAATTTTAGCATAAAAATTTTAGAAAATACTGATTAAATACATTTGAAAAAAATGTTTTTCCATTAATTGCTTTCTCTTTCCCCTTTATTTCCATGTGTACTGTACATGCTGCTGATGACAACTGAAGTGTATGCACATATCAGTAGAAGACAGGAAAATGTAAATAGCAATACTGATATTTTGTTTCACTTAAAAAAAATTAAACCCTGTTTCTTCTTTGGTTGAGTCAGCAAAATGGGCATGTTCAGGGAGTTAACTAACCATTATAGTTATTCCCTAATTTGAAATTTTAAATAATGTTATCTTCAGAATTTACAGAAAAGATTGAAAATGGCTGGACATGCAACACTGACACCAATCTTCAAAAACTTCTTCATAGGCCTAGAGCAGTGGTTCTCAAACTTTTTTGTCCCACAGCCCACCCTGCTCAACACAGACATGTTGGTGGACCACCAGCTAACCATCTATGATGACAAAATGGATGCAGGTGGGGCTGCAGGGTCTTGCTGGGAGGTAGGGTTCAGGAGCAGGCTCATAACGGGAGGGGGTCCAAGTGTGAGGGACGGGAGCGGACTTAGGGTATGGGAATCTGGGAGGGAGAGTGCAGGAGTGGGGTGGGGAGTCTGGGAATGAAGGAGGATGGTGGCATCTACCTGGCTCCATGCCTCTCACTGCTCCTAGGCACCACTTCTGCTACTCCCATTGATTGTGGTTTGGGCCAATGGGAGCATCCGGGAAAGCCTCCTGGTGAACAGTTTCCTGTGCAGAGATTCCCCCAGCTGTGGGGATGGGAACTGGCAGCACGAGGAGCCACATCCTTCCCCCGCAAACTGGATCTGGTCCTGCAGTGGGAAGCTGGCACTGGTGCTCCAACCTTGCGGTGAGTGTGTGTGTGGCTGAGGGACTGGAGCATCAGTGAATGCTTCCTGCTGCAGAGAGGGGACGAGCCCCAAGCCTGCAGCCTATCTGCAAGTCGGTCACAGACCACTAGTGGTTCATGGACCACACTTTGAGAACCACCAACCTCAAACCTAGACTTCATGTTGATTCCTTCCTCCCCTTTCTCCTTTACAAAGGGACATTTTAACTCTAGGCACTCAGGGGAACACAGAGAGTACATGTCAGTTACTCCTTGAGGGGTATGTTGCAGGAGGTAATGAAATGACACAATCACTCCCCATCAGTGCAACTGAGAACACAGTATCTTGGGGTTCTCATTGCAAGTACCACTCACCTTTACTATGGCAGCATGCAAATAGTGTAGTCTAGCCCTGAATGGTTTGTAGTTTGCTTGGATATAAATGCAAAGTTTCTTCTTCTGTGTCTTTACATTGGTTGATTCAAAAACCTTCTGTGGTTCTCCAATATGAAAGGAAATGTTTTCATTTTGCCTTATCAACATTATCAGGTTCTGAATGTAAATGCTGTGGTAAGGATCCACTAGTTTTCAAATGGCAGAGCTGTGCTTTCTTCTTCGATGTACAGTTGGTTTTTATTAGCGAGTGATATATGGTTGAAATACATTTTATTGTATTTATTTAATGAAGTGCATAAAAAGAAATTTCTCCACAGCCCTTGGATAAAGACTGTCTATCTCCGTGGAGGACAATCTTGACCTGCGGGCCACATGCGGTCCATTGGGGTAGTCTGACTGAGGGATGTGAGACGTTTTGCTGACGTTGACTGTCTGCAGGCACCATAACCCCACAGCTCCCAGGGGCCACAGTTCTCTGTTCCTGGCCAATGGGAGCTGTGGGACGTGGTGCCTGCAAGTAAAGGAGCCCCACATATGTGCTGGTTGCTGTTTCCCACAGCTCCCATTGGCTGGGAATAGAAAATTGTGGTTCCTGGCAGCTGCAGGGGTGGTGCTTGCAGATGGTCAGTGTCAGCAAAATGTCTTGTTGCCTGCAGTCAGATTACTCTGATAGGCCAAAGGTGGATCACCAGTGGTCTGTCTGATAGAAATAATGTAACTCACACATGAATTAGATTAAAGCTGGAAAAAAGTCTATTTAAAACAATAGGCATGTTTTCTAAAGGAGAGTGCACAATTAAACCAGCCTCAAGGGAGCTTTGTTGTTCAGTTGTCTCTTCTGCCACTGATTATTAGGACACTTGTTTATATATTTCAGTGTATAAAATATGTCTGCTACTATCAGCCTCTAGGTATGTATGCAATTCAGTCTTCAAGTGTACATACAAAAATTTCAAACTAATACAGTGCTACCTAGAGGAGTCTCTTTCTATCCTGTGATATGGGCAGGAATAAAACTGCCTCTAGAGCTAGTCTTGAAATTTTGCAATTACATTTGATAATCCAGCCAACAAACAGGGCTAACATTTCATTCCTCAGTCCATTTAACTAATATTATAAGACATGTTCATGTCAAAATGAAAAACTAAACTATTAACATTCCTAAAATGTCAAAACAAGACATTTTGACTTTGTCAGAAGTTAATAATATATTTTTTCCTCCGGAATAATATTTCAGTGAAATCACTGGATTTATTGAAGAATTTTAGTTGTGATAGAACTGCATTTTTGAACAGAAAATGGCAACATCAAAGTTTTCAGACTAAGCCATGTGCATCGTAGATTTGACCATATCTTGCAAGTGTCCTCTTAAATCAGAATGAGTAAACCATGTTACTAACCTATTATGAACAAATATTTCCCCTCCATCTTTTCTTCTTTTGGTAGGTTATTTTAAGTAGTTCGAAGCACATACAAAAATCCTATCAATACAAATTTCTATATCCATGGCTTGGCACAGGACTTCTAACAAGGTATAGTAGTATACAAATAGAGTCATGTCCTTTTAAAGTTATGCTAAGTTTAATTTTAAATTATAATGATTATTGGACTGCCTTAAGACTATATTACTTTTATTTGCAAATAAGCAAAATAATAATTCAGTTATGATATAAATATTCAATTAAATAGTACAGATGCCTAAATTGCCATGTGTGACTTGTAGTCCTCTAAAATGGGGACTCCCTGCCACTATCAGGAGTCTTGGAAAAAACAGCACTTCTTGAAAGGTTCATGTGTTGTGAAGAATGTGAATAGGACTTTAGAGCAAATGATGTAGCAAGACCTTATTCAAATGCACAAAGCTTGAGTTTTCATAATCGATAGAAACAACTTTCAATTCTTTAACACAAGAATGTTAGCCAATTATAATCCCAGAATATAAATTATTATCCCCACACAAATGACACAAATAGTTTTAGTGATTCAGCTCCCAGATATGCTTAGGCTAAGCTTGATGAACTTGAATGGAAGCCATGTGCCTCTGCGAGTAAAACTAAGCTTATCCTCTTATGATCATGAGCCAAATTTTCAACAAAGGCAGAACTCCCCACCCCCATTTTTTAAACAAACTCTGATGAAATCCCATCAGTTTTGCAAATTGTTTCAATTTTGACAGAACTGCAGATTCTGACAGAATATGCTGTTGTCCGAACTTGTTCATTTATGACCCTTTAGCCAAGTCTTGGCTGCTTGGAAATCAGCTCTTTGCCATCTCTTTTCCTCCCCTCCGGAGCTTCTCTGGGAACCCATTACCCAAGCATATCTAAGTTCATGTATAGTTCTTGGGGACTTCCTATGAAAGAGTTCTCACCACTACAGTGCCTCCTTATGGCCAGACCTAGCATAAAGGCTCTCTCCTGGTCTAGCACCCCTTTGCTAATAACTACTCTTTTCTTCCATAGGTTCACCTCTTACTATAATTTGACCTTCTGGTCAGGGTATGATTTAAAACTACCCCTTTCCACATAACAAAGTCCCACAGATAAATCCAATGCCCTTGTAAGAAGGTCTTTACCCCCCCCCCCCCTCACTTCTGGGCCCTGTTGTCCTCATACCTTTCTCTCGAGACTCTGTAATCCTTATCCCCTTCTCTGTACTCGTGTTTGTTATCTTAGACCCCAACAGAGGACATGGACAGTAGGGAGCTGGTTTAGACACACACCTGCAATAGTGGCTTCATTGTTCTGGCATCAAATAAAAATGAGAATCAAAGGGAGACTCAGCTTGGGAAGGATGAGTATAGAACACTGAAATATTTAAGGAACAGGATTTCACAATGCCCCCTTCTACAGTGACAGGTGAGGTTATACAGTCCTCCCATTATACCAGATTTCTGTTCACAGACTTCTCTGACCACCCACCAAGGTCTGCTCTGTTTCTATATTCCTGCGCTTCTTGAACTGTTCTCAGGCTTTCTCCCAGTCAGTCTCGCTCTTTTTCTTACCATTGGCGCCTGTGCCACTCCCAATGGTTGCTTCATCTCTCTTGGATGCTTGCCAGATTTTTCCATTTGTGCAAAGGTCTCAGGGCTAACTCTCCTCTCTCCCAGCAGCTCCATCTGCTCTCTCCCAGCAGATGGGGAGCTACCCTCAGGCCAAAAAGTTTGTCCATCCCTGTTCTAAGACATTAGCTTTAAGAATTTATCTACGAGTTGTAGCCACTCGAGCATTTTATTGTTCCCTTTGTGAGGAGCTCTTTATATTTAGTTTCCAACTCTTTATTTTGTAGCACTGGAGATAAGTGGCGTTCCAGAAGGAAAATGATAACTCCCACATTCCACTTCTCAATCCTAGCTGATTTTCTAGAAGTTATGAATGAACAAGCCAGTATTTTGGTCAAGAAACTTGAAAAGCATGCTGACAAAGAGCCATTTGATTGCTTTCTAGATATCACCCTCTGTGCTCTTGACATAATCTGTGGTAAGTGCTGCTGATGAGTCAATAGTTGCTATGTAAGTTCTGTAAATGATGCGGAGATTTAAAAGTAGAGCAGTTGTAACCTACACATCTTATGGGTGTGACGTACTGTCCCATGTAGTGGTAATAAGACCATTTAGAGAGGAACTGAGTCTGAGTGACAGCCTTAGCTAATAGCCAGCTGGCTTTTTTGCTCCACCGAATGTGGTAGAGATTCCACATTCGCTTCTGCCCACAGATGACTGGGGTCTGCCGGCATTGCACAGTTACAGTGCTTCAGTTTCATTAGTTGAGATGACTTTCAAAAAGGCTTTGCCTGTCTTGTAATAGAGCTTCTGTATTATCTACACTGAACACATCCTTTTTATGTGAATTATATTTGTGTTGATCAGAACAATCAAATATTGTGTTATGAGAACCCTTTGTCCATGGGGTACAACAGGGATATGGAATCTAAACTGAGGAATACTTTAAAGGAATAGGCATATTATGACTAGATTCAGAAAGAATCTACATTCTTAAAAAAAAGAGATGTTATCAGATGAGGAAGTAAATGGCTGTGATACTGTCATGCAACACACGGCATTATATTGTCAAAGAATTTATGACTTTTTACCAAATTAATGTGAGACAAGAGAAATGTAAAATTTTTCTAGAAACTTCGATGGGCAAGAAGGTTGGTGCTCAGAACAATAAGAATTCTGAATATGTCCGTGCTGTTTATAAGTAAGTGTAGACCTACACAAGGCCTTCTGTGCCATCTTTCTCTTTCCTTGCTTGTCTGTGGGGATGAGGGAGGCTGTATGTGGAGGCAGAGTGACAGGCCAATGGTGGGATCTAAGCTATACATGCACAGAGGAGACCTCCATAATGGATGCACAAGGCCAGCTGCTCCAATCTGTGAGCAGGTTTCAGTTTCAGTTCAACCCCTTCACGGCCAATGTTGGCAGGAATAATCACCATGGCTCTTTTGAGCCTTCTATGGAGGGTGGGACACTGAATCCACATTGGGCCCAATTCACAGTTGCTTTGCACTGTGTATTATCATTCCCACTAATATGCAAAGTGAGATTGAAATAGTATCTGGTAAGACTGGCAATGCTTTGTATCCAGGATGCAATACCGTAAAAAACAAAAACAAAACAAAACAACAACAACCAGACCAACAAACAAAGCCCCACAACCCTACATGAGGTATACTCTTATAGTGCATGACTTTAATATAATTGCATGTTGAATATATGTCAACATAAAATATGGCCTCATGGGGAGTTAAAGTACCCGATTCTAATTCGCACTAAAATCCTTTTATGCTACATTAATAGCATAAAGTGGGCACATCTTTAATTTATTCTTGCTTCATGACTTTTTTATGCTGCCAGAGATAAATGAGTGTCAGACCGTAAGAGATTATACAAAATTATATTGGAACAACCCTCTGTCACATGATAGCTATGAGCCACTAATATAACATATCTATGAAGAGCAAATTGAATACTCGGATAGATTGAACAAGGCATTTGTACTAGAGATAGGGAGGTGTTAAAGCTTTTGTAAAAGGCACTAGAAAGACCTTATTTGGAATAGTGCATGCCGTTCTGTTCATCTATGTTTAAGAAAGATGAGGTCAAACTGGAGTGAGTGCAGAGAAGAGGCTGTCCATTTCCCTGATCATCCTAGTATCTATGCTCTGGAGAGATACTACAAGAGTTGGTCTTGTTGAGCTTAGCAAAAAGAAAGATCAGAGGGTATATGATTGCTTTCCATAAGAATACAGGACATCAACAAGGGTTCAGAGCAGTATTCCCTCTAAGCTGTGCACCTGAACGGCCGTGCACTAAAAATTTTAGGTCCGCCCACATCATTTTAAGAGCCACACAGCAGCACTCACCTTCCTGCTGGAACAGAAAGTGAGTAAAGGCAGCAATTGGTGGCCTGGTTGGTTTCTGGTGGCAGGCGGCTGCCCTTTCATTCCGCCTGGAGTTGGGGCAAATGAAATTGACTGTTCTGGTGAGGCTGCCCCAGCTGGAATGGGCCTCATGCAGCTGCCGCTTTACTCCAGCTAGTGCCAGGGCTACCTACGGTGCTATTTTTAGTACTGAGGTCCTGTGGGGACTGTGGCCGTGGTACTAAAAATAGCACCGCGGGCGGCCTCTGCTCCAGTCCCGGCACACAATCCTGCCCAGGGCTATGGGGGCTTCTGGGGCTGGGACCATGGTACTAAAAATAGCACTGCAGCCAACTCCCACAAACTGCTTTCCGTGTAGAAGGCAGAAAGTTAGGGAAGGGGCAGAGGGAGAAAGTTAGGGAAGGGAAAGGAGAGTGAGGAGAGGAAGGTGGTTTTGCTGAGTGGAAAGGAGGAGCCAGGGCATGAGAAGAAAGGGGAAGGCACCAAGAGACAGGATGAAGGAGAGATAAATGCCAGGGAGCCAAGAGGAGACAATGAGGAGAAAGGGCAGGAGGACTGGGAGTAGAAAGGAATGGGAAGGTGTTAGTGGGGGTAGGAAAGGGGAGGGGACAGGGTGATGCTGGGAGAGGAGAGAGGGACAATGGGGGTAAGAAGAAGGAAGAGGAGAGGGGAGGAGTGGGTGCCAGTAGAAGAGGGGTTGAAAGGAAGGGTGGGCATGAGGATGGCAGGGGATGCAGCAAGTCATGTGTGAGGACACAGAGAGGCATGAGGGGATTTGGGGCAGAGGGTAGTGAGGGCACCAGGGAGGAAAAAGGCAAGGATGATGGGGCAGTGAAGGAAGGGGGAGGCACCAGGAAGGTTCGGGGGATAAGGGAAGGTGCAGGTTCCAGTGGATTGTGGGGGTGAAGCAGAAGGGCAGGCATGTTGAGGGGAGGGATGGGTGCCAGAGGAGAGAGGCAGGGCAGGTGTATAGAGGGAGGTGTTAAGAGAGGGGATGGCGTGGGGTAGCTACAGATGATCAGAGTGGGGCTAGAGGGGGAAGAGAAGGGCAAGTGCAGGAGTTAAGGAATATGGGGAGGGGGGCAGGTCCCCAAAGAGGTGATGAGAGTAAGAAGGGCAGGAGCTAGGAAAGCAGAGGAGGGTGAGAGGTGGGGGGGGCAGCAGCAAGCACTAGGGGAACACATGGGGTGAGGGGAGGGTAGGAGACATGGCCGCAGAGGGAAAAAGAAGAAAGGTTTATAAGATATTTATTATTAACTTGGGTGATAGAGTGGCACACATCCAAATAAGCGCACACGAATTCAGTACTGGTGCACAAGACAAAACTCACTCCACTCAAGGTTGGAAAATCTTAGAGGGAATACTGGTTAAGAGGAGCTATTTAATCTAGAGGATAATGTTGCCACAAGAACAAATCAATATAAACTGATAAAGAATAAATTCAGGCTGGAAATTAGTAGAAAGTGTCTAAACATCAGAGGGGTGAGACTCTGGAACAGCCTCCAATAGAAGTTGTGGAGGTGAACAGCTTAATTAGTTTTTAGAGAGAACAAGGCATATTCATTAATTTAATTGTCTGATGGGGTTGCTTGTGATGGTAGGAGACAGGACTCAGCAACTCCAGGGCTCACATCCAGTTTGTGTCTTATGTTTTTAAAAGCTAATTTCATGTTCAGGGCTGCAGCCAGCCACCTGCAAGGATCATAGGGGGAGTATGGGTTGGTCTCCTTACTCTGAGGGATCAGAGATGGCTACAGCTGGAGTACTGACATTGGACAGGAATGACTAGGCCTCTCAGGTGTCTCTCAACATTTTCTCTCGTACTTGGCTGGCTGGTTCTTGCTCATATGTTCAGGGTCTAACTGATCATCATATATGGGGTCATGAAGGAATTTTCCCCAGGTCAGATTGGCAGTGACCTTCAATGGCTTCCTCTGCAAGAGGTGGGGGGCTGGTCACATGCCAGGATTATCTGGGTATTCCTCATTTACTGATTTCACTGTCATTGCATGGACCTTGGACACTGGTACATCTCAATACCTGCTTTTCTCTGCCTGTAGCACATAACAGTTGTGTTTCCTTTGGCCTGTAATACTTTGGTCTCATTTCCATTGTTGGGTTTAGTATCTGGTGGTGACGGCATGTGATTTACGGGAGGTCAGTCTATATGATCTGGTGGGCCCTTCTGGCCTTAAATTCTGACAATGATTTCTTTTGGGACTGTCTCTTAGCTTCAAATATTTTAGAAACCTGTGTTGCAACTGCATGATCCAAACCCCCCTTAGGGCAAGGCTATGCAGAGCCATTATTCCAGACTTTAGGGCTGACTTTGACCCTAACTGCACTGTAAGTCCCTACAACATTTGGTCCAGGAAGCACTGGAGTGAGGATGGCTGGAATTAACAAATTCTTCTGTTCCATAATTTCTATTTATTCAAAACTGTGTGATTGTCTCACTGAAAAATTGTCCTGGCAGAATTTCTTTCCATAGTTTGTTTAGCAGACGGCATTGCTTATGCTTCTGAATAATAGAGTTTAAATAAGAGGAAAGGTCATGTAAATTGTTGGATTTAATTTAAAAAGATCTCAACATTTTGTTCTCAGCACATCCACTGACATCAGAGTTAACCCAGAGATATGCTTGTGTGAAGGAAGACCCAAGTTTCTTTTTCGTAATGTAATTAGGGTGGCATTCACCACCACAGTGCATCCTTCTGGCCATCCTGCAAATCATCTCTACTTCGCCAGTGTGCCTTCATCTAGTGGTGTCTCACTTGCCATCACTTCTATCTCCACCTCTCAGACCTGCATTGTTCTCCACAGTGTGGTGTTTGCCTCTAGACACAGCCCTCTGGTCATGTACCCATTCAGGTCTTTTTCCCTCTTCCAGGGGACCAACAGTCCTCAGTCCAACTATTTGTCTCTGTGACAAACTGCAATCCACGTTCTAGCAATTCATCTCAGTGGCAAACTGCAACCCATGCCCTAGCTACTCCCCTCAGTGGCAAATGTGGGCAAAGTGCAGAGGGAAACCTGTGCACACCACTTCTCCAGGTCCCAGCCCAAGGACCCTATAGCTAGCAGCCACATATAACCCTTCCTCCAACTCTACTGTCTCCTTCCCTGTTTCCCACAGCCTCAGCACCTTCTCTGCCATTGGTGTCAGAGCCTTAGCCTGCCAATTGTCCACTTACTCATACTCCACTGACCCTTCCCTGCATTGATCTATCCATGGTGCTTCAGCCCTCTAGGCAGGCAACCCTCCTTCCTTGAACTCCAGGGAGTAACTGCCTTGCCTGGCTCAGCATTCCTTTCTTATACAGCCCAACCTGGCCCCGACTGCCTTCTCAAATAAACCCTTCTTTAATTGGCTAACTCTGCAAGCCTTTCCCTTATTGGCTACATCCCATCCACATCTCCAGGGTTGCTATAATAACTCCTTACGTGCCCGGGAGGGGCAGACACCCCATTGCACATAGTGACAAGCTTCTAAGATTAACATTGCTTTTAGATGGGAATAGATTTCACTTGTGTGGCACAGGGCCTTGACAGTGCTGCCTCTTGTGTCAGAGAGGTCCTGCAGGCATAACACATACACTTCCCTATATAGGAGTTCAGAAGAAATTTACTAATGTCCAGAATCTTTAAATATTTCCTCTTACTCCAAAATGTTCCCCTTTAGATTGAGGGGTCTTAGCAGCTTTCTCCCTTGGGGCTGAGGTTTTCAGTCAAACTGCTCCCTTTGGGATACAGGAGGCCTACAGCATTGCTTACTGGCCTGAAGTAATATGCACAGTTCAACTGTTGCTTTAAATCAATGTCTCCTTGACTCAGTACCTTTCTTTAGTTAGTTCCTAGGCTAAGGGGATTCAGCAGATCATCTTATTTTGCTGGTGTCTACCTGTCCTGAGGGAGGAGATGGCATAATTGTGGCCCTCTTTTCCTGTTCTGATTCTGTTGGGTTGAGAGAGGGGATTCTTGCCCTGACTTCTCTGCAAGGCCCCTGGTTCTGGGCCTGTGAAGGAATAGAAACACAGGTTTTCCTGAAACATTATTTTCCTAGAACCTGTTTTTCTCTTCACTTTCCTGCATTCTTGGGTACCAAACATTTAAGGGGTCACACCATGGGACAGGGGTAGAATGATCCCCAGGTACAAGCATCTACAAACCTTAGGTGGACGGACCACTCCTATCACAACCTGGAAAAAGCAGTCCTATCAATGGAAACTTGAAAAATAAGATAGATAATCTAGAGCATTGTAATTATTAATAAAAAAGTGGCATCCCTAAGGGTTGTGTCTGCAACATAACCATGTCCTGGACCAGGACCCTCGTAAGCTCTTATGGATGTATTGGGGATGTTTTTCAGAAATAACTATAATTTAATGTTATTTTTGTTTCCCTAGGATGAGTGACATCATTCAGCATAGACAGAAGTCTCCTTGGCTTTGGCCTGACTTCATGTACTCTATGGTCCATGAAGGAAGGGAACATAATAGAATTCTCAAGATCCTTCACAGTTTTACTGACAGTGTAACTGGTTATTCTTTTTTATATTGTGTTCCAATGAATGGAGAGAAATACTGCAGTTAATATAGAGATTTCAGATTGTGAATGTGATGGCCAGGGTTTTAGCCATTGGGAGCATCACTTATCAGAGATGTGTATAGGACAGGAAAACTGAATGTTTATAATATTTAGGCCTTAAAGGAATAATGCCCTTAAGGGAGGATGTGATAACTTAGAATCTAATGTTTGTGGGTTGCTTGCAGCTAATGGTTAACTCTTGCATGGGAATGGTATTGCTCATTTTTAATTGGGGGAGGAGTGGAAGCCACAGATAATTATCTTAATTCCTGCAATGCAGAGTAGGCTGAACAGCTTAAAATCTAGCACTTCCCCATTGGTCTTGTAACATCTATAAAATCACAGCTGTTACAAATGCTAATACTCACTCTCTATTATTCCACGCTTTAAATAATTTAAAAACTGCCTCCCTCTATTTTTAAATCTGTTCAATCATAGCAATACAAACTGATTAATATCTAAAGACTAGATAGTGTGGTGACAGAGAGACGAGCTGTTGGATGCACAGCTTTCACATATGAGCTTCCAATTCAGAATTTACCCTTTAAAGAGGAAAGTCCAGTCACAGAGACTGATTTCCCCCCTCTCATTTAGAGCCAGTTCCTATGCCCATTGTTTTCAGTTGTGTAGGGATCAGCCCTTAAGCCGCTCTAGCTTCATAGCAGTCAGTGGAGCTACAGTAGTAAAAAGGCTAGAAGAATCAGGTACCACATCTGAATGGAATTCATCATCCTCTTGGTGCTTATTTGCATTCTGTGCAATGCCACTATGTACTATACAGTATTGTGATGTTGCCTGGTAAGGCAGCAGCACTGTGCTGAAGCTCAGAGGTGAAGAACAATAAATGCAAGGAGTCAGCAAAGTGTTCCTGTCTGTAGCACTAAGTGCATGCTCATAAGTAGCCTATTTGTGAAAAAGCAGGACATAGGGTATGTCTACACTACCCTCCTACTTCGAAATAGGAGGGTAATGTAGGCATACCGCACTTGCAAATGAAGCCCAGGATCTGAATTTCCCAGGCTTCATTTGCATAAGCGGGGAGCCGCCATTTTTAAAACCCCGCTGGTTCGAACCCTGTGCAGCGCGGCTACACGGGGCATGAACTAGGTAGTTCGAACTAGGCTTCCTAGTTCGAACTACCATTACTCCTCGTGAAATGAGGAGTAACGGTAGTTCGAACTAGGAAGCCTAGTTCGAACTACCTAGTTCATGCCCCGTGTAGCCGCGCTGCATGGGGTTCGAACCAGCGGGGTTTTAAAAATGGCGGCTCCCCGCTTATGCAAATGAAGCCCGGGAAATTCAAATCCCGGGCTTCATTTGCAAGTGCGGTATGCCTATATTACCCTCCTAGTTCGAACTGGGAGGGTAGTGTAGACATACCCTGAGTCAGGGATACAGTCAATATTTAAAAATGTGGGGTAACATTTATTTTGAAGTTTATGCAAACATGGCCCCACACATCATTAGATTGTGAAGTTTAAGCCATGAACTGTATATATGCTTTTATATTTAAGAAACAAAAGACAGGACTATGCAGCACTTTAAAGACTAACAAGATGGTTTATTAGCCAGACCCACTTTCTCAGATCCACGAAAGCTCATCACCTAATAAACCATCTATCTTGTTAGTCTTTACAATGCTGCATAGTCCCGTCTTTTGTTTCAGCAAGACCAGACTAACACGGCTACATCTCTATTACTATTTATATTTAAGGTTATTGCAGAAAAATCCCAGGAAATAAAGAACCACGAACAGCATAAAACTGACTTTGAAGGCAAGTGTGAACAAAGTGGGTGCAAAAAGAGAAAAGCTTTTCTTGATATGCTTCTGAATACAACTGATGACAAAGGGAACAGACTGAGCTACATGGATATCCGAGAGGAAGTGGATACTTTCATGTTTGAGGTACCCAAAAGAGCTGTGGATTTTCAGAACCTGAGATCTGCTACAAAACTGAGCTATTCCTCTTACTGGAACAGAAGCTTTTCTTTCAGGATTTAATTATAATTGTAGTAATATAGGAGGAACATAAGAAGTACTTGATGTACATGTTGCAATACAGAATTTCATTCTTCAGAAATATTGAGAGTTGCAATGTCGTGGTGGAAAGTTGCAAATTTCCAAGTTAGGACTGAAGTCCATTGGCAGAATGATGTGCCCAGTTCTGGAAACCATGGCCCATTTGAGCAGTCCCCACTCATACCAATAGTCCAACAACTACTATGGAACTACAGTCAGGGGCCAGAGTTTGCAAGCCTGGATTCGTCATCCAAAGCCTGTCCAAGTCAAAAGGAGTCTTTCCATTGACTTGAATGGATTTTGGATCAGGCTCTATACAATGAAGAAGTTGTATACTACCTACCTAGTATAGACAGATTTATATTTAGAAATACAGCAATTTCTGCGCTTGATCTGGATGGTCCTATCTCTTCTCACATTGAAATCTCTCTTTGTCACTAATCACATTGTCAGCCACCTTTCAATCATTTCCACTACTATTATATCCACTGTGACACACAATAATTGGAAATGATTTCACAACGCCTGATTCATTGCATTATTGCTCCAATTTTCTGCTGGTGTAACTGTTCTTCCGAATGAGTATAAATAATTGTACCATGGTCACTATTAATCTGGGACCTGTTTATAGCAAGTCTGATTAAAATTAAGATATTGCTAAAATCTGTTAGTGAACATTCTCTTGTTTTTCATTAGTGTACAGTACCTGATTGAATCAGTTTTATGTTTATACTTTTAGGAAAAATTATATCCCTATGCCCTCTTGTGGTAATTGATGGTACTACTGCATTTGCACACCCATGATGAAAAAAGTAACTAAAAAGTCAAGAGCTTCAGAAGGGTAGCCGAGTTAGTCTGTAACTGGAAAAAACGTAAACAACAATGAATAGTCTTGCAGCACCTTAAAGACTAACAAAACATGTAGATAGTATAATGAGCTTTCGTGGGCACAATCCACTTCTTCAAGCTCATGATACCATTTACATGTTTTGTTAGTCTTTAAGGTGCTGCAAGACTATTCAGTGTTTTTTACGTTTTTAAAAAGTCAACGTATACTTTAGATTTCATTTTAAAGGAGTGGAGAAAACAAATGCTCTTCTGACAGTTGACTGTAGAGAAAAATGGTAACATCAGGTTTGCTATATAGTGTTTAAATTGTTGTGACTATCTAGAGAGATTTAGTGGATCAACCATTTATGTCTATAAGGAAGCAATAGCAAAGCTCTTGACTTCCTCAGAGACTGAATGCAGAGGAAGACCCTTTATACAGCCAACATAGAATAGCTAACATGCAGAATAGGGAGGCAAAGGGAGTTCTGCTTGTTAAATATTATGAGTTGTTTTACTTTTTTTTTAGTTTTCACCTGTCCCGTTATATATCTACTAGCCAATTAGCCCGTCATAAGACGGGATTTTCAGGTCTCTCCTCCATGTCAGTCTTCTCTCCTGAGCCTCCAATCTCTCACTCCGTCTCTCTCTCTCTCTCTCTCTCTCCCTTCCCTCCTCCTCCTGCCTCCCCCGCTTCTCTCTCTTAGCTCTCCTCCGCCTCCTGTCTTTCTCTGTCTCTCCCTTTCTCTTCTCCTCTCCCTCCTGCCTCTCACTCGGGGGACCGCGGAGCCCAAACGGCCAAGGGGCAGGGCCTGGAGCCACTGTCACGCCACACATCAGCACCCCGCCCCCCTTTGCCTCCCACCATGGCACTCGGTTGACTTCTGCACAGCTCAGCCAGGCCACTGTGGGGAAGCAAGCAGAGCAAGTGACCGTTTGGGCTCCCCCGCGGTGGCTCGGCTGAGCGGCGCAGAAGTCAGCCAAGCGCCACGGCGGGAGGCAAAGGGGGGGTAGGGTGGTGACGTTAACAGCTGGGCCCCACCCCCTGGCCATGTACAACACCGCCTCGCCCCCTTCCCCTCCCACCATGGCGCTTGGCTGACTTCTGCATCGCTCAGCTGGGCCGCCACGGGGGAGCAAGTGGTGAAAGCGGCTCTTTGGGTCCCACGCTCCCCATGCAGCACAGGGGTTCTGCATGGGGACCACAGTGCCCAAACAGCTGCTTGCGCCACTTGCTCCCCCACGGCGGCCCAGCTGAGTGGCGCAGAAGTCAGCCAAGTGCCACAGCGGGAGGCGAAGGACGTGACTCAGGCAACAGCGCTGCCCAGAGGCAACAGCCAGCATTTCAGCGTTACAGACATTGGGCTACTATATATATGATTTCCTGTTCAGTCTTGATACCGGAGTGTTATATGGCTTCATATATTCTTAGCTTTTCTTCTATATCTGTACAATTAGGCCAATCTGTACAATAAGGCTAGATCATTGTGATACCCCTACTTCCTTAAATATATTTATCTTCATGTGCATGAGTTTAATGCAGATGAGAACATCTGAGTAAATCTGTACCTCCAGGGGCATGATACAACAGCTGCTGCTATTAATTGGGCTATCTACTTACTTGGATGTCATCCTGAAGCCCAGAAGGAAGTCCACAGAGAACTGGATGAAGTGTTTGGTTAGTTTTGACCCTTTGTTTGGACGTGGGTGTGAGTTTGTACTCCAAGGAGATGATATAATAGTCATTTCTATCTAGAGATTTATAAAGGAAAATAAACACTTGCCCTGCCACTGCACGTGCTGTAACTCTTCTGTGTATAAAGACACGTCAGCTGGAGTTGGGTTGATGCTAAGAGAATTATGACTGAAGGCTAGCCACATGGCCTCATCCCTTTCACCCAAGATCCCTTAATCCTCCCATCTGCTGGTGTCCTGAGTGTGCTGCTCCCCATGGCTGGAGAAGCCCTGACTACCTTCAGCCTGGAAGCTGCTGGCCTCCACCAGATCTGAGGTTGAGTGCTGGCTTGGGGAAATGGTAGTGTATGGGTGAGGTATTGTGGTGCTTTTAGCCCAATAACTGAGACTCAAGTGAACTCAGCCTTCACTTTTGGGAACTCTGAGTTTCCTATCATTGTGTTTCTGTGAGACTGACCCATTTAGATATTTTGTTTTCTTTATTTTTGTTTATGCATAACTGTGAAGGAAAAGGTATGTGGATTATAAAGAAGCCATTTTATGTTATAGAAATTATTGCTATTATGTTTCTTTGTCTCTATGAAGTTGGTACTTAAGAATTAAGTTAATTCTTTTTGTTCTTTTTGGCCTTAAGGTGGGGAGTCTGACCTTCTGTAATCCTGGCTAAAAATTGTCAGTGACTGAATACTGGGTCTCCATGTGCTTTTCTTTTGTTTAGGCATTAGAGAAGGATAATGAAATAAACCCTTGCCCGCTCAAAGGTTACAAAAGCCCAATGGTGGAGTTTTGTCAGCATTTAAGATAGCTGGGAGAACCTTAAAATAGCTTGCGCTTTTAGTCTGATTAGGGCAGTTGTTTCTCATGCCCCTGTTGTAATTCTGATCAGGTAACTCCGTCCGGCCTGTCACAATGGATGATCTGAAGAAGCTCTGCTATCTTGAGTGCGTTATTAAAGAAGCCCTTCGGATCTTCCCTTCTGTTCCATGCTTTGGCCGCACCACAAGTGAAGATTGCTATATTAGTAAGTAGGAGTATTTATTTATTGTCACAGTGTGAAGAAATCTCTGCCAGGGACCTTGGGTCTCAAGCTCACAGCCCATGGGCCATCTTTTGCCTGATCAGTTTCACAATCTGGCCCTGGAGTCCCTGCAGCCTGGGTGTGTGGCTGTCCATCCCTGTCCCCCCAAGCCCAGCTCCTTTTCACCCTGCCCCACCATCTGCTCTTACCCCAATCCCCCTCCCCTGAAGGATGTAGCCTTGGGGATTACCGGAGGACTTGACATGGAGTGACAGCAGGGGTCAGGTGCCCCACACTCAGTGTGGCAGAACTCCTGTGAAACTGCTCGAGCCAAATATGGCCTGCAGACAAGTAAGTTTGAGACCCCAGGCTTTAGGCTAACTACTGTATAAAGAAAGTTAAAAAAAGATGTTGCCTGCCCCCAAATAAGACAAGAGAGAGCAGATGGATACAGACAGACCAATGTGGAATACAAGAAAGCAATAAGACCCTATTGTTTAGCAGCTGAGGCTCTTTCATCAGCAACTTAGATGTTATCAAAGTTTTTGATAAGAGAGTTTTGAAGGAGGATGAAATAGTTTTGTTTGCATGTAATAGATCTCAGCCTTTTCTATATTCATCTTTTTTACATACAAGAAGTATCTGCTGTCAAGGTGTTGCACCAGTAAAGAGCTGCTTTTGTGCTTTGTATCCATTTACAGGAAGCTACTTCGTTCACTGACACGTTGATTTGTTTTTCTTTTTTCTTTTTGCAGAAGGATTTAAGATACCTAAAGGTATAGATGCAGTCATTGTTCCTTATATAATACACAGAGATCCAAAGATTTTTCCAGATCCCGAGAAATTTAGACCTGAGAGATTCTTCCCTGAGAATTCTAGTGGAAGGCACCCATATGCATATGTGCCTTTCTCTGCTGGACCCAGAAACTGCATTGGTACGTAGTAGATAAAAGTGGAAGCATAATAGGTCACTGTCATGGGGTAACAATGGCCCTTTACGTGACCGGTCAATCCCAGGTTTAAAAGAGGGTACTTGGGCCTTACAGAGGGTACTTGGGTCGGAGACCTGGTGAATTAGAGACCTGGAAAATCAGAGCTTGAGAGGAGTCATGGACAGGAAAGAACTATAAACCATGAGTCGAAAAGAGCTATAGGAGACACAGGTGATTTCTGAGGAGCCCTGGAACAGAACTATGGTGAGAAGTGACTGAAAATGGGACCCTGAGTAGAAGAAGGTTTAGACATTGAAAAGGAAAGATGCAGTTTGGTAAGGGGAAGTTGAGCCTGGAAGCAAGAGAGTGGAGTCTGAAAGAACGTTTCGTGAGTGGGGGTGGGCTCCCAGAAAGTGAGGCCTGAGGAAGAGAACGTGGTGGGGAGCTGTCTTGTGGGAGACTGTGACTTGGGGGAACATCAGAAGAATCATGAAATTTGTCACTCTCTGGCAGCTGGCCTGGAGAGCAGTTAGTGAATCACAAGCCATAGGATCTGGGAACATAGTACTGCTCTTAACTCCCAGGTGGGTGACCTGGAAGTGTTGTCCATAAAGAGGGAAATGGAAAAATAGTTACATCTTTATATGTTTACTATGGGTTGTCAAGAATGGTTTCTCTATGAGGACATCAGAGGAAATGGTTCACTACTATAAACAAATAAGTTACCCCGAGAGGCAGGCTTTGCATTGAACACTGAGGCTATGTCTACACTAAAAAGTTAATTTGAACTAACAGCCGTTAGTTTGAATTAACTTTAATAGCGGCTATACATGCAAACTGCTATTTCGAATTTAATTCGAACTAGCGGAGCGCTTAATTCGAATTAGGTAAACCTCATTCTATGAGGAGTAACGCCTAGTTCAAATTAAGTAGTTTGAATTAAGGGCTGTGTAGCCACTTAATTCAAACTAGCTGGAGGCTAGCCCTTCCCAGGTTGCCCTGGTGGCTGCTCTGGGCCAAACCAGGGAAACTCTTCTGCCCCCCTCCCAGCCCTGGAGCCCTTAAAGGGGCACGGTCTGCCCACGGTGCCTGTGCCAGTTGCAAGCCTGCCAGCATCCAGCCAGCAGACCCTGCACCTGGCACAGGATGAGCCAGCCACCCGCTGCCACCCAGCCCTCCGCCTCTTCCCAGGACCAGGCTGGCAGCTCCCAGGAGCCTAGACACAGGAATGCAGCTGTCTACAGCTGAATGGCTGCCAGCCTGGCCACCAGAGTCCACATGCACAGCCAGGACCACCTGCGGCTACTGGAGCAGCAGCTCCACACCCAGGAGCACTGGGTCCACGAAGACCTGTGGCTGCAGCAGTGGAACTTGCAGGCACTGGAGGATCAGGGCCGTGTCCTCCGAGGTCACCTCCAGACCCTGGTGGACAGGTTCCTGCCTCCTTCTGCTCCAGCCCCTGTGGCCGCCCCAGCTCTTGCTCCTCCTCCCACCTCTGCTCCCCCTCCTGCTTCCTCTGCACCCCCTGTCCCTCCTGCCCCACCCTCCACACCCACTCCCTCCTGATGTCCCTGCACCCGCAGTGCTGCAAGATGGGAGAGCCAGCAGGACCCTGAACCCTGAGCTTTCCCTTCCCTTCCTCTCCTTCCTCCCCCTTCCAGCTCCCTCCTCCCAGGTTTCCACCCCACCCTCTTTCCTGCCCTCTCCTCCCTCCTTTCCCTCATGTCCCCAGAGTTTCATTCCCCCTCCCCAGTTGTGTTAAATAAAGAGAGTTGTTATTTTTGAAAATATGTGTCTTTTATTTGACAGCAGGAAGGGGAGGCTAGGGAAGGGTATGTGGAAGGACGTGAGGGAGGAATGAGGCACAAGCCCACAGTGAGGCAGACTGCGGAGACTGTTAGCGCTCCTCAGGGTGGAAGCTCTCCCGCAGGGCTCCCTGGATCTTGACATCCCCTTGATGGTCCCCCCGGATGGCAGCCTGCAGACAGTGCAGCCAGGCTGCTGGCAACATGTCCACGAGATGCAGCAGAGTCCCCGGGGGCAGGTCTGGTTCCATGTTGCAGAGTGCTGTGGTGCCCCAAGTGAGGGCAAGCAGAGCACACCGAGACACAAATGCTTTGCTGTCCCTCAGCGAGGTGGACCAGCAAGCAGAGAAACCTGAGAACTGTCTGTCCGAGATGGGGGGTCAGGTCCCTTTAAGCACAGACCTCGGCTAGCCTGAGGCAGCAGCCCCACACACTAAGTCCAACCCTGATGCCCTGCTGGCACTGGTTCTGGCCAGCCTTACCTTCGATTCAGGGTCCACTCAATGTGGACGTGCTATTTTGAATTAGCAAAACACTAATTTGAATTAGTCTTTAGGTCTAGATGCACTAATTCGAATTAGCTTATTTCAAATTACCTAATTCGAATTAAGTTAGTTCGAATTAGCGCTGTAGTGTAGACATACCCTGAGAGACTGTTTCATGGTTTAAATAAAAAGAGAAATTGAGGCAAGGGCACCTGTCATGCTGTAGCCTACTGCTGGAGGGAGCAAGCTAGAATGTCCCATGCAGGGTTGCCCTATGATATCCCCTATACTTGGTTACTGAACTTACCACTAGGGCTATTTAGGTGCAGTTGCCTTGGCTGAGGAACCCACAGCAGAGCTTATGCATTCAAATGGAAATGTCAGTCCTATGTGTCAGTCCTATGTGTTCATAATGGAGGAAGAGTGATTCTTGCTGGTGTCTCATTCTTCAGATTGAGGGGATATGTACATTTTCTTTCTTCCCTTGGGGTTCTTCAGAGTCTTTGTATCCTGATTACTGTATGTAACTTGCTTCACATGCAACGCTGTATCATCCCAACATCAGTTCTGGCTGCAGAGGGGTGGACATGGTCCCTTTCAGACTCCAGAGCCCCTCAAAGACACTCCTGCAGCTCACTAGGGAACCACATGGGTAACTCTTCCTCTCCTTCCCTTGGGATACTTTTGCTGGCTATACAATGATACCAACGACTGGTGGTCTTCTGGCTGTGGGAAAGGGGATTTAAGTTATATGTTACTAGACTGCTTTTTCTAAGCAGACATGTTTTTTCTTATGGTAAAAGTACTGCAGAGAAAATGTATTACAAACAAACAAACAAACAAACAAACAAAAAGAACCTGCACACATGCTAATAAACATACCAAGGATTAAAACCTTCTCCACAAGAGCTCTTGTTGGTGACAGTCCTTCCAAACTTTTCCTAAGAATTAGGACTCTTCTCTTGGGCAGCAGGTCCTGTCTATTTGCTGGATCAGAAAGACAGCCCTAAATCAGTCTAAATTCAAGACTTATGATACATAGTCTTTCTTTGTCTTTTGGCTTCTGAAGAGCCCAGTGTGAACTAATATATGCAGGACTCTCCAGGTGATGGTAAATCAGTGGAGGCTTTACAACCTAAGTGAATTTGCCTCATCACTCTGTAACTGTTCTTAATTCCTGGAGTGACTCTGGTTACCTGTCTAATGGAAATCCCTGGCCCACAATAATACATAAACTTTATACAGTAAGATCTTCCAAAGATATTGCAGGAAACTGCTATGTCTCTCTCAGACATCACAACATATTTTAAAATCTTCTGCCTATTTCTATAAAATCTTTGGCTAGCTGTCTGATCTGTGACCATTGTCAATTTGTTAGTCCCTTTTCATTTTTATTTCTGTTTTCTTTCCCCTCCACTTTTCTCATACATCTTTGATTATTTGTGAAATTCCTCACCTCCCTATTCCACCAGCACACTCTTCTTTTAGGATGAAAATGAAATTAACAAAGCTCTTTTTTCCCTTTAGTATATGCTCTTCTGCCTGCTGTCCTTATGCTATGATCCTGGTACTGAGCCCTTCTCCAGGCCTATATGTGACATACCAGGATCACATTTTGTATTCACTTTTCCTCCACAATACAGGGCCAACTTTATGCTCTTCTTGCTTGGAAGCTATGCATATTTCAAAGTTGATTCTTTCTTGTAGAGCTGGAAGGAAACAAATCAATCACAAAGCCAAATCCAATTCTTGGTAACATCTGTACCACCCTGAATTTGACCCATATTGGTTTATAATCTATGATAAAAGATGCCCATGCTGCATTTTGTGGTAAAACTTTGTGTGTGATTATAAGGAGCTGTTAGTACTAAACTTTTTTTGTTTCAATTTAACCTGAAGGCCAGCGCTTTGCACAGATTGAAGAAAAAGCTGTTCTAGCTACGATCCTACGGTGCTTTTATATAGAAACAAGTCAAAAGCAAGAAGAGCTTGGACTTGTGGGAGAACTAATTCTTCGCCCAAGTAAGGGCATCTGGATCCAACTGAAGAAAAGAAGAGAGTGTGTGACATAAGAAGAATGCTCACAAGGATTTTAGATTCTAAACCACATGTTCAACAGTATCTTGTAGGCCACTCATCTTTGATCACTAAAAAAAAAAAAATAGATTTAATGGAATTGTAAATATATCAGAAATGTTCCGAATCTCTAGGCCTTTCATGCTATAAATATTTAACTTGGGATATGGCCATTCCCTGCCATTCAGTTGTCTCAGGATATCTCAAATAGTAGTATTGACATTTGAATGTCTTCTATTCTTAATAAATGTTGCCCTGGCACTTTACACATCTTCTCTGAGCCCTCTATTCGTGTTGCTCCTAACTTCTATTTCTAACCCTTGAGAAAAAGTTACTCAGGTGCATGATGTGCCTAGTTTCCACTTTCTCAAGGGTAGGGATGTGGAAGTTGTCTTCCAACTGTAGTCTCTTAATTGCCAAAATAAGACGCTGTTACAGTCCTCATTAGAATACTTTTGGTGGACAGACTAAATGTAGACAATGTATATGAATATGGAGCTACCTAAAAAGACTGAGGCAGTTCCTCAGCTGATGACAATCAGTTTAGCTCTATGGACTCCAGTAGAGCCGTGTGAATATAAACCAGCTGAGCTCAGTATAACTAGTGGTTATTCCTCCAACATTATTTTTTGTTGCTGTTGATTATTCATTCTGCACTTTATGGCCTGCCTCAAACTCTCATCTCACTTAAAGCAGTGCAGTCTTAAGCCAAGTCTACACTATGGGAGAAAGTTGATCTAAGATATGCAACTCCAGTTATGTGAATAGCTCGAATTATCATGGCGTCCCCACTGTGGGACGTCAATGGGAGAAACTTTCCTGTTGACTTCTCTTATTCCTTGTGACCTGGTGGAGTACCAGAGTTGACGGTGGTGTCATCAGTAGTCAATTTAGTGGGTCCTTACTAGACCCACAAAATCAAACCCTGAGAGATCGATCTTTGGAGTTCCGTTCTTCCAGATAAGTGAAAACAAGCCCTTCCTGGCTGCAATAGAGTTGTCCTGGTGTAAATGAGGGAAGGGTTTCACAAATGACTTTGTGTACCTACTGAAGGAAGGTAAATATATTTTTCCAAATGTATGTGTTTTTCAGTTATCTTTGAATGTTATTGCAGCCTTGATTAGTGGACTGATTTGTCATGTAACTTGTATGCTATGAAATCCATTCAGCTAACAATCTCTGGTTGAGATGTATGTGACTTTAAATGGCACTTTGCATTTAAATGGCACCGGAGTCCTATACAATGGATATAAATGATTGGAATGGATTTTTGTTCAGTTTCTGGCACATGGCTTACATGAACAGTCAAGAGATAGGCTTATTTCCTTAAGAGAAAAGAAAATTAAGGTAGCCAGGATGCTGAGCCACCTCCCTTAGTAGAACTGTTACTGCAGCACAAGGTTCATTTGTGTTTGCCTGGCCCGTGCACAAAATGAGAATTTTGTTGTTGGCATAAATAATTGTAACAATTTGACATTCAGGGTCAAAATCTGCTATGAGATCCAACTCTTGTTCTAAATCCTACTTGCATCAGTTGGTGCTACACATAGTAATTGAGAATGCAATTTGACCCACAACCATAGATTGCTGCTATTCTCACAGGAGCTGACATGGAAGTGAAATATCCTGGCAGTTTATGATGATTGTGTAGTACGGGGCTGGGCAGATTATATATTATTTCTCTTCTCTCTTTCTTCTCTCTCTCCCCCACTCCATGCAACACAAACCTCATTGACTTTGTGTGTGTAGGAAGGGTGCCACTCAAATCAAGGACCCAAAAGTAACTCTGGAAGGGTTAGGGCCAATGAGCAGACAGGAGGTGGGATGGTTCACCAGCTTGGGAAGATGCAGAGAGGAATAAAGAAGGAGCAGGCCAGCAAGCAGGAGCTCTAAACTTGGACACAGAGAGAGAGAGACTGAACCTGGAGCTGCTCAGAGGACAGACAGCTGTTTGAAAAAGGGGACTCTTATAAATGCAGTCTGGTACTCACAGGACAGCTGAAACCACTATTCTGAATTCACAGGTTGGACAGACCTGAAGGGTTGTGGTGGTGATAGAATTGCATTGGTGTGGTGGAGAGAGTCTGCTTGGGTGCGTCTAGACTGGCAAGATTTTGCACAAAAGCAAAAATTTGCCTGCTGTCTACACTGCTCGCTTGAATTTGCGCAAGAGCACTGATGTTCGAATGTAAGAATTCAGTGCTTCTTGCGCAAAAACTTTGACACTCCCGCTCAGGGATAAGCCCTCTTGCGCAAGAATACTTGCGCAAGAGGGCCAGTGTAGACAGGCACCTTAACTTTTTGCGCAAGAAAGCCCGATGGCTAAAATGGCCATCGGAGCTTTCTTGTGCAAAAGCACATCTATACTGGGCACGGATGCTTTTGCACAAAAGCACTTTGTGCGCAAAAGCATCCGTGCCAATCTAGACGCTCTTTTGCAGAAATACTTTTAACAGAAAAACTTTTCCGTTAAAAGTATTTCTGCAAAATCATGCCAGTCTAGATGCAGCCCTTGTGTCTAGCAAAGCTGGAATTGGAGGAAGGGGAGCAGTAGGGAGGAAGAAGAGGAACTGTGGCTGTATCAGAGCAAAGAAGTCTGTATGATCCCTGCTAAAGATCCTGGTCTAGGTCTACTCCCGGTTTGCTTGGGTTAGATAAATATTAAGTGTAGTACATATTCCAGGGGTAAACTCTGACTTCTGTAAGAGAGAGAGCTGGTATTTGTGCAGAGGTTCGTAGCTGGGACTTGGGACCCTTCTCCTAATTGTTGGAATACCTTGCAGTGCTTCATATAGGATATAATGGTAATGTATTTAATGTACCTCATCTTAGTCTGTTTTTAGTTATTCAGACAATATACATAATTTTCAATAAAGTTGTGTGAAAATAAGTTATTTCTAAGCTGAAGAAATATTTACATGCTGTATGTTTCCATGTGAAAGCATAGTGGAGATCTTACAAAATTGAGAGATTAGAAATGCAACAGAGGGACATTTGATACATGGTGGCCTTAAAATGTTGTGAATTTGTTGTGAATGTTGAATTTGCCACATTGTTTTCTAGATCAATAAAGCAATATATTCTTAAATGATCTTTTTGTACTCTGACAGTTAATATAATAATTTAAATATTTTTCTAATTAAAATACCTTTGAGAAATGCAAATACAATTTACTGTGTGCATACAGGTGCAAGCCAAGAATTGAATGATGTCCATGAAAGACTGAGAAGATGAATTGTTTTTAATATGAAATTCAGAGTTCACAAGTACTCTTTGCTAGAGATGGTCAAATGTTTTAAAAAGTGACCTGTAAATAATTTCAGGAACAAAAATAGCAAGATCTGCTTGCTGTTGTATTCAGACAGATGCCAAGGATTTGTAAAAATGTTAATGTCTGAAAAGTTCAAATATTAAGGTTTTTTAGCACAAATGATCAGTCTTACACAAATTTGTGTCAGAAATACTTTATTCATACCACTCACTATTTTATATTTTGAAAGTTTTAGTCACTTAGTTAAGAACTGAAAACAATATGGCTTGTACTGTATAACCAATCACACACTCCAAAACACAGGTAAAGCTAAACTGGTCAATGCTTGGGATGAAATTTGTGCACAGAAATTATTCACTGAATACTGTAGCCAGACAGACCGCCCCTCCCCCATCCATCTTATTTGCCTCTCTGAGGTTCCTGAAGCACACAGGGCAGAGAAGGAGCAATAAAATCAGCATAGTCTATGCTGGCTCATCTGATCCTGAGAAGCTGAAAATATAGATGTGAGAAGAGAGCGATTAAGGCAATAAGCTGACCTAGAAGCTGCGAGAACTGCCCGGCTGGCACCCATGTTGATATGATCACACACAGTCCCTGGAAGAGGAATTTCCCACTGAGAAAAGAATGCCCAGTACTTCCAATTTAGTTATCTCTCTTACAAGTGTAAATTAAGTTCACAACTCCCTTGTAAGAACTGGTCTCACAAAAGACAGACCAGCCCCATTTGGCATCACAGATAAGAAAGAGAAATACGTGACCCTATGGGTATGAAGAGGGGTCCAGCAGCACACTCAATTGGACTGTCAATCTACCCTCTACCTGCTGGTCGGGTTAGGTGTTTGACCTCCCGAGGTTCTATGGGGACGCCCACCTCGTATTTTCGTCTTTCCTAGGAATTGAGGGTCCGGCCCTGGCCTGACACGCTGGAGTTGAGAGGCACAGAAGGGGGTAAAAATTGTACCTGGATGTGGTCCTCTGTCTTAAGTGTACACATAGACTTAGAGCTCTTTAAAGATTAAGCTGTTACTTGGTACTATTATTTCTATTTTTCTATCTTTATCTTCTTTGTAGCCATTTTTAAGATCTATACAGTATTTGCTAGCAGTTAACAAAGAGAGCAATAGCCATTGTAACCATATGATTTATAAGCTTCTTTAATAAACCTGTAACTGTTTAAGTTTTAACCTGACTCCTTCAGTTGCTGTAACAGAACCAAGCACAATTTAAAAGAACTTAAGCCAGTTATAAGGGACAGGTATAGGAACACACCCTGCCCTGACCGTCGGCTGACAAATACCTATGACACAGAGTTCCATTGAGTAAATTCAGAGGTTTGTAATGAAGGTGTTACAGCCATTGCCTTAACTTCCCCTTTACTGGTTTGTTAGGTTAGCCAGCCAGCTAAACCAAAAATTGCGCCTCTTTCATGTTTTTTCATTTAAAAAATCTTTCCCAGTCTTTACCTAGGGTCTAGGAATTTTGTTCTTCTCATGGTGGAGCTGGACTTGATGGAAAATTGAGCAGCCAAATGTATAGATGCCCATTCTAGATTAAATAAATAGAAAGTAAATAGAAGCTAAGACTAACAGCTCTGTGAGTGGTATCCTTCCTGTCTTAGCATCTATCTATTTACTTTGATCTGCTTAGGTTTAAGGACCCATTCTCCAGATACTTAATGATGCCCTGTCTCACACCCCCCTTCCTTTTTCCTTTTTTTCTTTTTCTCCCCCCTCTCCTTCCCCTCTCCTAGTTATTTTGAGTTTTCATATCCCCTACTCTTAACTCCAGTCATCTGAAGAAGTGGGCTGTGGCCATGAAAGCTCATGATACCATCAACATGTTTTGTTAGTCTATAAAATGCTACCAGACCTTTTGTTATTTTTATCTATGGTACTTATATGGCTCCCATTACAGTTGTACCTGAGTGTCTCCCAATCTTTTAATCTATTTATCTTCTCACTCCTTTTGGAAACAGGAAAGTACTGTTGTTCTTATTTTATTGGAAGGGGACTGATGCATAAAGAGGCTAATGGCTAGATCAGGGTTGGGCAAAATACGGTGCATGGGACGGATCCAGCCCACCAAGCCACTAGATCCAGCCTGCAGATGCAGCAGGGATCCTCAGGCAGACTCCCTGCATGCCCCAGCCCCTGCATGCTACTCAGAAAAGCAGCTGCCGAGCTCTTTGTGTTTCTGAGCTGTGAGCTGGGGGAAATGGGGAAAGGCTGCCCCCACTTCCAGCACAATCCCATTGGAATTCTAGCCAATGAGAGCTGCCTGTTTGAAGAATAGGCAGCACACGAAGCATCCATCCCCCTGCCCCTCAGGCTCTTCGTTTCAGACACACATGGATCCTGAAGCCTGTGTTGGGGCAGGGCAGGGAGGAAAGCTGCCTGAGAAACATGCTGGGCGGGAGGTAAGTCTCCTGGCCAGAGCCTGCCTATGGCACCCCAGCCCTCTTTCCCCACAACCATCTGTCTTGTTAGAAGAGCAAATTAATGAAGAAAAGGACATGCACACTGGTAGCAGAGTCAATATAAACCATAAGGAGAAATGATAAGGTCCCATTGCAGGAGAATAAGGAATAGCCAATAATAAGGAAGTGTTTAAGAAAGAGAATGTTGAGGGGACATAATAGGTCAGAAAGGGTATGTCTACACTACCCCGCTAGTTCGAACTAGCGGGGTAATGTATGCATACCGAACTTGCTAATGAAGCCCGGGATTTGAATTTGCCGGGCTTCATTAGCATAAAGCCGGCGCCGCCATTTTTAAAAGCCGGCTAGTGCGAACCCCGTGCCGCGCGGCTACACGCGGCACGGGCTAGATAGTTCGAACTAGCTATCCATTCCGAACTATCTGTACACCTCGTTCCACTAGCGTGTAGCCGCGCGGCACGGGGTTCGCACTAGCCGGCTTTTAAAAATGGTTGCGCCGGCTTTATGCTAATGAAGCCCGGGAAATTCAAATCCCGGGCTTCATTAGCAAGTTCGGTATGCATACATTACCCCGCTAGTTCGAACTAGCGGGGTAGTGTAGACATACCCAAACTGTAGCGAGAAATGAGTCTGGAAACACAGGTGGGCTAGCTGATGCAGAGTCTTTAGAGAGTTAGGAAATTGAATATTATGAGAGCAGAATGCAGTCACCAAAACTAAAAAGTGCATTGTTTCTCACTTGCTAAATGCAGCACTTCTAGAATCTATGGTAAAAGGAAAGAAACATTAGTCTTGAGCAGGGGTCAGCAGTAAAATGGCAGCGATTCACCAGCATTAGCCCCTGGCAGGACACTGCCTCCATATTTACCTGCACTTCTGCAGGTATGGCCCATTGCAGCGTCCACTGGCTGCAGATTGCTGTTCCCAGCCAAAGAGAGCTACAGGAAGCGGTGGAGACTGGGTCACCCCTTCCTGCAGCTTCCATTGTCTGAGAACAATGATCTGTGGCCAGCTGGAGCTGCAATCATCTGTACATGTGGAGGCACAAGTAAATATTGCAGCAGTGGCCCACAGGGGTTAACGCTGGGGAACCAGATCTGGCTGACAAGTTGGTATTTGCCCGGCCCCTGGTCTTCAGTCCTTCTCAGTTGCAGCAGATTTTCACCACTGTAACTCACTTGAACTTGAGTCATCATTCTCAGCAGCTTCACTAACACTCAAGTGATACAACTGTAGGATTCATACTGATGAAAGTGAGGAGAGATCAGGCCCATTTCCTGTGCGGGGTAGACAGGTGGGGAGACAAGGAGAGAAGAACAGGATAAAAGAAGGTGGATGCTCTTTTGCCCATGCTCTGAAGTTTTCCTTGCACAACCTAGCAATCATTTATGCGTACAGTCCTGTATTAAGCAGAAGAAGATTTGACTATTGTAAAACAGGGATCAGACATTTATTAAAAGCAACGTATCAGATCCTTAGCAGGTGTAAAGTGCTGGAGCTACACTGAGTTCGCTAGGGTGCTACCACTTTGTACTAGCTAAGGATCTGGCCCCAAAACAGACACAATGTTGACATTGTGTGTACCCTTTAAAGTAAATATTAAAGTCAGGCAAACATTGCATGCAAAATAATATTTAACATAATTAGAAGTGCTGGGCATGCATATTAGCCAAACAGCCAGAGCTACCCACACAAGTGCAGCTATTGTGCTTTCAGGTAAATAATTTCCATTATTTTAATTGCTATCAAATAGAAGATTGGCAATATCCACTATGGGTTATTCATTTGCTACTCCTAACATTTTCAGCATAAGATTTTTAAAGGTGAAGAATTTAAGATTCATCTAGTGAGATTTCAGATTTTTGCTCAAGTGCTAAGGTTGAATGCAATGCCTACATTATTGCTAACACTGTTTAGATTAAATACCATTTGGAAATAACTGACTAGCAGGAGATGGTCATATTGGTAATACTGAAATTTATAAATACATTTATAAATAGCAGGCCAATTTTTTGGTTAGTTTAATCAAGTGAAAATCCAAAGTAACTCCACTGGAAAGCCAAGCAGAATTTGTTCCAATATTTGTAAATTTAATTCACGCTTGCAGTCATAAACACAGTGTGAAACATCTGCTGCTATTGTATATATTTCACCATTGTCACTCCAATTGTATTCTATGACTTATTTTTAATTGACTGTCTGACAGAAAAATTGCCTGTAAATTACCTAGTAATGTGTATCTCTTCTAGTCTTTTAGAATAGTTGTTGCACATGTTAATTATATCGTAAAGAAACATTTGGATGTATTTATTTTTTAGGATGGTTTGGATTTATCAGACCTTTAAGTTCATTTTCTTATTCACTTCAGCTTACAGTGGTAAGTTTACACATACTTCCTAAATGTACACACAGAATAATACAATACTGTTTTAAAAATGTAAATTTAAGGGGAATAATATTTATGACAGCCTAAATATTGCCATGTAAACTGAGGGCTGTAGAATCTGATACTCGTATCCCAATACATAAGAACTAGGGGTCACCAAATGATATAAATGGGTAACAGGTTTAAAACAAACAAAAGGAAGTTTTTCTTCACACAGCACACAGTCAACCTGTGGAACTTTTTGCCAGAGGATGTGGGGAAGACCAGACTTTAATAGGGTTGAAAAAAAAACTAGATAAATTCATGGAGGTTGGGTCCTTCAATGGCTATTAGCCAGGATTGGTAGGAATGGTGTCCCTAGCCTCTGTTTGTCTTGAAATGGATGACAGGAGAGGGATCACTTGATGATTTCCTGTTATGTTCACTCCCTCTGGGGCATCTGGCTTTGGCCACTGTTGGAAGACAGGATACTGGGCTGGATGGACTGTTGGTCTAACTCAGTATGGCTGTTCTTAAGTCGAATAGTGCCCCTTTCAGTGAGCAATCCCATTTATTTCAAGGGTTGTACTTACGTTAGTAATGATTGTATAGCAGACCCGATTCTACTCTGTTAGGTCAGGTCTACACTGGACCTAAAAGGTCAGCTTAAAGTATGCAACTCCAGCTATGCAAAATGTGTATCTGGAATTGGCTTACTTTAAGCTGAGTCATGGCAGCATCCACATGGTGGGAGGCCAATGGGAGCAAATGCTCCAGTCAGCTTCCCTTACTCTTCGCAAAAGGAGAAGTACTGGATGCTGGCATGAGCTGCTAGATCTGCTAAACTGAATACAGTACTACAAGACCAACCACCAGAGTGTCGATCTTGCAGTATGTATAGATGTGCCTTTGCACTAGTGTAAATTAGGAGTAACTCCATATAACACTATTATGAAACAAGTACAAGTGAGATTAAAATCAGACCAGTTATAGACCGCTCTGAACACTAGAGCCAGGATTCTTTGCACAGTTGAAGGTGTGTAGCACAATTTCTGTGGGTAGGAGCTCCAAGCTCTCTCTTTTGCTTCCATGATCCTGGGCTGACTTTCCTCCTGGCCAGTCACCCAGTGTAAGTTAAACCTAAATTTGCTGTAAGTTGTGCTGTCTGTCAAGGGGTCTTTATAGCAGCAGGAGATTGTTGTTGCTGCTATGGTGTGAGGAAGCCACAGTCAAGCTTCTTTTCTCCCTGGCTACTCCCCCACACCCCACTAAGTAGAGGGAGGGTACAGTTTCAGAATGGTTAAGCCAAACAGCCATACTGAAGAGAGAAAAGTAAGCAATATACTTCTAAAAAGCTTGGGTTTTCTTAGAGACATTGCTTTTATATGACACTATCATGCTTTAAGAAATAGCTGAGGAAACAGTTCAGATACTTATAGCATCCTTATAACTGCTACAGATTATTAAATGACAAAGTCTAGAATCAGAAAATGAATAACTCTGCAACCATTTATTTTACTGTGCATTATGGTTCTGTTGAAATAGTTGAAACGTAGCAACCAGAGGAAAGTAAAACTCTTGTGTACATTTTTCAATGTTAGCATATGTTAATGATTTACTTCATTTGGTTGGCAAACATTCCATCATGTTTCCACAATGACCACTATGTGAACAAAATAGGATAAATATCTAATACAATTTTTGCTTTCTAATGAATTATATATTTTCACACAGGATGGAATTAGATGATAGAACATTTAGGAAGAACAGACCGACAGATTCATTTAACATTTTTAAGTAAATGTATTATATAGAGTGGAAGTTCTGGAAAACTAATTACTTTTAACTTTGTCAAAAGGTTCTGGAAGCAATTTCCCCTACTAAATTAATGTACCCCAAAATAAGAATACTAAATACTTATGTTCTCCTGTATTCTGTACAAAAAGGTAAATAAGCTACTGAGCATCTGATTCATCAGGCATGTGTACTATTTAAAAAAATCATTTATTATATTAAATGTTTCACATTGTAGCAAATGGCAGCCCTTTTAGGATGTGTCTGCACAGCAGGGTTTAACTTGAAATAAGCTTTACAAATAGAGCTACGTCAATTGCATAGCTTATTTCAAAATAGCTTATTTTGAAATTGGGAGCGTCTACACAGCACTTATTTCAAAATAGAGCACTCTTCCTCTGCCTTCCCTTATTCCTTGTACAATGAGAGTTACAGGAGTCAGAGTAAGAAGTCCTCCAGCTTGGCAGTATTTTGACACTATTTTGAAATAACTCCCTGCTGGGTAGGGATTAAGTTATTTTGGAATAAAGCTAGTTATTTTGAAATAATGTTGCTGTGTAGATGTACCCTTACAGTGCAATTAAAGTTTATGTAAATAAGTTCTAATGATAATACGTGTCCATATTGGCAGAAAACCAGTAAATATATATACACACATCATAGTCATGTTCTGTATTTATAAAATGCTTTTTTGAATAAGCGAAAAGACACATGTTTTGGGGAAAAATTGTAAAAACCTTTTAAAAACCTTGTAAATCCTTGCAAAGTAGCTAGGATCTTAACCCATTGAATTTATTTTAAAATATGTGTTTTCACTGATATACATGACAGCCTAAAATATGTTTAACTTTCTATATATATAAAAAAGATTTTTCTGTGGGACGAGTGACGTAATCACCTCATTCTGCATCCCACAGTCCCTCCCCCCTCAGCTGCCCTGCTCCCTCCCTTCCTCCTTGCTGCTAACTCAGTAGTGCTCAGCAACCTATGACTCTCTTGAATGGCAGTAGCACTGAGGATAAGCTGCTACTGCTGGGCTTGTGGGTGGGGGGGAGGAGAAAAATTGCAGGGCTCCAGCAGTGGGGGGTAGAGGCCCACTGCGGGAGAGCGAGCCCGGACTGGGGGACACCTCGGCCCCTAAGCCGGGGCTGGCTGTACCTCCGGCAGCTGCCACATAGTAGGCAGCTGCCAGAGTTTTAAATTGTGCTGCTCTGGCGGTGCAGGGAGAGGGAAGAAAGAGCACGTGGCCTGGTGAGGGGCCTGGGCCCCCCTCCTGGTGGCTGTGGGGACAGGGCAAGGGGCCTGGGAGTCACCCCCCTCCCAGCAGCTGGGGAGGAGGAGAAAGTTCAGGGCCTGTTGAGGGGCCTGGGCCCTGCACCTCCTCCTTCCCTGCAATTGGGGGGAAGGGTGAGAGGCCCGGGCTTTGTCCCCCCTCCCTCCCAGCAGGCAGGAGGAGAGAAATGTGGGGTTTGGCAAGGAACCTGAGCCCCACCCCTCCTCCTTACCGCCACCAGCCCGGGCTTGGAGAGAATGTGCCAGGGTGGAGAGCATAGGGCTTGGCATGGCCAGGGATGAAGGGTGGGGACAGCTGGGGCTGGAGCAGCGGAAGGGGGGGCCTGCAAGCCATGAGACCTCCTCCCTCACGGGTTTAGGGGGAGGAACTGTGAGCCACACACCCTCCCTCCTTGCAACCTTCTCCCTGGTAGCTGGGGAGGAACTTCTTTGGCTGGCCTGGCTTCAGGGAGGCCAGGCAGCTTCGGGGAAAGAGCTGGGACAGGCCAGGGCTGCCACATCTCGGCCTGGCCTTCTCTGGCGGTCAGGGAGGAACCGGGTCTGCCTATCCCTGGAGAGGAGCACTGGTGAGCATAGCGAGCAGGGGACACTACCCCCTCATCATAATAATTTGTTTTAATGGAGCCTACATTAATACTATATTGGGGCTATAAATGGCTTTAAAATCTAGGAAGAGATTAAAATTTAAAGAGTTTAACTGAGATGAGCAGAACAAATGTTAACAAGTTTTTTACTTTTAAGTGTTCTGCAGATGGTTCTTAATTTAGTATGAGGCTGTCAAATAACAGTAATCAAATAACTAAATATATTTCACTGGAATTTCCTCCCAGTTCGTACAGAATAGAATATTTTCCCTTTATCCAGTTTTTTCTTTTAATAGCAGAAATACAGCCTGAGCACAACCTGAGCACACCCTACTTATATAGACTTGGCTACACACAACAATACAACAACATAGTGTATGCATCTCCAAACCTGCACTGATGCAGCCGTTCTGCTGTAGTGCTTCTGGTGAAGATGCTGTATGCCCAGAAAGGCAGTGCTCTCCTGTGGGTATTACTCAGCCTCCATGAGAGGTGGAAGCTATGGCAGTGGAAGGGCATCTCTTGCCAACATAGCACAGTCTTGACAGTACTTAGGTCAAACTAATTTGCATTGCACAGGGTGTGGTTTTTTACACTCCTGAGTGACATACATTAGATCAATTTATGTGGCAGTCTAGCCCTCCTTTGTAACATAGGAACAAATCATTACAGCCTTTATGCTACAGGTTGAACCTCTCTCGTTCGGGGCTCTCTGGTCTGGCAACATCCATGGTCCAGCAGAACCACAAATGTTGCTAGACCAGAGCCCCCGGCCCGAGAGGTTGAGAGTGGCTGGGAGCAGAGCTGGTTTGGTTAGCGGCAGCTTGCGGGGCCAGTGACCTGGGGGTAGATAGCCCCAAGAGCAGCTGTTGCTGTGTGGGGGATGGGGGCAGGAAACCCCAGGCACAGCTGTAGCCATGCGTGCGCATAGCTGGGGAACCCCGGGAGAGCTGAGGGTTCAGGAAGCAGAGCCAGGAACAGGGGAAAGCAGAGCCAGGCAGGTGAGCCAGAGCCTCTGGGGGTATGTCTACACTACAAAGTTAATTCGAACTAACGGACGTTAGTTCGAATTAACTTTGGTAGGCGCTACACTAGCGCTCTGCTAGTCCGAACTTAATTCGAACTAGCGGAGCGCTTAGTTCGAACTAGGTAAACCTCATTGTACGAGCACTAAGACTAGTTCGAACTTACTAGTTCGAATTAAGGGGTGTGTAGCCCCTTAATTCGAACTAGTGGGAGGCTAGCCCTCCCCAGCTTTCCCTGGTGGCCACTCTGGCCAACACCAGGGAAACTCTATTGCCCCCGTCCCGGCCCCGGCCCCCTTAAAGGGGCACGGGCTGGCTACGGTGCCCGTGCCAGGTGCAAGCCTGCCAGCACCCAGCTAGCAGACCCTGTACCTGGCACGGCTCGAGCCAGTCTCTTCCCAGGACCAGGCTGGCAGCTCCCGGGAGCTTGCCCGGGACCGCAAGAGGCGGGCACCCGCCTGGGCTAGTGCGGACATTGTGGACCTTGTCCACAACCTCCGCACTAGGCACAGGAAAGTGGCCGTCTAGGGCAGGAGAGCTGCCAGCCTGGCCACCCAGGAGCAGGTGTACATGAAAATCAAGGTGGTCCACTGAGACCCCCGACCCTGAGCTTACAATGGCCGTCCTGGGTCAGACCAATGGTCCATCTAGCCCAGTAGCCTGTCTGCCGACAGCGGCCAACCCTAGGGACCCTGGACCAAAGACAGTGACCAAGCCATTTGTCTCGTGCCATCCATCTCCAGCCTTCCACAAACTTTGGGCAGGGACACCACTCCTACCCCCTGGCTAATACCACTCCATGGACCCAACCTCCATCACTTTATCTCACTTCTCTTTAAACTCTGTTCTAGTTCTAGCCTTCACAGCCTCCTGCAGCAAGGAGTTCCACAGGTTGACTCTTTGCTTTGTGAAGAACAACTTTCTCTTACTAGTTTGAAGCCTGCTACCCATTCCTTTCCTTTGGTGTCCTCTAGTCCTTCTATTATGGGAACTAATGAAGAACTTTTCTTGATGCACCCTCTCCACCCCACTCATGCTTTTATAGACCTCTATCCTGTCCCCCCTCAGTCTCCTCTTTTCTAAAGTGAAAAGTCCCAGTCTCTTTAGCCTCTCTTCATATGGGACCTGTTCCAAACCTCTGATCATTTTACTTGCCCTCCCCTCTCCCACCCTCTCTCTTCCCCTCTCCCACCTCCTTTTCCCAGTCTCCCCGAGTTTTGTTCAATAAAGAGAGATTCTATTTTTGACCACACATTTTCTTTATATTGGAAGGGTAAGTGGAAGGAGGTGAGGGAGGAATGGGGTACTAGCCCCTGATGGGGAGGACTGGGCTGGCTCTGCGGGCTTCTGGGGGTGGAAGCTCTCCTGCAGCCCCCCAATTACCCCGTCTCCCCAGATGGCAGCCTGCGGCAAGTGCAGCCAGTCTGATGGCCGAGTGCTGTGATGTGCCCAGTGTGGGCACTCAGGGCACTCCAAGCCAGGACTGCTTTGCAAGCGGGCCACCCCTGAGAACTGTCTGTCCGGGGTGGGGGTCGGGTCCCTTTAAGCACAGCCCTCGGCTAGCCTGAGGCAGCAGCTCCACGCTCTAAGTCCTCATCTGATGCCCTGCCGGCACTGCTTCCGGCCATCCTTAACCTCGGTTCAGGGTCCACTTAATGTGGACATGCTAGTTCGAATTAGCAAAACGCTAATTCGAACTAGTTTTTTAGTCTGGCTCCATTAGTTCGAATTAGCTTAGTTCGAATTAACTAATTCGAACTAAGTTAGTTCGAATTAGCGCTGTAGTGTAGACATATCCTCGGTTCCCCCTGGGCATTAGCAAGGAGAGGAGCCTTGGGAGATCCCGGACACCTGACTTACCCCGGTCCAGCAAATTCATTTGTTTGGGACCACTCTGGTCCTGAGAGTGGTGGACCAGGGAGGTTCAACCTGCATTATTTACACATAAAAGCTGTTTGGATATGTTTTGCCATAAGAGAGTTAATATATGCCTAGAGACGTGTGCGTATAAATCTGAGATTATATTACTGCTCTCTTTGTTAACTACATTTCCTAAACTTTTACTTTTTCACTTCACTTCAAGTTCATTATTTAATTGTATATTCAGAGAGAGTTTTTCTCTTTAGTATAAAGAAGGGAAAATTAGATCCTGGATAGATTAAGAGGAAATATAGAGTGCCCTTTGGAGTTTTGCAGATTTACCCCATCTGAGAATCTGCCTCTAGGACCTTGCCTTTCGTCAACTCATTGTGTTAGATTTAACACCTGCAATAACTCCAATTAATGCATTTCACTTCTATATCAGAATGTATATCTCAGACCTATGAAAATATGTCCTTCCAAGGAGGAGATGTGGCTACAGTTTTCACACCGAACTTTGAATACTGTCGAATAGTATGTACTTACCATCCTAGGTGTCTGTTATTCACTTACCTTCCAGCAACATGGACTAAAGATCCTGCAAAAAGGTAACATACCATGTCTCTGAAATGGAAGCAGATTTTTCTGTACTACCAGTGTGTAATGTATTTTAGGCGCACAGCACCTCTCCATCGATGTAATATTATTACATAGGAAATGCTGCAATGTGCTTAAAGAAAGAACAAAATGGTGGCTCTTACCATAGAAAAACAGGATGCTTTGCATAACACTTTCATATTTCTTTAGAAATGATTATGTAAAGTATCTTTTCCCAAACCTGTGGAAGGCAAACTTTTTGTTCAGGAAAGGAAACCGCTTGTGCAAGCATTCAGATCTGCAAGGTGTTATTAAAGTCCTACTACATCTTTGGTAGATACTCCTTTTCCATATCTAAGCCATCATGCCCCCCTCAAAGTGGGGGCATGCCACAAAATGGGATATAGCACTAGCTATTCCAAAAAGAATTATGGTTAAATTCCATCACACCATCTACAACACTGAGTTATTCTAGAGGTATTTGCATACCTGAGGCATATAACCTCCCAGAGTCCACATATGAATAGTAAGCGCTACCAAAAATGGCACATTGACTATGCAGCATGATCTCATCCTAAGATTTTAAATCTGTAAACATTTCGTGCCTAGATATTATGATACTGGGGTATATGGGAATGCCTAGAATTTTATGCTGGAAAGGGTCAAGAAGGGCTATAATGTTAAGGGGCTCCCCGCAGCTTCTTCCTTTAGGAAGTTTTAATACTCATTGCACCAGAAAGAGCTAAAATGGGGCTGAGGAGCTGGAAAGCATATTTTGCTCTTGACTATGGAAACATAATGTTGCACACAAGCTATTTCCCAGGAGTTTGGGCTTTTGGGATTATTTTGATCTATCACTGCATTTTAATTACAGGTTTAGCTGTATCTTGAAAGACAGCGATACTGAAATATTACCAAAGGTGGGCATGACCGGTGCAATCTCTGGACATTCCTTCAAACAGTGTGACACTCAAATAAGTGGTAAGACGTGGTTGTTCATCTTACTGTGCAAGTGAGTCTATTTTCACCGTGTGACACACAGCAAATATTTGTAAAGGTAAACATAGTGATAGTCACTTCATGGGAATAACAAATGACAATTCCTTTCCTGGCTTCTTCCATCGCCTGGCCTTCTAGACTCCCAACGACAGGGTAGTAAGAAAGTGCAACCTTCGTGCTGCAGCTCTCCAGCTTTCTCTCAGATATATGTTACTCCTCCATCAGAGAGCTCTACTATTATTTTGACTCCAATCAGTTGACTCCAATCATAGGCATGCAAAAGAGAGTAGAGCATGGGTTCTCTGTTGCTGCTGTGTGACTCTCCCACTTTGATGATGCCCTTTGAAAATTCATGTCTGAGGCTATCTTTCAATATTGATGGATACGTTTTTCAAATCCATTACTAAAACTTCTTTTACCATCACCAAGATGTCACCAAGCTGAGACCAGTGTTCAGCAAAACCTATCTGGCATGAATGATAAATGCTTTCACTGGACATGCAAGATCATATTTTTTGGACAAATTTCCTTTTGGAAGCCCTTGCTAATATTGGGCCGAGCAAAGCCTGGCATATGTGAGCAAAACTCTATTGTCTTCAGAGAAGAGATGCCTGCTCACATCAAGGTTAAATGTGGCTTATTATATAGCACTAGGCTGCAGCTTATTCAAAATTCAGCATCTCATTTCATACAGGCACTCACTTGACAGATTCTTGAAGTCCTTGTCTGTTGAATTATGTACTGACATAATTTTTTTCTGGAATCAAACTAGCATAGTTCAAATTGAAATTCGGCCTTTTGTGTTCATGATAAGGACAAATGTGCTGGATGAACACAACCTGGTGTCCCAAAATGTAAAAAGTAAACTCTCCATTTATTGAAGGGAAAGCAATTTATTTCAACCTCTTTGGTCCAAATGCTCCCTTTGGATGCATGTAAACAACTCCTATGGACTTGAGTGGAGATGGCAATTATGTCTGAGGACAGAATTTGCCTGTTAAAAGTGCTGGTTTATGCTTTGTGAATTTTGAAAGTGGAAAGACAGACTCTGCTATATCAGTGTGTGCTACCTCATGGTTGAAATCTCATCATGGTGATGAGTGATCTGACAGTCCTCAGCCCACTCCTCTTACCAGGATACAAAAGCAGCTTTAGGATCATATTTTGCTTCTTTTACTCATATGAAGTAGTACTTGACTGTCTGCAGTCTCAGGTAATGTCTACACTACAAGGTTTTTGCGCAAGAAGCCTTTTGCGGAAGAGATCTTCCGCAAAAACTTCTTGCGCAAAAGTGTGTCCACACCTCAAAAGTGCATCGCAAAAGTGATGTGCTTTTGTGCAAGAGAGCATCCACACACATTGGATGCTGTCTCGCATATAAAGCCCTCTGCAACCGGTTCTAGCCAGGCTTTAGGTCATCAGTTGCTCTCGAGTGCTGTTGCCAGAGCTTTCCAGAGGTGTGCGCTTAAAGGGACCCCCTCGACAGCCACTTCTCTGTTTCTGCTGTCTGCTTGCTAGCCTCTTTGGCAAAACAAAGCTTCAGCAGTGCCTACTGTGTGTGCCCTTTGCTTTTTTGGGAACCCCACAGTTTTTACCTCCTCTCTCTTATGTGCTATGGAGCTGGAGCTGCCCCTGGGCATGCGACGGACCCCCAGGGTCATGCTGCACTCCCTGAGTGCCTGCTTCCAGCAGCATTCCTGTTTCTGCTGGAGGTGGACCCCGAGATCCTCTTCATTAGCCTCTCTCTGGCTGCAGCTGCTCCACTCTGGCTGCCGCACCCTCCCCCCCCCATACAGGGAAGATTCTGGAGGCTGAAGACCAGCGTGGACTGGTGGGACCAGCTGGTCCTGGAGTGGTGGGACAACCAACAATGGGTCCAGAACTTCCAGATGTGCAAGACCACCTTCCAGGAGCTCTGTGCCTGGCTCATCCCTGCCTGGCAATGATGCAACACCCACCTGCGGCCTGCCATCCCACTCCAGAAGTGGGTTGCAATCACACTATGGAAGCTGGCCACACCAGACAGCTATCACTCGGTGGCTAACAGTTTGGGGTGAGGAAGTCCACCATCAGGGCCATCCTGATGCAGGTAAGGAGATCACAGACTGCAGTCCCTGCCTGGGGTGGGTCGGTGGGAGGGGTTGGGGAGGGAGGGTGTTGCATAAGGGGGACCCTCAGGACAGAGGGGCTGGGGACTGTATGGGGTGGAGTGGGGGTGGGGGAAAAGCCCTGGCCCCAGGGGCTTGTGCCTTCTCGGCCTCACACAGCCCTGCTAGGGGGGCCATGGGTTCACAGGGGAGGATTTCGGGGAGGGGGGAAGGCAGCAGGGAGGAGTGGGCATGTCCCACTGGGATCACACAACCCCTCTCTCATTCTCTGTTTTGTGTGTTTTTTTGGTCTCCTTCTGCAGGTCATCTGGGCCATCAACTCCCTGCTGCTATGCAGAGTTGTCCGTGTAGAGGACCTGGATGCCACCATGGCTGGCTTTGCTGCCCTGGGGTTCTTCAGCTGTGGGGGAGCCATCAACGGCACACACATCCCCATATTGGCCCTGAACCATCAAGCGGCCCAGTTTGTGAACTGGAAGGGTTACTTCTAGGTAGTCCTGCAGGCCCTGGTGGATCACTGCGGCCACTTCACGAACATTTACATGGGGTGGTCAGGCAGGACACACAATGCCTGCATTTTCAGGAACTCCAGCCTGTGCGCCCAGCTGGAGGTGGGCACCTTTGTGCCCTGCTGGGAGTTTCCGGTGGGTGAGCACACGATGCCAGTGTGCATAGTGGGGGATGCTGCATACCCACTAATGCCCTGGCTGCTGCTCTCCTGCACCGGCTAGCTTGATGCAGCCATGGACATTTTCAATGTCCACATCTACAGAGCCCACATGCAGGTGGAGTGTGTGTTTGGGCTCCTCAAAGGATGCCTCCACTGCCTCCTCACCCGCCTGGATGTCAGGGAGAAGAATATCCCCGAGGTGGTGGCGGCGTGCTGTTAGCTCCACAATCTAGTGAAGCACAAGGGGGAGGCCTTCCTCCCGGGGTGGGTGGCAAAGGCCACCCATGAGGGCCGGGGCTTTGAGCAGCCCCAGACAGCTACTGCCTGCAAGGTCCATCAGCTGGAAGGCTCTGAGGGAGAGATTCTCTCAGGACCCATGATAACTCTCCCCAGGGCCTCCCCAACAGAGGCTCTCCCGTCCCCCTCTCCCTCTCTCTCCTTGCCCCTACCCTGACCTCCCAATAAACACACCTGGTTGGTTTCAGACCAAAACGAGTTTGTCTTTATTTCACACGAGAAGAAGGTGGGCAGGGTGAGGGGGGCTGGCTGAACTGGGAGGGGGGAATCAGGACTGGGGGGAGCTGAGGACTGAGAAGAGTAGTGGGGTGGCTTGCAGCGCCCCCTTAGGTGTGTGGACCTCGTTGTGGTTGGGTATGTCTGGGGACCCAAAAGGGGTGGGCAGGAAAGGTGGCTGGAGTGGGGTCAGGGTTGGTGGGGGGGCAGGAGGAGGGGCCATAGGCATGACTTGGGGGGGAGGAGGCATGGCCATGGGGATGGGAGGGAGCAGAGGCATGGTTTGGGGAGGAAGAGAGGCATGGCAGGGTGGGCAGATGGATGGGCAATGGGCGCAGGAGGTTGGCAGGAGGATGGAAGGCAGGAGCTGTGGCAGCAGGCGGCTGTTTCCCCCATACAGGACAGGGTGCTGCACATGGTGTCTCAGCGCACCATCAAGTCATTCCAAGCCTGCTGCTGCTACTCCACGTTGCTGTTCAGCCTGCGCGACAGGGTGGCGTGGATGTCCCACATGAGGCCGATGTACTGGGGCATGACGTCCTTGGGATGCCTGGCTCATCTCCACATCCCTGGACTGTGGCAGGTGGCTGTGGTGGCATGGCATGGCCCTTTGTCCCGGCTGGTTCAGCTGTGGAGAAGACACAACAGGGAGGAGCGATCAGTCCTCTCTGCACACACATTCCCTATAGCTGTGCCCTCTTCTGTGAGTGGTGACTACACCAGTCCGCAGCCCACAGGAGGGGGATGTCCCGGGTGCAAGGCCATGTGTGGCCTGCACAGCACACCCTGTGTCACAGGGGCCCCAAGTGGCCAAAAGCCTGTGCTGCCTGCTTTCTCCCCCACCCCTACAAATACACACCATGGCCAGGCAGGTAAGGGAAGTGTGTGGCCGGAGTGGGATTTTTTGAAGGGCGGCAGAGGAGCTCTGTGCAGCTGTTCCTCCCTGGGGTGTGCACACAGCTGTGGCTCACTGTGCTGTGTGTGGGAGCAGCTGCTGCCTTGCAGGTGCAGACATGCCTGTGTGCTGTGTTCTGCTCTCCAGGGCATGTGTGGGGTTGTGCCTGTGCCTTTGTAGCTAGCCTGCTTGCAGCTGGCTGCGCCCCCACCCCTCGGAGGGCAGGACTCGTGTGGCCAGGCATTAGGCTGGCAGCAGGCTCCCCGCCATGTTGAGGGGCTGGCTGCTGTGCCTGTGTGCCACGCCCTCCTGCTGCACGTAGTTGCATGTGCACAGATTGCAGCAGCACGGGCTGGCCGAGCAGCCCGCGCGACATTGTTCCCCCTGCCCCTTGTGCTCCCACCTCCCCTACCCTGTGTGTGTGCGGGTGCCAACTTACCTGAAGATTAGCAGTCCAGGCTGGCAGGGACTGGCTCCAAGGCCAGGGTGATGGTCCTGCTGTCCTGCTGCTCCTCCTCCTCTGTCTGGGTCTGGACCTGCTCCTCTATCTCCTCCTTGGGACACGCTCCGGCCACAGGACTACGGGCTGCTCCAGACTAGAGTCCACCATGATGGAGGGGGAAGAGGGTTTCCCCTCCCACAAGATGTGGGGGAGCTCCCTGTAGTACAGGCAGGTGTAGGGTCCTGCCCGTGAGTGAGCCCTCTGCTCTGTTGCCTGAACATATCCCTGACAGAGCTCCTTCATCTTGGTCCGGACCTGTTCCATGGTCCAGGCAGGGTAACCTTGCTCCCTCAGGGATGTGGCCATGTGGGAGAATATGTCCACATGCCTGCGCTTGGCCCGGACTTCCTGGAGTGACTCCTCCTCACCCCACGATTTGAAGAGGGTCGCTATTTCGGAGGTGGACCAGGCTGGAGTGTGGTGTTCGCTGCCCCTGAGGGGGGTTCTGGGAGCCCTGTGGTGGCTCCTAGGAAGGGCCAGGGGGGTCTCAGGCACCTTCCTGCTCTTCCATGTTCTGGCAAACAGAGCCGTGAGGCAAAGGAACCTGCTGTGGGCAAGCTTCGTGCCACAATGCTTGTTCAGGGTGCCTGCAGCTTTAAGAAGGGCCAGCAGACAGAAACTATAGAGTTCTGATTGCTTGCTATGGAGCGTCCAACAAGCCACCTGTTCCGGGAGGCCAGTTCTTGCACAAAAACCCCTGCGGAGCGTCAACACATGCCTTTTTGTGCGAGAGCTGTAGTACAAAAAGGAGTTATTCCTCATGGGGAGAGGAATAACACTACCGGCAAAAGCCCTCTGTCCTGTCGATTTACTGTATTTTTTTTGCACAAAAACGCGCTTGAGCTTTGGACGCTCTGCTGGTTTTTGTGCAGAAATGGCCGTAGTGTAGACATAGCCTCAGTGTTATGAATGTGGCTATACCTATATACAAAATAAGGTGCTACTCAAATAACTAAGAGCAGCAAAATCAAGTAAGTAACATTGCTTCATATGAATTTCTGTATCTTTGGCTCTTCTAATACAGAATGTCTTCAGAACAGTGGTTTGTTTGTATTCCCCAGCTTGCAGCAAGGTTGTTCATATGGGATTGGACATGCAAGGGACAAATTATAATATGACTACAGCTAACAGCTACCAAGAGTGTCAAAAGAGATGCACCAATGACAACAGCTGTCAATTTTTTACATATGCTTCAGGAGCATTCCACAGTGCAGACTTTCGGTAAATAACATTTTGACTCCTCCAATTGAGCAGCAGTATATTGTAGCATTGCAAGTCATTGGCAACACTTAAGATAAGGGATGTTATGCAAGTTATTTATGTTTGCATTGTCCTCCTTGAAATGTAGAAATTTAATCACAAATGTTTCCTTTTCCTATTAAAATGAGGTCTAGTCTTATTGGTAGGAAATGGTCTGTAGTCATTTTACTCAGATTTGTTCATGGTGGAAAGACAAGATTGGTATTACAGCACTGGAGAGTCTTACATGCCAGGGAGATGTAGATTTCAAATGATATTGTCTACTGTTCGCTAGTTAATTAAGAGTTGTTGCCACCTCTCTTTTTCAGTGTTCCCATCTATGAAATGGGATAATGGTACTCCATTGCCTCGTAAAAGACACTGAGCTCTTTGCAAGACAAGTGCTAGAGAAGAGAGAGAGGCGAAGGTGGCTGTTAGAATGGGATATTTTTAAATGCTCATCTTATTACTAGTATATATTATTTGATTTAAAGGAACTAGGGGACTGTTCATTACACTCGCTAGCCCTCCTCTTGCAGGGGGTAGGCAATCCCAGCTGCACCAGCCCGGGCCCCTTCTCTCCTCCTGCCACTTTGTGCTGAGCTATGGCTGCAACAGACTGGGCCCTTTCTCCTTCCTCCCCCTTTTCCCCCTGCCTGTGGCCTAATCCCCTCTCTCTTGGCCGAGACTGTGCCAGACCTGGTTCTGCTCCTGGCAGCTGAGGAAGGCCAGGAGCAGGCTGGGGGTGCAGTGGGGCTATAATCTTGTGGGGGGGGGGGGGGGGGGGGGACGTGAGGCTGGAGCAGCAGGCAGGCGGTGGCCCGAAGCAGGTGGCAGTTCCCTGTTGTGTCGCGGAGTGTTGGCACCCAGATCTGGAAGTAGAAATGAGTTCGGAGGTGGCTGCCACCATTGCCTCCTGGCCCTCCAGGGAAGCTGAGACCAGTGGGGAGCCCCGAGCACCCCCCAGGAGAGGCTGGGGGATCCCAGCCATGGCCGCCAGTGCTTCTGATTCTGGAGAGGCTGGGGGAGGGATGATGCAGAGTGATGTGATTACATCATTCTGTCATCCCACAGAAAACATTTTTTATAGATATATAGAGAAAAGGAATTGAAGAAGCTATGTCCCAAATCTTTCACTAATCTCCGCCTGCACAATACCTGCACAGTGCCCCAATGACTTCAGTGGTTGAAGGGGTCCATGTGCATTCAACTCAGTGCAAGATTAGGATCTATGATGAATTTTAAATTATTGATCACTAATATTCTCACCATTATTGTTACTTTTATGAAAGTTTATGCTATTGTTTCTTTGATGGTATGTTTAAAATGTAAGTTAAGTTTCAATGATAATAATACAATTGCTGATGCTCCACACAAAACTTTGCAAACATTCTATTTCTCTCCTATTTCTCTATATTTGTACATCACCTAGCACATTATCACATTGTGTGGCATTGTCACAGTTCAGTACAGCTCCACCTGTATTCCCCTGTAGTCCACCAAGGTCACCCACTCTGTGTACAGGCTCCTCAGTTGTCACCTCACTTAAGCAAGACCTGTACCTCTTTCCCTCCTCACTGGAGTTTTTCCCAGCTGCAGAGTTCCCTGCCTACATTGTGATATTCCCTGCAAGCCTGATTGCCTGACCAGATAGGTGCTATTATCAAAGTACTATTATATCAAGTAACTTAATGGAGATAATAATAGTTTTCTGCTACCAGGACTATTGTGTTGTTTAATTAGTTCATGTTGGTAAAATGCTACTACATAAAGTACTAAGGTTCCCCACAAAGCACATCAAATCTGAAGCAGCTGTGGGCCTGTAGCTCTCAACTTTCTGGTTTTTAGGTTGAAAGTCTCTTGAAAGCTTTTTAAAACAGTGACAATTAAGCCCAGGTATTTGGGCTCCACTTCTTCCCTAGTATTTAGCTGAATATTCTCGCTCTCCTTCCCATGCATGCAGGCCTGTCAGTGGAGGGGGTATGGACAAATGGGGCAATTGCCTAGGGCCTGGGGCTGCCACTACTGCAGCAATGGCTGGAGCTCTACGCCCTGTAAATCCTCACGAGAGTCCCAGAAGACACACTCCAGGCAGCACTGAAGAACTGTTGGAGTGAGGCTAGCCCCCTCCTCTGTCCCTGCCCCTTCCATCTGAGCCTCCCCCCCCAGCCAGGCCCCACCCGCTCATCTTGCCCTGGAACCCAGCAATTTTATCTGCCCTTTGGCATTCATTTCATATACAGTGCACTGCAAGGAATCTTCATTAATCTTCCCTAAAATCCCAGTGCATAGTGGCGAGTAGGAGTGTCTTTCTTCTGAGGGTTGGAGAAAAACATTGTTTCCTAGACCTACCCCACAAAGCTGTCTTGCTGTAGCTAGTGCTATAGGAAGCGATTATAAAATAGGGTACCATGAACTGACCCAAGAAGCTTAATAGTTGTACTGTGATCATGGCAGCTAAACGAGCTAAACAGCTAATCCATTGTTATATGGAAGGGTCTGATCTACCAAACCCCTCACTGCCTGTTCCACCCTGTGTACTGTGGGAGGGAAGTAGTACGCATGCCCTGTTGCCTCTGCTGGCAGAGAGCTACCTTGCACTGGGGGAATTTTCAGATGGCAATTTCTATCAAGTTTAAGTCCATTTGAGCAGCACAAAGTTGACTTTGTGGTTTGGAGAATCTTATTTGTTGTCCTAATACATGTTTTCCCTCCCCATTTAGTAACAAATGCATCTTGAAACACAGCATGATGGGAACACCAACAAGTATAAGGCCGCTTAATAATGTAGCATCTGGATTTTCACTAAAACCTTGCCAACTGTCTCAAACAGGTAACAATTTGGATTTTTACTGATTTAACTTAGAGTGAAAGGAAATGGGATGATATGACGTCATGTGTACACGAGTCATATCCATGACATAGAAAGACAGTTGTATCAACTCATTCCTTTTTTTAGACACTGTAACTAGTAATCTCAGTCAGCAAACTTCAAACAGATTCTGACTCGTAACTTTCCTCTCTTGTCATTGCTATGGGATATCCCTTCTGAGATAAAGATCTAAACATTTTGCTCTTCTAGATGGAGTTTTACCTTACAATTTTTCTAAGTCAGAAGATTGGGAATATATTATAGTTTGCTGCTTCATATTATGTGCAGTGTACCCACAGGGTGTTGCTCCAAAAGTGCTTAAGTCAACATAATTTGCAGCATTAAAGGGTGTGAAAAAACTAGCCTCCAAGCAACATAAGTTGCATAGACTTAAAGTGCTCATCCACACTGTGTTATGTAGACAGGAGAAACTCTCACCTGACACTGGCTTTCCCTTCTTATTGAGGTGGAGTAATTATGTTGATGGGAAAGCGCTCTCCCATTGGCATAGCTTGTTTTACCAGATACACTACGGTGGCGTCGCTGTGATTATGTAGTACAGTGGATTAGCTGTTGGAGACTTTAAAAGCAAGCATAGCACTGACCAGAGAATGCTTTCTGTAGGCAGCCTGTTTTTAAGCCTAATGTACCATTTGAGTCTGTTCCTAAAATCCAGGCAAAATTCTCAGATCTGCAGGCTAAGGGTATGTCTAAACTACATGGCTCTGTCGACGGAGCCATGTAGATTAGTGTACTCGAAAAAGGAAAATGAAGTGGCAATTTAAATAATCGTCGCTTCATTTACATCAAAATGGCTGCCGTGCTGTGCCGATCAGCTGTTTGGCGTCACAGCACGGTAGTCTGGACACTCCGCGTTCGACAAGGGAAGCCCTTGTCGACTGCCCTAGTAAACCTTATTCTATGAGGCATAATGGGGCAGTTGACAAGGGAAGTCCAGATTACCGCGCTGTGCTGTCAAACAGCTGATCGGCACAGTACGGCAGCCATTTTGATGTAAATGAAGTGGTGATTATTTAAATCGCCGCTTCATTTCCCTATGTCTAGAAACCTCATCTACATGGCTCCGTCGATGGAGCCATGTAGTCTAGACATACCCTTAGATTCTGGGTATTATTCTATCCTGTTCTTGATTGTAACATTCTGCTTCATCATTTTCCTTATCTCTCTCGTCCTCATATTGTCTGGCACTCTTCTCTCTTTTGTCCTCCTCCTTCATGTGCTATCTTAGTTCACAGTTCACAGATTCATAGATCACAAGACCAGATGGGATTTCTGATAATCTATCTATACAGAACTCCTGTATGAGAGACCATAGAACTTCCTTCACTAGAAAACTCTCTTACTAATTCTAACACCATTTTGCCCATCTTGATCAGTCTGTTATTTGTCTTTTTCTGTACTGGAATGGCTCTGCTAGTCCCATTATTAAAATATTATCTGGAGATGATCTCAAAAATAGTGTAATCCACCTCTTCATAATATTAATCTGAGCAATGATGACACTTAAATGCAGAAGATAATGAAAAGGAAGTATGGAGTAAGGGTACAAATAATAGAGAAGATGTTAAGAGGTATCATGAGTACTCATACCAACTATACAGAAGTAGCAACTAAGGAATGACCTTTTACATTGTCCAGTTTTAGTTTATATTAGATAGACACACATGCACACACATGAATATGGAAGAAATTCTACTGACATTTCTACTGACAAAAATGAGAAAAAAATTGAGACCAATTTGAAATCTTATCAAAAGAATTGCATGAGTTATTGTAGTTGTGATGTCACAAAAAATAGGTATCACATCTGTTCTGAAATCAAACTAATAAATATATTTGTATTTTTTGTTTTGTTTCTTGAAATGAATGAAAATGAAGGCATTCAGAGATATCTTTTTAAGATTTTTATAAAAATATGATTTCTTATTAAAATCTTGTGATATCCTTCAAACACAGGGGAAAACTAATAATGCTTGTACATAAATGCATCCCAATATTCTGATATCAGAAATAACTAGAGTTTAGATAATTTCTTCTTCTTTTATACAGATTGTCGTTTGGACATTTTTCAACACACAGAATTTTCAGGAATTAATCTTACAAGTGTTTTCAGCCCAGATACATTAGTATGTCGAACAACTTGTACTTATTATCCAAGATGCTTATTCTTTACCTTTTTTACCAGTGAATGGAAAGTAAAAACTCAAAGGTGAATATAATAGTTAATTTTTAAAATTCTGATGAGAAATATTAAAATACTTATGTCCATTTTAATAACAAACAATAAAAGTTCTATTAACATAGCTAAGGAAATGCTCATTAAAAGGTAATGCTCAGTAAAGTATAGCTTTATGCATGTTTTATTCATATGTGTAGGTATCAAAGGGGACAGTTAATCTCTCAAAGGATCAGGTTCTTTCTTCTGATGTGCACAGGGAGCTGTTATTGAAATCACTTATCTAGAGACCTGTACCATAAAAGTCAATCAGGAAATACCTATCAAAAAGGGAATAATCTTCCTATTATCCAAAATAATCAAAATGTGAACCCTTATCAATTTTTTAAAACAGGTTTCTGAAGCTAATCCCTCTATTTAGGCTTCAGAGCCCGAGCTCCAGTCCAAGCCGCAATTTTAAAGCTCTATCTTCACAGCTATTTTTTGAGCACTAGTGAAAACCCCAGTTGCCCAAGGCTGTCAATCCAAATGGGGCAAGTTGGTGCTACAAGTGGTGTAGACATATGCATAGAGTGTATGTGAAAAAAAACTGTTGAAGTTGCCATTTGAAGGGTGCATGTGCGGACCGATGAACAATACTTGTGACGGACCGGACCGGGTCAGGGCACAGCTGAGGGCGTCTGCTCAGGGCGAATTGCTCAAATTCGGGGCTCCTTATAGCCCCCAGACTGGAGACCCTCCCAAATAGGGTACAAACCAGTCCCACAGAGCACTTCATCTGCCTGCCTGAAGCCTCATGAGCAAAACCTCTCTGACACTCCAGCAATATCCGTGCCCCAGATGGTCCTGGGCCTCAGACACAGGTGAAGGGTTTTAGAACCCAATCCCACCTTCCCGAACAAGTTCTGTCCGGTTCCAAGAAACCATCCACAGATCCCCGGTCAATTTACCCTCTCAACCTTACCCACAAGCTCACGCTGAGCCAGTCTTTTAGAATCTATGGTCTAAAGGTTTATTATTACCAGAAAGAAAAGCATGGGAGTAAGGTTGTTAAAGTATCATACATTACATGCATCAAATCTCCCAGTTCTCAATACAGGCTCGCAGCAGAGATGTTATAACTGCTAGCTTAAAATTATTTGGTGAACATCCTACGTCAGGATGAGTCCACAGTTCTTTCCGGCTCTTCAATCCCTGCACTGCTGCCTCTGGGATGAAGGGCTGAGCTGAGCACCAAGATGGAGTCGGCCACATGGCATATTTATACCCCCTCCTGGCTTCGTCCAAGCTGGAGGGAGTCACATGGCCAGTGGCCAGGTGTGTTTTGACCTCCAGAGGTCCATTGTTCCCTGGAACTTTGTTCATTAGCATGCCCATGGGCAAACATTCTTGACCCATTGCTCTTTCAAGAGACTCTTTCAGCATCAACACAGAGTACATATTTATAACTTCACACACAGACATTATACAGGTATATGACGAGCATATACAGAATCAGTAGAAAGTAAGCTTTTGTTTGACACCTGGCCCCCTTTGTACCAACTTTTGGGACAAACACCCCTGCCCCGGAGTGAAGCAGTGATCTGGCTGCTCCCCTTAAAATCCAGTAACATGACAATACTGTTTTGGAAACTCCTGCTTCGGGCACACAGCACATATGGTAATCTTCATTGGAATACAGGCAGGGACCACAGGTCTTAAAAGTACCCACCTCTTTCCTTGCAAAGCAAAGGCTGTGGATAACTTAAACTCACCCTTTGTTCATAAACAGTATTACCTTGCAGTTTTGAATTGCATAACTGCATGCCATTTCACAAAACACTGCCATGCACTTTTTTCTAGCACTTTAGCTGTTGAAACATGGAACCTTAGAGTTCTCTTGGTGTCTTTTTATATGGAATTATTTTTGCAAAAATGTAAGACAACATATAAACATATGAAGGAGTGTACCTTGCTAGGACTTCGATGTGCTTCTGTTTTGCAAACCCTTGGTAATGACAGGCCAGATCCTCAACTGGTACAGTGCAGTGCTTTGCCAATTTGTACAATGGCTAAATTCCCTAGAGCCAGATTAGGTCACACTAAATTGCACACACTGGGAAAAGGGGGAGATTTAGTTTTGCACCTCAGTGTTATGACATGTTCAGTGATTTAATACTATTGTAAACTTTTCTTTTAGAAATCTTTGTCTTCTTAAGACCTCAAGAAGTGGGGTACCAGGTGACCGTGTAGAAAGAGAAAATGCTATGTCTGGTTTTAGTCTTCTAAACTGCAGAAGATCTTTACCCGGTAAAGCATGTGTTACAATAAAAAACATCGTCAATTTCAAATGATTAATTTCAATAAGCAATAGAAAATTAGTCTGAGAATGGAATACCAGTGAAGGGTGTTGATTTATTGACATATGCAATGTTAATGCTTTACAGCCTGCCATTCCCGCACTTACATTGACACACACTTTTTGGGAGATGAATTGAACGTTACCTATGTTAAAGGAGACAAAGTTTGTCAGCAAGTTTGTACCAACACAGTCCGCTGCCAGTTTTTTACTTATTCATGCAACAAGGAAGAGTAAGATTTGTTTTTAACATTTTAAAGTTCGCTGAAGAAGTCATACAGCAAGAATGTTAGGTAAAAATTATAACTTAATCTATATATTAATTTTGTTGACAGTAAATGCAAATGCTACTTGAGAATGTCCTCAAATGGATCCCCAACTGGAATAGTGCATGAGAAAGGAAAGATCTCTGGCTACACATTAAGGTTATGTAAAAGAAAAGCCAGCACTGGTAAGCAAAAATTCATTTAATAAAGTTTTGCTGAATTAATGGACAAAATTCCTTGATGGGGGTATAGCTCCATAGACATCAATATGAGTAAATGTAATTACTGCTATTGCTCACATACATGCTATCTACTCCCATCAATAGTCCTACAAACTGTTATACCACAAGAGTAGGAGTGGCAGCATCTGGTGGTAAATATTATGCAAGGCATTAAAACAATAGATTTACACTGAGATCATACACATAAAGAGATGAAAAATCAGTAGGTATCATCTTTCCTCTTAGTACTTAGCCGATGCTCTAGAAATTCTACTGGGGGTGAAATGTTTCTAACATACAGTTCGTATGTCATTTGCAGAACCCTTTCAGACCTTTTGGGATACAAACTGCTAAATAAAGCTGTATGGCCTTTTAATTCTTTCTGTAGTGTGCATGCAGCCACCAAAACAAGGTGAAAGAGTTGTTGGAGGGACAGTCTCTTCCCTTGGTGAATGGCCCTGGCAAGTGAGTTTGCAAGTCAAGTCATCTACTCAGAAACATTTCTGTGGAGGGTCAATAATCAGCAACCAGTGGATTCTAACAGCTGCACATTGCATTGATAAGTGAGTACTGCTTATACAGACATGAATTAGAGTAAGATCTTTCTGACACCATGTGAAGTCTCACTTGACACCTGTCTTTCAAAAAATATGTATAAAGAGCAAAAATGAAGAATAGGGAGGAAGCAACTGTTTTAATGAAACCAACAGGTAAGATTTTTTTTAAAGCAGAAAATTCAGGTTCTCATAACAACTGGCACTCTGCAACATGTTGAGTTTTGGTTTGCTTCAGCACAGCATCACAATATGGGCACTGTTATTTCATATAAGACGACATTTCCTTAGCAATATTTTCAGATATTTATAATGCCTTTAAAAAAACCCCAACCTGAAAACACCCATGCTTGTTTTCAGCTCAATGGTGTATTTCACTGGAAAATGTTGTTAAGTTCTGTGTGACTACTGTATCGAGATTGTGAAAAAATGTATTTTTCACAAAAATTTTTTTTCCAAAAGATGTACTCTGATGCCTTTTACTGAAGACAAGATTTGTCATAGACTTAAGACATCAAGGGAAATTGTTATCTTTGACATGTTTAAAGAAATTTTGCCTATTGATAAAATATTGAATAATTCCATAGTGTTGAATGTGAATGGTATGCTAATCCTCTGGGGTTGCTCTAATCTGTTCTAACCTATGACACCTGGAAATAGCCCCTAGGATCTGGTTGGAAATAGAATCCAGCAGCATTATAGCTATCTGCTTTTCTCCTCATAGCACCCCCCCCCCCCAACTTTGGCTATGAGACATAGGAACTAGCTCTTTGCTAACTGAGGATTCTACCATGCTAAGGGAATTCTCAGACAGTAAGTTCTGGTCAATTTCCATTCTGTTTTTGAGCAGTGCCCCTCAGAGATTCTGGCCAACTCCATTTAAAACTTCCTGGAAACAGGGACTTACTTTATAACTAATCTCTAGAGTATAATTACTCGGATGTTATATTTGAAATGCTCCAGTTTAAGTGACTCATTGTAGCTTGTCCCTCTTCTAAAATTTCTTTGCAAGAATAAGTTTTTATGTTCTATTAGTTAGTGATTTGTAAAACTACCCTGGAATTTAGTGTAGCCAGCAAATACCGAATGCTGCAGTATATAGAAACATACCTTTAACGGTTGACAAATTTTTGAGTGTGCATGAAACCATTAATATTTTGGAAACTGGATATTCAGCTGCTCCCTTTGCCTCATTGTGTTTACATTTTTTAAAAGCAGCTAATCCTGTCCATTACTGATAAAAGTGCTGTCTCTGTATACTGCCCCAGAGCTGTGGGAACCATGCTGTATAGGAAGAAGATAACAGGTGACAGGCCCAAAAGAAAGATAGCATTGATCCAGAAACATGGGCACCTTTAGTCACATGGAACTCAGAATCAGTCACTTTACTCTGAAAGTTGTCTTAGGAAAGGCTGTCAAACTCTGGCCCAGAATGACAAGTCCAGTGGTATAAAGATTATTTTTATATGCATGGTATCAAAAGTTTATAGGAGTAGAAACTAATCAATATTTTAAAAGACAAGAGGGCACTCTATTAAAAAAAATAACTGTACTAGGTTGATGGTAAATTAGTTAACTGATATTTGCCAGTTCATATATAAACTGTTAGTAGAATATCAATTTAAAATCATTTATATTACTTAATGTATGCACTTACTGAACTTATAACAATGACTTAATAATATAATATCGAAATCAAATATTCTCAAAGTCACTAGTACATGCACTCATATGAAATTTGAATCTAGAAATGAGTGGGAATTTTTCATATTACTTTATACAATTACGTTTTCTCCCTCTATCTTTACAGTAAAATTTTAGTGAAAAGAGTCATCTTTATATTAGATGTATCCTTGAATATAGTCTACTGGAATTTACATTTCCAATTCTACTTTGCCAAATAAAAATGGTACACTGAAGTCTATGGGAAGACTTTTGGACCAGCCCCTTAGAAAGAAAATAAGGAGAGAAGAGAATTCTATATCTATATCTATATCTATATCTATATCTATATCTATATCTATATCTATATATAGGGCTAGAACATAAGAACGGCCGTACTGAGTCAGATCAAAGGTCCATCTAGCCCAGTAGCCTGTCTGCCAACAGTGGCCCGCACCAGGTACCCCAGAGAGGGTTGACTGAAGACAGTGATCAAGTGATTTGTCACCTGCCATCCTTCTCCAGCCTCTGACAAACAGAGGCCAGGGACACCATTTTTATCCCCTGGCTAATAGCCTTTTATGGACCTAACCTCCAGGAAATTATCTAGCTTCTCTTTAAACTCTGTATAGTCCTAGCCTTCACAGCCTCCTCTGGCAAGGAGTTCCACAGGTTGACTACATGCTGTGTGAAGAAGAACTTCCTTTTATTAGTTTTAAACCTGCTACCCATTAACTTCATTTGGTGTTCTCTAGTTCTTCTATTATGGGAACTAAAATAATTTTTCTTTATTCGCCCTCTCCACACCACTCATGATTTTATATACATCTATCATATCCCCCCTCAGTCTCCACTTTTCTAAACTGAAAAGTCCCAGTCATTTTAACCTCTCTTCATATGGGACCCATTCCAAACCCCTAATCATTTTAGTTGCCCTTTTCTGAACCCTTTCCAAGGCCAAAATATCTTTTTTAAGGTGAGGAGACCACATCTGTACACAATATTCAAGATGTGGTCATACCGTAGTTTTATGCAGGGGCAGTAAGATATTCTGGGTCTTATTTTCTATCCCTTTCTTAATAATTCCCAGCATCCTATTTGCCTTTTTGACCACCACTGCACACTGTGTGGAAGTTTTCAGAGAACTGTCCACAATAACTCCAAGATCTCTTTCCTGATTTGTCATAGCAAAATTAGCCCCCATCATACTGTGTGTATAGTTGGGGTTATTTTTCCCGATGTGCATTACTTCACACTTATCCACATTCAATTTCATTTGCCATTTTGTTGCTCACTCACTCAGTTTGGTGAGATCTTTTTGGAGTCCCTCACAGTCTGCTTCTGTCTTGACTATCCTAAACAGTTTGGTATCATCCACACACTTTACCACCTCACTGCTTACCCCTTTCTCCAGATCATTTATGAATACGTTGAAAACGATTGGTCCCAGGACTGACCCTTGGGGGATACCACTAGTTACCCCTCTCCATTCTGAAAATTTACCATTTATTCCTACCCTTTGTTTCCTGTCTTTTAACCAGTTCTCAATCCAAGAAAGGACCTTCCCTCTTATCCCATGGCCATGTAATTTACACAAGAGCCTTTGGTGAGGGACCTTGTCAAAGGCTTTCTGAAAATCTAAGTATACTATATCTACTGGATCCCCCTTGTCTGCATGTTTGTTAACACCTTCAAAGAACTCTAGGGGTATGTCTACACTACCCCACTAGTTTGAACTAGCGGGGTAATGTAGGCATACCGCACTTGCAAATGAAGCCCGGGATTTGAATTTCCCGGGCTTCATTTGCATAAGCGGGGAGCCGCCATTTTTAAAACCCCGCTGGTTCGAACCCCGTGAAATGAAATGAGGAGTAACGGTAGTTCGAACTAGTTCGTGCCCCGTGTAGCCGCGCTGCACGGGGTTTGAACCAGCGGGGTTTTAAAAATGGCGGCTCCCCGCTTATGCAAATGAAGCCCGGGAAATTCAAATCCCGGGCTTCATTTGCAAGTGCGGTATGCCTACATTACCCTCCTAGTTCGAACTAGGAGGGTAGTGTAGACATACCCTCATAGATTAGTAAGACAGGATTTCCCTTTACAGAAACCATGTTGACTTTTGTCCAATAAATTATGTTCTTCTACGTGCTTCACAATTTTATTCTTTACTATTGTTTCAACTAATTTGCCCGGTAATGAAGTTAGACTTACTTCGGTACTGAAGTTAGGCTCAACAATTAATGTAATCTACTCGCGCGTGGCGAGTAGATTACAAGCAGGCATGGCCATGCAGCATGGTGTGCGCATGCACAGCGTGTGGAACCGCGTGGTTGGCAAGCAGGGCTCGCTGCCGCTTGGCGAGCCCTGTGTGTGTGTGTATATATATAATATATGTGTGTGTGTGTATGTATAAACAGAAGGGGGAGCTAGAAAGAAGATGAAAAAGTATCTGGAAGAATGAGAATGGGAATAAAAAAGAGAGGGAAAGCTGATATAAAGATAGGAATATAAATGAGAAGAGGAACAGGAGAAATGCAGAGCAGAGGAGAGGGAAGAGCTGAATCTCTTTTAAGTTTGACACTATGAAATACAACAATGGAAAGATTGGCATCATTTCTCTCTTCTGTGCACCCAGAGATCATTGAAAATGTTGGCATCTGCAAACAATATGAAATGGTGAAATTATGTGAACCTGAGATTGCTTGTTTGTCTTTTTCTTTTAGTCTTGAGATTCCCAACCTTTGGCGTGTTTATGCTGGCATTTTAAAACTATCAGAAATAAAGGAGGACACACCTTTCTTCAGAGTCCAAGAGATTGTTATTCACCCTCAATATGTGATCGCAGAGACTGGATATGACATTGCCTTAATGAAACTTGATAGGTCCATGAATTTTACTGGTACATAGTAGTAAAATTACATTATAGTAAAATTACATTATAGTAATTTACAGTAAATTACTGTACTGTAAATTACATTATAGTAAAATTATTTATCTGAATTTGGAAGCCTGGCAAGACGACCTCATTGTAATTTTTCAGGACTGCTGTGCATTAAGCCAGGTTTCCTTTACTCAAATACACAACTGATGGGTTTAAAGGGGAATCAGAAACTGGGAATGGCTGAGAGGGGATGAATCACTTGATGGTTAATTGTTCTGTTAATTCCCTCTGGGGCATCTCAAGTTGGAAGACAAGATACTAGGCTAAATGGATCATTGGTTTCACCCGGGCTATGTCTACACTATGCGTTTTTTCTGGGATACTATACGTATCCCGGAAAAACTCCACCACATCCAGAGAATGCGTCTGCTCTTCAGCTTTTTTTTGCGGAAGATCAAACGTGCCCTTTTGGAAGGCCTGTCTTCCTCCTCCCATGAGGAAGAAGGGCTCTTCCAAAAGAGGAGGCTTTTCCAAATTTTGCTCAGTGTAGATGCGGAGCGTAATTTGTGTACCTTTTTCCAATAGAGCATTGTAATGCAGACATAGCCCCTGTGTGAGTGTGTGAGCATTCTTATGTTCTTATGAGTCTCAACCTTAAACAGGAACCTGTCCACCTTAAACAGGAGCATAGGGGCACTGTACAGTGTGCAGAGAGAAAGCCTAAGGAGAAGAATAGCATCAGGACATCAATGAATAGCATCAGAACCTTGATGTTAAATCTTTCTTCCGACTAAACTAATATTTTAACAACATTTTTAGATTTACAATGGCCCGTATGCTTGCCATCAAAAGAAGAAAGAAATACTGTTTATACGAACTGCTGGGTGACCGGATGGGGTTACACAAAAGAACAAGGTACAGACATTTATTTAACCCATGAATACCTATCTTTCCAAGGATAACCTGTGAATAGGAATTGAGGCTGCATCTACTCAGAGAATCTGTGCACATGAATAAGATGATTCCTAATCTATAGAATGACTCTTTGGATTTATACTGTATGCAGTGTGTTTTAGAAGCCTTACTGTTTTTACAACTCTGAGTGCAATTCACTACTTCTTGTGTTACTTCACAGTGTATGCTCAGTGAATTCCCAACAAGTCACAAAAACACCTGACATTTACTGATAAAAATGTGATAATGAGGTAAATGATGTCAATTTGCTGGTACGTAGGATATCCATGACATAGTACATTCATCTAGCTACATCTAGGACTTGGTCCTTCAAATACCTAAGTATTTAGAAAAAAAATATTTCACATAGAGCTATATTGAGAACCCCTTCCTCACCCTAACGAGCAGTTATTCAAGTTAATATTTCCCCTAAATCCAGTGGGACTGCTGCAGACCATTGTGAGGAGATGGTTTACAATCTAGCCTGTTGACTCAAGATACTTCAACAAACCTCCACTGTCATGGCAGGAAATCGGGTGAGGGATATGTTAAATAAGTGAATTAACTATTTTGAAATAAGATATTTCAAATTAACGCTGTAGTGTAGACATACCCATAGAGATAGCACGTCTATATTATGGAAGCCTTCCTCGGACTAATTTTGAGGCTTCCCAGTAGTGTAGACATGCTATTTCGAAATAAGCTATTCCGGAATAACTATTCTAGAATAGCTTATTCCAAAATAACTGCGCAGTGTAGATGCAGCCTTTCAGCAAAAACAATGAGGAGCACTAGGGCACCTTAAAAAAAAGATTTATTTTGGCATAAGCCCACAATAGCCAAATACATTTCTTACTCTTTAAGGTGCCACAGAACTCCTTGCTGATTTTGCTTATTTCAATGTTACATGTGTCACTTTTGGTTTTATTAGCGGCACATTCTTCTTTCACATTGTGATGAACAGATTCAGGGATAAGGTGTTTTTAAAGAAAATTATATCATGGACTTTGTTACAGTTATTGTCACCAGGCAACCACTATAATATAACCCCAATTTCTTTTAAGCTCCATATAAAAAGTTTGACTAAAGTCACTAAAGTCACAAGAAGCCCAGCAGGCTTGCAGTGAGCCAGGGGGTAGGGTGCGAGGTTGATGGGCAGAGGCCAAGCCAGGGGAGGAGAAGAGAGGGGGAGCTGGGAAGGGGTCGCGGGACAGTAGGTGGGGGGGGGGGGGTTCACAGGCAGGGGAGTTGCAGAGGAGAGAACACAGGTGGGGGGGCACAGGCGTGAGGAGTTGTGGGGGGGGGACAGGATGGGGGTGGCCGGCCAGGGAGGGCACACAAGTGGGGGGGGCGCACTCACTTGAAGGTGAATAAGCAGCCCTCCAGGAAGTGTCCCAGCAGGGTTGCAGTGGGCCAGGACAGCTGCTGGTGGCAGCAGCGGGATGCGCCCAGAGCAGGGCAGCAACAGTGGCAGGCAGGCAGTGCGGGGTTGGGTCACAGCCAATCCACATGCTGCTCCCCGGCTCTCCGCCAGCTCAGTCAGGAACTTCCAGGCTGGAGGCAGGGGGGGCACCTCGCTAGCTCTGCAACCCCCCTGCCGTGGGCCCCCGGCTGGCACGAACCCGGTAGAGGTTTCTCTACCACAGACAGTCCCCGTGGCCGGTCCCACCGCCTGCCTACAACACACTGGCTCAGAATCCTGGAGGCCAAGTCCTTCATGTGCTGCCAGAGCTGGGGGGGGGGGGGGGGGGCAGGGAGAGCCCTTCGGCCGACCCGTGAGCGAGGCAGCAGGTGGGAGCTGCCCCCAGGCGTGGGGCCGCCGCGTGGGCTCAGAGCAGCTGCAGAGACAGCGGCGGGAGAGGTGTGCACAGGCCAGGGTAGCATGGCCGCCGCTGCCCCCTGCGTAACGGGGTCAGCTTGAGAGGAGTCCCTGGGTGCCAGCACCATCCTCAGCCCAGCTTCCCCGCCTTGCCCAGGCTCCTTTGCTCAGGACCAGTCCCGTCCTCTTCCCCTCTCCCTCCGCGCCCCTCTCCGGGCTGAAAGCAGCCACCACAGCTCCAGAGCTGGCTGGGGCATAGCTCCTCCATCCCCATGGCAAAGTGGGGCCCGGCATTGTCAGGGGCAGCTGCTTACTTGGAAATGCCTCCCCTGGCAATGTGCTGCCCCAAGCACCTGCTTGATTTGCTGGTGCCTAGAGCCGGCCCTGCTGGTGAGGTCACATCTGGAGTATTGTGTCCAGTTCTGGGCCCCCCACTACAAAAAGGATGTGGACGCATTGGAGAGGGTCCAGTGGAGGGCAATCAGAATGATTAGGGGGCTGGAGCATATGACCTATGAGGAGAGGCTGAGGGAGTTGGGTCTATTTAGTTTGCAGAAGCAAAGAGTGAGGGGGGATTTGATAGCAGCCTTCAACTTCCTGAAGGGAGGTTCCAAAGAGGATGGAGAGAGGCTGTTCTCAGTAGTGACAGATGGCAGAACAAGGAGCAACGGACTCAAGCTGTGGTGGGAGAGGTCCAAGTTGGATATTAGGAAAATCTATTTCACTAGGAGGGTAGTGAAGCACTGGAATGGGTTACTTAGGAAAGCAGTGGAGTCTCCATCCCTAGAGGTGTTTAAGTCTTGGTTTGACAAAGCCCTGGCTGGGTTGATTTAGTTGGGATTGGTCCTGCCTAGAGCAGGGGGCTGGACTTGATGACCTACTGAGGTCTTTTCCAGCTCTATGGTTCTATGATTCTATGATCTGAAATGCATGTTTTCAATATGCATGATTTCACCCACCTTTCTAATCAAATTTGAGACCTAATGTTTAATAAGACGTTTGATGAATTGACACAAATTTAGATTCCTTCTAGTCTAATGACTGAGGAACTGCTTCTCACTGCTTTCATGTTCAATGCATGCATATATCTGCATGTGTTTAAATAGCAGGGTTGTGTGCACCACAGCTGTTGCAACTGAAGACTCTAGATGCTACTGTGATTCAAATGCATGATTATAAATGATATCCAATGCTCACATCACAACTACTTACTTTCAAAGGCAGGCTGCAAATGACCCTCTCCTGACATTTTCAGGGAACAATGGTTTCATAGCTAGCCACACTGTGAGCTCTGAGGATTGCAAGTAGTCAGTTATATTCATTGACAAAAAAGGGTGTTGTAAAAGCAATTGCCCTCATGGTTTGTTGATGCAAATATGCAAAACAGGATAGATATTACAATGGTGGGTAACTGCACCATTAGCCTGGGTGCCACTGAATGCAGCATCCAGAGTGAGTAGCCTATGATAACAGATGCACCTCAAGCCAGCACCTTTTCAGCAATATGGAAGAGGCAAGGAGGGGTGCATACATACTCAGTTGGGACAGATGAATATGTAAAGGACACTGAACAGTATCACAGTAAGCAGCATAGTAAATTCAATATATGCACCTCATAGTCTGTTGTATCACACCCAATGGTCACACTGGGGCTATGTCTACACTGGCGGCTTCTTGTGGAAGAACATCTTGCGCAAGGGTTCTTGTGCAAGAAGTCTTGCGCAAGAACACATCCACACTGCCATGTGCGAGATGTGCTTTTGTGCAAGGGCATCCATGGCAGTCTCTCTTGTGCAAGAAAGCGCTGATGGCTGTTTTAGCCATAGGGCTTTCTTGCACAAGAAACCCCTGCCGATCGTCCACACTGCCTTCTTGCACAAGAGCTCCTGCGCAAGAGAGCTTACACCTGTTAGAAAAGAGCGTAGCTCTTGTGCAAGAAGCCCTCTCTTACCACGCCTTACTGTAAATCTTCTTGTGCAAGAGCGGGTGGGCAGTGTGGATGCTCTGCGGGTTTTTGCACAAGAATGAGCGTTCTTGCGCAAGAACCCACCAGTGTAGACATAGCCCCTGGGTTAGCAGGGACAGCCTATTATGTGGCTAAGCAGGCAGCCAGAGGCACCTCTAGGTGGTGATATGACACACCTACATTTCACCTTTATCGCTTCTCCCCTGGGGGCTGTTGATGTGTCTTATCTTGCCATCCCGTACTGGCAATGACATTACTCTGGATTTACATTGCTTTATCTGAGCAGAATTTGGTTCATGGTGTTTTCAAGTCCATGTTAGGTGAATTCTTGTTTAGTGTGTTCACTTACAACTCTAGGTTGGGATTCTTAAGAGTTTCTTTTTTCTTATTTTGATACAACTGAAACTTCTGGGTACATCTATACAGCAACATTATTTCAAAATAACGAATGTTATTTGAAAATAACTTAGTCCGTGTCTACGCAGCAGGCAGTTATTTTGAAATAATGTCAAAATACCGTCAAGCTGAAGGACTTCTTACTCTGACTCCTGTAACCCTCCTTGTACGAGGAGTAAGGGAAATTGGAGGAAGAGTGCTCTATTTCGAAGTAAGTGCTGTATAGATGCTCCTTATTTTGAAATAAGCTATTTTGAAATAAGCTACGCAATTGACGTAGCTCAGTTTGCATACCTTAGTTCAAGGTAAGCCCTGCTATGTAGACACACCCTCTGTGATCTTAGCCATGTAATGTGTTGCTTACAGATGATGTGCAAGATACTCTTCAGAAGGTTAAGATTCCTGTAATATCAACTGAAGAATGCCAGACAAGATACCAGCAGCACATGATAAATGACAAGATGATATGTGCTGGTTACAGAGAAGGTGGAAAAGATGCTTGTAAGGTAATGGGATGATAAGTGCATAGTCATGCATTCTAACTACTGGCTATAGTCTTTTAGCAACACTTTAAAAATACTATCAACTACAGTATTAACAAATAGATGGATGCATGGAGATATACATGGCTACAACATACATTCTCACAAGTATCTGCTGAAAGCAAAGACAGAGATTAAAACCTTTTGGTTGTGTCTAGACTGGCAAGTTTTTCTGCAAAAGCAGCTGCTTTTACGGAAAAACTTTCCAGCTGTCTACACTAGCCGCTTGAATTTCCGCAAGAACACTGATGATCTCATGTAAGAAATTTGCGGAAATACTATGCTGCTCCCGTTCGGGCAAAAGTCCTTTTGCACAAAAGCTTTTGCACAAAAGGGCCAGTGTAGACAGCTCAGATTGGTTTTGTGCAAAAAAGCCCTGATCGCGAAAATGGCGATCGGGGCTTTTTTGTGCAAAAGCATTTCTAGGTTGGCCACGGACGCTTTTCCGCAAAAGCACTTTTAGCGGAAAAGCGTCCGTGCCAATCTAGATGCTCTTTTCCGCAAATTCTTTTAACTGAAAACTTTTCTGTTAAAAGCATTTGCGGAAAATCATGCCAGTCTAGACGTAGCCTTTCAGTTAACATGTAGGCATAATAATACACCTGATTTTGGCAGAGTAGTGGTGTGCAGGAGAGGTTTTTGTAACAGAAGACAAACCTGATAGAAAGCTTATGCTATATTTGAACTTAGTCAAAAGGATGAGGACAAAGAGATGTTAAGATCAAGGTCACAAGTTAAAAATTTGCAAATTGCTATCCTTTCCTCTCTTTCTCACTGGCATAGAGAGGAGAGGGAATTCTAAGAGTGCGTCTACACTGCAAGGTTTAACTCAAAATAAGCTATGCAAATTGAGTTATGTCAATTATGTATCTTATTCCGAAATAGCTTATTTGAAAATAGGGAGCATCTACACAGCACTTATTTTGAAATAGAGTACTCTTCCTCCGACTTCCCTTATTCCTCGTACAATGAGGGTTACAGGAATCGGAGTAAGATGCTCTCTGGCTTGACGGTATTTTGACATTATTTCAATGCCCGCTGTGTAGATGCTAACTACGTTATTTCGGAATAGTGCTAGTTATTTTGAAATAGTGTTGCAATGTAGACATACCCTTACTTATAAATACAAATGTGTATTTTTCAATTCGCTTTAAAGAAGATGATATAGGTATTGATTGGGCCTCTTCTTAGTAGTCTTAAGTAGAAATGTGTTTAACTGAATGAAAAAGCAGTTAACTGAAGCTCATAAAACCTGATTCACCCTTGTACTCCAGACCTTCAAAGGTATTTAGGGGACTAATTTCCACTGAAATTAACTGGGTTTAAGCAACTAATAACTTTGAGGATCTGGGACCGTGTTACACAGCGCAATTACATTGAAACTGATCAATTTACAATGGTCTGAAATGGGAGCAATACTGCGGTGAAATCAGGCCTTTCTTTGGCGGAGAAGTACGGTCCAAAATAATCTTTTGCACATCCTGTTTTTTTCTTTCTGTGATACAGGGAGACTCAGGTGGGCCATTATCATGTAAACATGAGGAAATCTGGTATGTGGTTGGCATTATCAGCTGGGGTGAAGGATGTGCTCGCCCAGAACAACCAGGTGTCTATACCAAAGTGGCTGAATATGCAGACTGGATTATAGAAAAAACCGCATAGATCAGAAAATTCTTTGAAATATTTGGATACTTAAATGATGGCATGAGATAATCCTCAAAGCAATTTTATGACACATATTGAAGTACTGTAAATTGCAGTCTTCTTAAGTCTAAAACACTGCAGCTAGGTTTAGAAAGACAGAGAAGCAAGAATGAACTAACTTTATAATTGTATGTAATAAAAAGTGCAATAAAAATATAACCCTGTTTTATAGTCACTGACCTGAAGTAATAAAGAATATGTTCTAAACTGTTGATTTCCTTTGTCTCCAAATGTATACCAATAATCAGTTTACTGAATCTGTGCCCTTTCCCACTGAGATCCATGAGAAAATTGCCTTTTTCTTCAGTGGGAGAAGGATCTTATCCTCCACAATAAGAAAGAAATGAATTGACACACATACCGGTACATGCTGGGTTCATAAAAAATTAAGGAGAATTTTGTTTGCTGTTGCCTCCACAAGGTTCAATAGCCATTAACCTCAGACTAGGATTCAATATCAAAATATTTTTTAGCTCCTTTCATTGGATTATTGAGGCTTTGTTTGATAATGAGATATTTATTTACCATTGGCCATGTGAGGAACTGAATAGGATAAGGGATAATGATAGTGGAATATGTATTCTCCTGAAGTAACATTTAGATCATTACAAGGAAGAAGAATACATAAATTTCTACAATTATTTAGTAAATTTAATACAAAGATATATCTATACTACCCTTTATGAAGTAGCTGAGTGCTGCACAAACACATTTTTACACTGTATCTTTTATATTTACTTTAGACTTATTTTCTCAAAGTTTTTGGCTTTTTATGAAGAAGAGGCTCTAGATAGATCTTGAGCTGCACCTTCAGTGAATGGGTTATTTATGTATCTTAACATTAGTAGCTCTTTTTCTAATGCTCTGTAACTTTGTGTGAAAGTTGTCGTGATGGCTACTTCTAAGACTGAAATCTGAGATGAGATTTCAGATTTTTAATGGGATGGTTGACACAACCGCAGTATTTGCTTTTCTTGAGCTGGTGCTGCCCATTGTTATTCTCCTCCACGCTTAAAGACTAATTGCCGATTGGAATAGAACTTACAAGAACAGCCACATTGGCTCAAATCAATGTTCCATCTTGCTCAGTATGCTGTACTGTCTTCTGACAGTGACCAGTGCAGATGCTTCAGAGGGAATGAACAGAACAGGGCAATTAGCCCTAGTCTACACTAGGGTGTTAGTTCAAAATAACCCCCCAGAAGTAAAATTCTGGAGTATCCACACTACCAAGCCCATTATTTTGAAATACCGGGCCAGTTATTTCAAAATCTGTAGTCCTACTTTCCTAGGGGAATAACGCTAATTTTTAAATAGTTATTTTGAAATAGTGGTAGCGTTTTTGTAAGTGCGGAGGGGCCGAAACCCTCTGACTTACATCCTTGGCCCGCATTTATGATGGCACATGGTGTCTATCATAAATGAGAGTTTGAGTTATGATGCCCCCAAATTGTGATGTTTCCCCCAGAACCAATCGTGTCGCAAGACGGGGGCCTCCTGTAACTACTCCCCAGAGTAATTCAAACTAATAACTCCCCCGTGATTCCTGGGGCTCTAAGTCGAGGTAGTGCATCCACATTAACGGAGCCTGCCTTGGACTAATTTCAAGGCTTCCCTGTAGTGGGGACACGTTATTTCAATTTTATAAAATCGGGAGTTAGTAAGTCAACTTTAGTTATTTCAAAATAATTTCCTGGTGTAGATATGCCCTTATTGAGTGATCCAATACCAGCATCTGGCAATCAGAGGTTCAGGGAAACACAGAGCATGAGTTTGCATCCTTGACCATCCTGGCTTATAGCCACTGATGAACTTATCCTCCATGAACTTAGGCCATTCTATCTTGAATCCAGTTATACTTTTGGCCTTCACAAGATCCTCGGACAAAGAGTTCCACAAGCTGACTGTGCATTGTGTGAAGAGTTATTTATTATTGTTTATTTTAAACAGCTGCTTATTAATTTAATTGGGTTACTCTGGGTTCTTATATTAATGTGAAAAGGTAGATAACACTTCCTTGTTTTCTTTGTCCGCATCAATCATGATTTTATAAACTTTTGTCATATTCACCCTTAGTCATCTCTTTTCTACACTGAACAATCCCAGTCTTTTTAATTTCTCCTCATATGGAAGCTGTTCCATGCTCTTAATTATGTTTGCTGCCTTTCCTTGTATTTTTTTTCCCAATTCTAATGTATCTTTTTTTGAAATGGGGCTATTAGAAGATGATTTATATAGTTGCATTATGATATTTACTGTCTTCTTTTCTATCCCTTACCTAATTACTAACATTGAATAGATATTTTCAAAGAACTATCCAGGGACTCAAAGATCTCCTTCTAGAGTAGTGACAGCTAATTTAGATGCTATCATTTTATATGTATAATCGGATTAGGTTTTAATGTTCATTACTGTGCAGTTATTAACATTGAATTTCACCTGCCATTTTGTTGTCCAGTCATAATGCTTCATAGTTAAATCCAAAGTTGACTATCTTCAGTAATTTTGCATCCTCTGGAAACTTTTACTACCTCACAATTCAACTCCTTGTCCTAGATTATTTATGAACATGATGAACATACTGACCCCAGTACAGATCCATTAGAGGACGAATAAAAAGGGGGCTTTAGCCTGACGTCGAAACAATGCTAGCATTGGCGCCATGCGAATATCCCGAGGAAGAGAATTCCATAGCCTGGGGGCAAAAGCTGAGAATGCCCTGTTCTGTGTAGATGTTAATCTTATCTCCACAAGTGGGGGAACACGAAGCAAAGCCTCCCCAGTTGACCTCAATCCCTGGGCAGGTTCATATGGGAGAAGATGGTCCTTCAGTTACCCCAGACCCAACTCATTTAAGGCTTTATAGATCATAACTAAAACCTTAAATTGTGCCCGGAAACATACCAGAAGCCAGAGCAGCTGCTGAAGCACTGGCATAATGTGCGCCGTATAACTAGTGTTAGTTAAAACTCGAGCAGCTGCATTCTGGAGCAGTTGAAGTTTCCTAAGGCTCTTTAGAGGCAGCCCCACATAAAGTGCATTACAGTAATCCAGTTGGGATGTAACAAGAGCATGGATCACTGTGGCCAAGTCATGCTTGTTCAGTAAGGGTTACAGCTGGCGGATCAAACGAAGTTGGCCAAAGGCACTCCTGGCCACCAAACAAATCTTATTTTCAAATGTTAAAAAAGGGTCCAGGAGGACTCCCAAGCTATGTACTTGTTCTTTCCGACGGAGAGTAACCCCATCTAGTACAGGTGCCATGCCACATTCCCGAACAGATGGTCTCCTGATCCACAGGACCTCAGTCTTATCTGGGTTCAACTTCAGCTTATTTGACTTCATCCAAACCATCACTGCCTCCAGACACCGATTTAGATCAGTCACCGCCACACCTGGTTCTAATGTCACAGGGAAATAGAGTTGGGTGTCATCTGCATATTGATGGCACCGTCCTCCAAAACGCCTTATGACCTCTCCAAGCGGCTTCATGTAGATATTAAACAGCATAGGGGACAAGATGGACCTTGTAAGACCTCATAGCACATTTGCCACGGGGTCGAATAGCAGCCCCCTAGCTCCATCTTCTGAAAGTGTCCCAACAGGTAGGACCGGAATCATTGCAAAACCAATACCCACCTCTGCCAGACGTCCCAGAAGGATATCATGGTTAATGGTATCAAAAGCCGTTGAGAGGTCTAAGAGAATCAACAGGGATGCACTTGCCTTGTCTATCTCCCGGCATAAATCGTCTACCAGGGCAACCAAGGCTGTTTCAGTTCCAAAACTAGGCCTAAAGCCAGACTGAAATGGACCTACGTAATCTGTTTCTTCCAAGAAAGCTTGGAGTTGCAATGCCCCCGCCCGCTTGAGTACCTTGCCCAACAAGGGAATATTAGCAATTGGGCGATAGTTATTTAAGTCATGTGGGTCCAGGGAAGTCTTCTTGAATAACGGTTTTATCACTGCCTCTTTCACGGCAGCAGGAAACATACCAGATCTAAAAGACGCATTAATAATCCCCTGGACCCAGCCAGTTATTCCTTCCTGGCTAGATTTAATAAGCCATGAAGGGCAGGGGTCAAGTGAGCACGTGGTCAGTTGCACTCCTCCAAGCACCTTGTCCACATCCTCAGTCTGCAATAGCTGAAATGGATCCAGAGAAAAAAGTCTGGGTGGTGCACTCAACACATTCTGTGTCCCACTTACATAGCAACCAGAGTCCATATCCAACTGGATGCGGGCGATCTTATTTGCATAATGCTTTGCAAACAGATTGCATCAGGGGGCCAAAGGGTCCTCTATTTTGTCATGAGTGCAAGACTGCAACAGGCCTCACACTACTCAAAACAATTCCGCTGGACGGCATGGTGCGGACGCGATATGAGAAGTCGCTTTTCTTTGCTGTCAGCACCGCCACAGAGTAAGCTCTAACCTGCAATTGATCAGACTCAGCTCTAGTTCTCCTCCAGTGGCATTCTAGCCGTCACAAGGACCGTTTTGCTGCCATCAGCTCCCCAGAAAACCAGGGAGCAAACTTGGCTCGACTGGTCCGAAGAGGGCGCTTAGGCGCAATCATATCAACTGCCTGGGCTACCTCGATGTTCCATGTATCGACTAGGGTATCTACAGGACCATTTGCCATAATGGCTGAACAATCCCTCATTGTCAATATCACAGTAAACTACTGTGAGAATAGGCAGCAAGGAAATATTACTTTTAAATGCTGTAAGGTGCAATATCCCACACTTAATGAGAGGGTAATTGCTGTACAAATAATCATTACACAGTGAAAAATCTCTTTGGATAAAATGTATTAATTACAGTCACTACTATTATAATGCTTCTACTGTTTAGTGATTAGAATAGGGAGCTGGGAGTCAAGGCTCTTGGGTTCTCTCACCGATTCTGCAAATGACTATCTTGGCCATGTCTTTCCTACACATTTTGGTTGATGAAAGTCATATTGGCTTAAAGTTGCTGTAGTTAGTATAGCACTTGTGTACATGCATACTTGGCTCCTTGTGCTAACACCAGGAGTACTTGTGTCCAGGGCCCTCCTTAGGAGGGTGTCAGGCCTGGGACAACCCCCCCTTTCAGTTCACCCCAGACTCTACCCCTTCCTGCCCCTGCTCTGTCCCCTCCACTCCTTCCCTCACATCTCCTCCCCTGAGTGATGCAGCCTGGAGGATTAGTGGGACTGGCAGCATGGGTCAGAACCCCACACTCACTGGCAGTGGTAGGAAGCAGAGTGACCCAGCTCCAGCCCACTCCACTCCACCGGCTCCCAGCCATGTCATTCTGCTTTCCACCAGCACAAGTGAGTGCAAGAGCAGTTCCCCCCTTTCCTTAAGCCCCCTCTCCGAATTCTTACCTAAATGTCAGCACTATCCATGAGCCAGGGAAAGCTAGGTGGAGGCTTCCACTCTGATCTGGTATGCGTGCCTAGAAGCTGCCTCACCCTGCAAAAGGAGCAGATGTTCCCCTTAGCCTGAAAGTCAGGGAATGAACCCAGCAGCTGAGAGAACCTCCTTCAGTTCCCCACTCTGCCTGATAAGGGCAAGGGATCTGAGCAACGTTTCCTGACTTTCAGCTGAGTACTCTAAAGTGAGACTAGAGAATGATTTCTACTCTCTGGCTCCTCTGATATTCAATTATTTAAAGTGGAATAAACCTCACCAGGAGAGACTGAAGGAGCCTCACAACAGAATAACCCACAATCCTGTGGTTTGGGCACTTGCCTGAGAGGTGGGGCTATCTGCCTTTGATTTCTTTGCCTCAGAGTGGGGAGAATTCTGCCAGGGTCCCAGGTGAGTACCCTAACCACTGGTCTAAACGTTGTAAGGGAGCTGTTCCTTTAGATGTCAAAATGGCTTGGTTCCAGAAGAGGGGTTCCAAGCTGTGGATCACAAGCAGACAGGCACCTTCTTGCAGGCCAGATTTAGGCCCTTAAATTTGTAAGAGGGTCAGCGATCCTTGGCAGCTTCCATTGGTTAACATAAGTGTCTGCGTGGCTAGTGTGCTGGCTTTTGTGGATCACATTCTGGAGCACCTCTGTCTCCCAGTTCATTGTACTGAACACTTTGACACCTAACTCTGGGTATGTGGAACTCATTGTTCCTCCAGAGCTTTTCAAGTTGCCTAAAATTAGCATCTCAATGCTCAGTGTTGCAAAACCTAAGTTTTTATTCTGTCCTTCTGTCCCATATACTTAGCCAATTACTGAAAAACTAAGGTTCCTTCCATTCCCTGCCCTTCACCTCATTTCCTGCACATTTGCTTGCAGTGGGTAGCAGCCCCAGCTCTCCTTGTCTCTTCTCCCTGACCAATCAGCGTGAGCAGAGCCAAAGAGAGAAATAGGCTCTATTCCTCCTTACTTTCCAATACAGCTGACTATAGCAAAATTCAGAAAAGCACCCAAACGTGTTTTTAAGCATGAGTTGTGCCCTGTTGATTTCAACAGTATTCAAGCATATGCCTAAGTGCTGAATAGGAAAGCTTTCCTGGATCAGGGTGTAAGGACAGGTCTAGTGTGTAGAGCACTGATTTGGACCTGAATCTTGTTGAAGTTAATAGGAACTAAGGGTCTGTACCCCCTGCTTGCTATTCTCGATAATCTCCCCTCTCTCTGGGGGAAGGCAGCCCCCAGCTGCAAGGCAGGACCAAGATTGCTCCAGCCCCAGTTCCCCCCCCATCTGCTGGTAGATGGGGTTACAGGGCCTTATCATCCCTGGCTCTCTCCTCCTGGCTGCCAGGGTTGGGGGCAGTGCCTTGCCAGCCCCAGCTCTCCCCCAACCATTGGAAAGAGCTGAGGCCGCGCCATCCCCGGCTCTACCCCTTCCCCCAGGCTGATACCAACCATCCCCAACTCCCTCCCCATGGGTCGACAGGCCCCGCACTCTCCTCCCATCCACCAGGAGGGGAAGAGGAGCCACTCCAAGGCCTCGCCAGGCTCCGTGCTCTCCCCCTGGCTGCTATGCTCCAGGGAGTGGGGAGGAAGAAGGCCATGGCACAGCCACTGAGCACTGGGGAAAAAGGAGGGTGGAGGTAGGGTAGATGCAGGTGGGACTCCAGAGTGACGTGATGATGTCACTCTGTCATCCCGACAGAAACGTTTTTTATATAGAGAGATTAAACATGCTTAAGGACCTTACTTTATAAAATAACCACTATTTTTTTTTGCTTCGGCTTTAACAAAGCACTTGTTTTTTCACTTTGAAATTCTAAGAATAAAATTAACTTTATGACTAAAATATGTTGAACATTCCAATAAGCACACAAAAGCAGCAATTTCCATTCTTTGGAGGCATTTGCACGAGACAGCTGGAATTGAAGACACTCTCTTAATCCAAGGAAGAATCTTTGGAAAGTCTGCTTTCAGAAAATTATTCTACTAGTAGGTGTGCAGGCAGAGGAAGAGACAGAAATTCAGAAAAGTCAATGCACAAAAGGAACAAGAATTCCAACATCTTCAGTGGGAAAATGAAAAGCCTTAGCCATACTTGGATCATAATTTCAGATTTCTCAGCAAATGGAATCTCTTGCTATAGATATGCAAAGATTCCTATTCTAATTTCTTTTTAAAATGAAGCACTTGTGGAGTACCTGGTCACAACTGCAGAGTTCATACAGACAGCGGAATGAATTAGATGAATGTTAGTAAAGCCTCTTTGCAGACCAAAGAGTAAAACCCAGATGAACCTTTTCGGGGGATTGACTGAGCTGACTGACTCTGACTTCTATTTTTCAGGCGTCATTTGGAGATCAAAGAGACTAATTTACTTTTCTGTTAATGTTCAAAGGATTGATGAGTGCAACCTCAAGTTAATTTGAGGAAGGTATGTATGTTAAGTGGAGAATACCTCCTCTCCCAGCCTAAGGTTCTGTGATTAAACTGAAGTTTAAGTCACCTCTTAAGCCTCCCAGACTTAAGATTTGTCTGCGACAGTATAACTATCTGGACACTTGTTATGACAAAAATGTTCACAACCAGAAAGACAATGTTATGCAATGGACACTTCTAAAATAACATTGTTTTCAAAAAGGAACGTTCATAATTGTCTCTAATCATGCTGAACACATGATGCAATTTAGTGGGTGCAACTGATAAAGATTCAGCAATTTATCCAGGTGAAATAATTGCTTTAGAACCAGTTAGGTTGCACTATCATCATCACTACTTATATTTGTATTGTGATAGATGGGAGAGAAAACATGCCCCTTGCCTCTTGGACCTCCCCCACTCCAAACACATCCCCAAGGCGCTGTCATGAAGGACCTGGTCAATGCCAAGTAAGTCTACTAGTATTAAATATTCATACTTCAGCATCTACTGGAATAAACTCGTGGATATTTTTTCCTGTCATTTTTATGTTGTGAATGTAGTTTCTTTGAAAAAGCTATTACTGTGAGCCCATAGCATGAGTATAACATTACATTTATTTTGTGAACTGAGCTGGGCTGAGGGGATGATGGTTTGGGAGGGGACCCTATTACAGAGTGAAACCAAGCAGCCACACTACTTCAGACTCTTCTGTGTTATGTGTGGTAGGAGAGAGACATTGTAATGAGTAGTGATAATAAGCCAAAAGGAGAAAACAAAAGCTCCCACCTGGTGCCTTGCTTGCTGCTCAGCTGATACAATATTTTTTCTGAAGCTGCAATAAACACGATTGATGACCTCGGATCCTGCGATTGACGTAAGGAGCAGTGAATGTGGCTGTATGCCACTCAGATATGGTACCTTTATAGTTCCCTGATTTTCATGGCTTTTTTAGACCAGGCTGTTCTAACTGCTGCTTTGCAGCAACAACCCCTAGGGTTTCACTGGAGCATAGCAACTATACCAACATGCATATGCCAGGTGCTGTGGCAGGGGCTAACTGCCATCTTCCTGCTGTTCCACATTAATGGATTTTGCAGTAGACCATTCGGTCCAGTTTTAAGTCTGCTTTGTGCTTCTGGAAGCTGTAGAAGTAGCCTGAAGGGAGGAAGGGTCTGCTCCATGTTATGGTTATGAGCATAACCCTGCCACTTCATGCATTCCTTTCACTGTGATGTATTTATATTTCTAGAAATATCACCTTAGGTTTGATTGATTCTGTTAATCAGTAAGCTGTCATTTAAAGAATTAACTTGCCAGCATATGCAGAATGGGCAGATGACGGTGTTTAAAAATTATACATACCACTTTTAAAGAGAAGTGACATGAATTTCTTCCTTAGAAAGGAATCTTGTCTGGGCCCTTGTCCACATTACCACAGCTATCTGAAAGAGTCTTGTTTCTTTGTCATTGTCAATTAAATTACAGAAAAAGAGAGAGATTTAAAAATACCTGTACATGAAAAACAAACTTGAAGTCATTGTGGCCATATGTCACTAGGTGGTGCTTTTGCTCAGATTTGTCTTGGATTTAACAAATGGTGAAAATAGAGGTAAATTCTTTTCACATTTTTATAGGGGTATGTTATAACAGTTGGCAAAAGTGAATACCTGTCATAGATCTGAGAAGATGGCATTTTCAGATCTATATCTACAATAGAGAAATGGCAAAATGTAGTGTTTTTAATTGAAGAGCTCAAAGGACTCTAAGACGATTGGTATCATTAGCCATCCTTTTCCATCTGGTGCAAATGAGATACAGAACAGTTGAGAGGCTTGCTGGGTGTCAGGATGTTGCTGGAATCCAGGCCAACTTGTGCTCTGCCCAATTTAGCTACCTTTCTTCTAGGCTCAAAGACATTTCAATTTTTTATTAGCTGTATGTTACCAGGGTGAAGGTCACTAAAAATGTAATTTCCTTGTGCGCCAGTGCATCTCTAGACTTGAGACATAGTATCAGGAAATAGTTATAGTTATTTTTGCAAAAAAGGTAATATACCAAACTCACTTAACAGTCTATACCAACTTCCACTAGTGTAGGCCATGGAAGAAAGTTTGAAAGAGATGCTGAGGAAGGTAATCTCAAACTAAACCTTACTCAATAATCAAGGCATTAATGAAGATTACCAGCTATCTCTGAGCATTCTGTTTTCCTCTTGTATCTTTTCCTCTTGGCCTTTGTGTTTTATCTGTTTAGATTGTAAGTTCTTCTACTGCCTCTACAGTGCCTAGCATTATGTGACCTTGCTCTTGGTTTGCCTCTAGGCATTAACATAATACAAATAATGAACCATAGAATAAATAACCTGTATCTAACCTATAAATCTCTATCCTGTTATGTTTATACACAGATGTGTGCTACAATGACATATCTTAGCAAATAATAATTTAACATGTTTTATATTGAGTTTTTCAGTACATGTGTACCATGATGGTAACTCACAACAAGTCTGTTGGTAAAATAATATTTTCTTCTTAAAGCCTACGGACCTGGATTCACGTACTTCAGTGAACCACTTGCTTCAAAAAAGCTTTCATTACTTGCAGGCTGGCTGAGCTCATTCAGTCACTGGATGATTGCTTTCAAAGTATATTTGCATGCACTGACACCTTTCCACCTGTGTGCCCCATGTAACTCATTCAAACTAGCCAGTTCAAAGAGTTTTAATCAAAGTGCATGCTGTACATTGCAGAAAAGCAATTGGTATTCAACCTTGGATAAATAGCAATACAGAGCTTTCCAAAAGCTGAAAAATCTCTACCTGTTTTTATTTTACAAACCTCTATTCTACAGGGACAATGTTAAGCTAGTGAGTGATACAATATAAATGACCGAGGGGTGGTCACTTCTAATTTTTTGTACCCTATTAATGTTGCCTGACATACTTGACCATTCTAGGAATGACACTGTTTCTATTCCTTCTTTGAGAGTATTGTAAATACCTTCTTAATGTTGTGATCTGGTGCAGTCATTAAAGAGGAGCAATCATGCATGTACACTTAAACCAGCACCTACATAATCAACACAGATTGAGAGGTCCTTGTTGCAAAGACCACCCTTCATCAGCAATCAGACAATAAAATCCTACATTCTGCACTTCCTCTGTTATGTTATTTCACCAGGTCAGCTGCAACATTCAGCAACTCATTTTGAATTTCATGGCTTGTTAAGTTTAATGTACCATGTGGTTTCATTCAAATTGTTCATATTTCATAAAAAGACAACAGAGCTCTGGAAAATTACCCGTCTTACTGATGGTTGTGTTGACTGGCCCTTTGTAGCAGAAATGCATTAGTATAAAGTTAAGGTAGCAAACCAGTAATTTTTCTTGCATATTCTTTGTTTTCCTGAACAGTGATCTTGTGAGAATTAGAAATCAGATAATGATGTGGCCAATTTGTTAGCTGATTGGTAAACTCTTCACTTAGCCATATACTCTACTTATATCCAGGAGTGCTGGAAAAATTTGTATAGTGGGGGTGCTGAGTGCCACTGAACTGGACTGTGAGCCATGTGTATAAAACCATTTCAAGCCAGCTGGTGCAGCAGTAACCTAGTTCCAGAAGCTATAGACATGCTTTTTTAAGTTTCTCAACGATCTTGTTCCAGTCTCTCAGCTCTTTCTGTAAAACCACTTTCTTATTCTGAAACATAAAAAATATCCCTACAGGGCTAGCAAAATACAGCATCATCAGGTATACTCTATTCAGTGTAAGGATACTGATCAATCCATGCAGCTGAGAAGGAGTGATTTTTGCCTGAAAAGAGTAATTATGCATTTTCCAAACAAATTTCCAAAGTGCACATTGGCTAAATTGCCTCTTGATCTATTTGTATTTAAATGTACTGGTCTTGGTTTAAGAAAGCTTGTATCTGCTGTCACTATTTTTTTATTGATTACTGTAGCTATTTCTCTCTCTATACCATTCCACTGTCTGTCTGAATGAAATTCTCACATGTCATTACATCACTACTATCAGGAAACCTGCCTACAGCATACTAAGCAGCTTAGTGGCAGTGGGAGTAGTGTCATAGCTTGAAGTTAAAGTCTAAGTGGACCTCACTTTGTGGTGGGTGGGCAATGACAGACAGATCTTCTGATTCCTCAGTCATTTGACTACTGTAAAGTTAACTTTGTATTGAGAGAAAATTGCTCACTTTCAGGCATGTTTCCAATGCAACACAAGACTGTGTGAAACTTTCTTGGGGGTAGGTTTTGTTACAAAATCTAAATTCAGAAAAACTCCTATTTGATTTAAGTATATAAATGTGATTTGGTCACTAACAACATGGGTATTTCAACCTAATAATCAAGCAGTGGTAAGTCACATCCTATTACTCATCTCCCACCCTTCTTGGCCATTCATTCCACTCAGGGCAATGCTGTTGAAGAAAAATCTCTGACCCTCAAATTTAAATTCAATCTGGTCTTTTACTAAATGTGTATTGAATGTAAATATTGTTTGCATAAAGTGAACATGTGGAAAGAGAAGTAAGCCATTGTGGTTTCTAATGCCATTTCTGCTTCAAAAATCTCTGCCGCGTCCAGGGACTGCGTTTACTCTTCCACTTTTTTTAGAGGAAGAGCAAAGGCGCTCTTTCAAAAGCCCTGTCTTTCTCGTTCTATGAGGAAAAAGGGATCTTCTGAAAGAGGGGGGTTTTCTGAAAGGCCCAGTGCAGATGGGCCAAATTTTGGAAAAGCCTCTTCTGGAAAAAAAAATTGGAAAAGGATACGCAAAATGCGGAGCGTAGTGTAGACCTAATCTTTTTTTGAGAGGGGAGATCACATCTTCACATGATATTCAAGATGTGGATGCAGCATGGAGTTATATAGAGGCAAATGATATTATCTATCTCTTTTGTTAATGATTCCCATTCTGTTTGTTTTTTTGACTGCCATTGCACATTGAGTGGATATTTTTATAGCACTATCCATGACTCCAAGATCTTTTTCTTGATTGGCAACAGTTGAGTTAGACTCCATCATTTTATATGTATAGTTGGGATGATGTCTTCCAATATACATTACTTTGCATTTATTAACACTGAATTTCATGTCATCTTGTTGCACAGTCACCCAGTATTGTGAAATCCCTTTGTAATCTTTTGTAGTCTGCTTTTTACTTAGCTATTTTGAGTCATTTTGTCTCATCTGCAAATTTTGCCACCTCACTATTTACTTCTTTTTCCAGATCATTTATGAACATGCAGAATATTACTGGTCTCAGTTCAGACCCTTAGGGGACATCACTGTTTATTTCTCTTCATTCTGAAAACTGACCGTTTATTCCTATCCCTTGTTTCTTATCTTTTAACCAGTTACCAGTCCATGAGAGAACCATCTCCCTTATCCTATGAGAGCTTACTTTGTTTAAGAGCCTTTGGTAAGGGATCTTGTCAAAGTACACTGTAAGTACTGGATCTCCCTTGTCCACATGCCCCTGACACCATAAAAAATGCTAATAGAATAGTAAGGCATTATTAGCCTTTATAAAAACCATGTTGATTCTTCCCCAGCAAATTTTACTCATATGTGTCTGACAATTCTGTTTTTTACTATAATTTCAATCAGTTTGTCCAATTCTGAAGTCCGGCTTACTGGCTTGTAATTGCCAGGGTCAGCTCTGAACCTCCTTTTAAAAATTAGTGTCACATGAACTATCCTCCAGTCATTTGGTACGGAATGATTAAATGAGATGTTTCACAGCACAGTTAGAGACACCAATTATCATATCTTGAATGTCATTGCTGAGCCCCAAAATTAATGTATTGCCACAAAAAAAGAGGAAAAATGCTACTTTGAAATTAGATTTCAGCTATATCTACCTGAAGAAATGCACACTTATGGGGAAATTAAATGGAGGGGGAAATACAATTTGATGCTATAGTATTCTGAAAGGCTAGGATTCTTAGTGCAGTTTTTTCACCAGTCACTACACTCTTGACAAGATCTTTAACTTGAGACAGCTTTTAGAGAAAATGGCTGAATTTAAAAGTTGTGTGAAGCATTACTAGCACATGTCTATCAGGCCTTTGATTCAGTTCATCTAGCAAGTTTGGGGGGATCTGATGAGGTGCTTCAGCATCTCTGGAAATAATTCTGCAATGGAATGGAAAGGTGCAAGTTAGTGGAAAATACATGGCATGGTTTCCTATTTCCCAGGGCTGTGCTTCCACCATCATTTTTTCCATATTGGCGTTGACTAGTTGATGACAAAGCTTGAGGAAGCAGGTGTTAGTTGCTTTGAGCTGAAACCATTCTTCAGTGTGTCAGAATCTTTGTCCTATTGGCTTTGTCTTATTGGCCAGGTGATGGCAATCTGGTCTGGCAAGAAGCAGAATGTGTTCATTTGTTGTTAATCCTGACAAAATGAAATCCCTCGCTATTTCATAAACAGTCTCCAGGTCCAGATTATAGCCAGCTCAATTTTTAGTTTGTTCAGATGGGACATTGTGCATGTCACAGTTGTAAAATATTTTTGGCAGCATCATAGACAGAATACTTGAAAGATGTGGATATTCATACAGCAGCAGATGCTCAATAGAGATGCAATGACATCAAGCTTGTTATACAGCTGGGCATCTATAGACCCATAGTTATGCCAAATCTGTCATACAAATGTAACACATGGGTGTTGAAGGTCAGAGGAACACTAGACTGGTGCATTTGATTCTTGTTGTTTCAGTCAACTGCTCTATATCAAGTGGCAGGACAAGATCAGAAATGAGGATATTCTAAGATGAACCTGGCAACCACTCCCATCAACACTGTATCAATTTTGGTGACTTTCTTGGTATGGACATATGAGAATGGAAGAACAACAAATTCTGAATTATGTGACCACTACATGACTGATGTGGGTGCCAGAAGCTTTAGAGCCATAATAATGTTGTGAGTGATGGACACAAACTAAATATGCCATCAGATCATCTTAAGCACCTTCCCAGAGACTGATTTGGAAGCGCTCTGTTTGCTGGGAGACCATGCTCTTTGAGATTTGCCATTGTGATGATATTCTGACAGTAAAATATTTTGTGATTTCACCCCAGATTTGTAGTGGCTAAAGAGTCATACAAGATTATTTGAATGAGGAAGAAACAACATACTTTCAAAGTTGTGGTATTATATTGAGTGATATGTTTAGAAACTTTTATGGAAGCAGGGAGCTTACATCTAAAAGAACATTTGTTTAGCTAATAGTGATGAGGCTTTCAGACAAAAGGACATCATGGTTGAGTCACTATACACAAAATAATAACATGCACTTCTATAATGCCTTCTACCTGAGGGCCATAATATGTTTTAAAAATATCATATGATATAGCTTCACAAACATTCATGTGAAATAGATTTGAATTATTATTTTTGTATTATTTACAGATTAGGGTGCTAATTCAAGCATCCTTAATCAGGATAGTACATAAGCATGGATTTAATTTTAAGTACATGATTAAATCCCTTTGGATATGTCTACACTACAGCGCTATTTCGCATTAACTTAATTTGAAATGGTTAATTCGAATTAAACTAATTTGAAATAACGGATCTAGACACAAAATCCTTCTAGCGTTTTGCTATTTCGAAATATTGCGTCCACACTGATTGGACATGCATTTAAGGGCAGCTGAAATCAGTTCCAGCAGGGCATCAGGTCAGTAGTTGCTTTGTGTGGCTGCTGTCTGAGGCTATCTGAGGCTTGTGCTTAAAGGGACCCCCCTGGACAGCTGGTTCTCAGCTTTCCCACTTGCTTGCCTACCTCGCTGAGGGACAGCAAAGCATTTTCCTCTCTGGCTGTTTTGGTCACTCTCATTTGGGACACCACAGCACTTGGCACCATGGAGCCAGAGCTGCCCCCGGGCACTCTGGCACTCATGTTGAATGTGTTGCTGCAAGCCTGGCAGCAGTTGCTAGAGGCTGCCTGGCACCATCTGCTGCAGGCCAGCCCTCTGGCCCTCCCCCTGCCCCCCTGGGGGCCGTGGAGGAGCAATGGCCGGATACCAGTGTGCCTCGCTGGCCGGATACCAGTGTACCACATCGTCCTGGAGCACTGGGGAGACCAACAGTGGACCCAGAACTTCAGGATGAAGGACACCTTCCTCGAGCTCTGTGAATGGCTCGCCCCTGCTCTGTGGTGATGGGACACACGCATGAGGCCCGCCATTCCCCTCCACAAGCGGGTGGCCATCGCCCTCTGGAAGCTTTCCACGCCAGATAGCTACTGATCTGTCGGCAACCAGTTCAGCGAGGGGAGATCCACTGTCGGAGTGGTGCTCATGCAGGTACGGCAATCACCAGCCATTGGGCCAGGAAGGGGGGGAGGGCTGCAAGGAGGAGATGGGCTGCCCCAGAGAAAACGGGAGGGAGGTGGTGTAAGTGTCTTCCATGGGAGGGTTTGGTCTGTCCCAGCCGTGCAACAGACTGCCCGCGATGGCCAGGATTGCAGTGGGGGTCGCTTCTGGTAGTGAGGTATGGGCAGTGGCAGGGAACGAACACTCCCAGCCACCTGGTCACCGCAGTAACCCTCGGTTTTGTGTGTCTCTCTGCAGGTGGTCAAGGCCATCAACAGGGTGCTGCACCGCAGAGTCGTCCGCCTCACTGACCTGGACGCGGTCGTTCATGGGTTTGGCGCCCTGGGCTTCCCCATCTGCAGGGGGGCAATCGATGGGACACACATCCCCATCTGTGCCTGGAAGACCAGGCCTTCCTCTACATCAACCTGTGGAAGAAAACATTGTCCTCACTCTGCGTTTGTAAGTAACAAGTAGCCAGAGGCAGTTTTATTATGAGCTGCAGCAAGGGAAAAACTGGTTTGGACAGGGGGGGAAGCGCCCCCCCTCCGAGGCAGATCTTTGAATACAAGCAATTATGAAGCAGTTTATATACTGTCCATTAGATATAATAACAATTAGTCTCCTTCCCATTACAAACACCAATGGCTAACAGTTATTTAGTTCCACCTAGATGCCCCTTATCTCAAGGTCCTTGCCAGAGTCAGCATTCTATCCTTATCTCTGTATGGAGGCGAGAGGCAAAGGCAGCGTCTAATTACAGATCTTGCGTTGTCAGGCCACAGACTTAGCCTGACTCTTGCTCTCTTGTTAACAAGACCAAGATGGCTGCACACAAATGCCCTTATTTTCTTTTCCTGCCTCCACAAACTGCAAGGGGTACTTATCAGTGTGCAGTGTCTCTCCCCGGGGTCAGGAGCCTGTCATGTGCCTTCACACATAGACGCGTGTGGGGAACAGGCCAGGGCCCCTGCATAGCACCCAGCTGGGGCCACATGTCCCGGCTGGCATGGCGGAGGCACAGGTTGCTGCCTGCTCCGTGGTTGGCAAGGCCCACATGCACGGTCCCTGGGCTCTGTCCCTCCCCTCCCCCTCCCCCAGCCTGCATAAGGGTATTGTGATGGCACTCACATGCGGAGGCCTCCCCAGCCTCGGATGAGGCTGCTGATGGGCTCTCTTGTACGGCTTGGGGGTCCTGGGTGCAGGGCTCATTCCCTGCAGGCTCCTGAGGCTCCTGGCTGTCGTCTTCCTCCTCTTTCCCTGTGTCAGGGGCAGAGCCCTCTGTCCCGGGGTCGATGACCACCAGGGGGGCATGGACCATCTGATCCCCCAGGATGTGGTCCAGGGCCTCATAGTGCGGGCAGGTGTCCGGGTCAGCCCCTGGTTGGGAGCCCCTGGCACAGGCCTGCTTCAGGTCTTTTATTTGCACGAGGAGTAACAGTTAATTCAAGGGAAGGGTTTTGGATTGGACTACCGCGTCTACACGCGGCGAGTTAATTTGGGCAACTGGAATTTTAAAATGGTGACCTGCCGTGAATATGCTAATCAAGCGCTGGATATTTAAATCCCACGCTTCATTAGCAACTTTGGTATGCTTCGTTTGCCTCCCTAGCTCGAACTAGGGGGCAAGTGTAGACATTCCCTCTGAGAGCTTTGTTCCCAAATCTACTTTTTACAACATGCATGACTGATGGCTGTACAGATGGGTTAGAAATCTTTCAGCGGTTTTTATCCTTCACTGGTTGCTGTAAATTGTGGGTTGCCAGTTCTTTCCCATATTTGCTTTCTGAGCAGCTGTGCAAAGTCTGGATTAGACATTTTGCAGTCATGGATCTAAAATGTTGGATGGATGTAAAATGTTATGTGGCCATGTCTCTAGCCTCTCCTAAAATTAATAGGAAAAACATTGTTACAGACTAACTCGGCTATCCCTCTTAAGCTAAAATTCATAGAATACCATTCACATTCCTTGAATATTTAGTGCACAGGAACTAAAGTGAATTGGGCCCTAATGATCTACAACAAACAGAACTATGTTGCTTCTGCAATTTGTCTACTGTTGAAATGTTACTGTTGCGTTAATGGCAAGTGAGTGTCAAACACTCAATGACATGTTTTGGAAATATTTGCTAATTAGTAGCTCGTTATCAGGACATTAATAAATCTTTCAATCTACGTCATGGTACTATTTCAGCTGCCATGAGAATAACAAATGATTTCAATAATGTTTCACTGATTATTCTGTACTGTTGTTCGTAAAGTGCTTGGTTCAGTAGACCTTTTGCTTTTATTGAATAGATTTAATGAGATTATCCTGTTTCCTTGGGTTGGTTCCAGATAGGACTTGCTATCACTGTAAACACTGTTAAATCCAACACAATTCTTAATCAAATGTTATTACCAGTAGCTCTTTCATTACTATAACACAGTAAGAATCTCTTAGGTCCAATCTCCTTTTCCATTTATATTAATAATATAAAATAGCTGGTAGCTCCCCTATTCATGTTTGTGATGATGATACCATTTTGTATTCTGTGAGTCTGAAATAATTAATTCTGGGTTATGAATGAGCTGCAACAGAATTGTAACATTCAGCAAGCTTTCTTTGACTTGTGTGTGTTAGTTCATTAATCATCATTTCCTAATTGTTAGCAAAGTTAATTAAGGTACCAATAACTTACACAATGGAACGAAGATAACAAATGATCAGTTAGTCGTAGAGTAAACTGTGTTTCAAAGATGCTTGGGTATATGGCTCAACAAATTTATGTTTATATCTAATTCTCTTCATGTAACAGGCCCTATTTTGTATTTAGAATCTAGCATAGCAATTGTCTATTCAATTCAAATGATGTAACAGTAATCACATCTCATAGATGGGAAATTTTTTTTCATAAATTTATTTCCAGCAATTGTGTCTATTACAGAATAATCAGTTTGTTAATTATAAATATTAGCATGTTCTTTTGTACTTGTCTTCATAGAACAAATAAATGATAGCATCTTAAAGTATAACATGTTCCCCCATACATCATAATTAGACAAGGGTTCAATGTCTCTACATATTGTACTTGCACTTTCATCTTTAGTGTGTCACGACCTATTTGAAGACATTATTAAACTAATTGTTGCCAAGGTTACAACTAACTTCGGTAGATAGTCTTTGGAACTGTTAGCAGTTGAGCATTACATAAGTTTTGGAAAAGTAAAATGAACATATTTTGAATTATTAGTTTTTTTTACCCAAATTGAATTTGCTGAATATTTTTGCTCCCCTCCCCCTTGGTTGAGGTGCTATTTACACAATGAAGAGCAGGAGTAACAGATGCAACCACTTGCTGCTGTTTCCACATCTTCCTAGTGCCACTGGATAGTTTGCATGAAGTGCTGTGGTGCCATTTCTCCTCGTTACCAAATTTAGGCAAGTCAGGGGCAGGCAGATAAGATCCGTGCTATTCTCTGACACTGTAACTGTCCCTCACTCTTGCATGCTGTGCGCAAAATGGGAAGTTTCCTTAGTTTTCTCTCTCCTCATTCTGTTTGCTCAGAACAATCTGTCCCTGAGGAAGGATGGGCAAGAGAACTCAGGCTATAACGCTCTCAGACGACATCCTGACAATGGTTTGATTTGATGAGTGTAGCACGAGATCCTATCAGACTGCACCAAAATGTTAGTACAGGAATGATTTTCTTGTTCATAATGTAGTCTCTCTCTTTTTCTATGTCAGAAAGAGGTGGACCAACCAGCAGAAGTTTGGTTGAGGGCTTTCTGCATTTGTAGTTATTCAGGATTCTGTCTCTTGAATAACCCTGTGGCTGTCTACACTGGCGAATTATTGCGCAGGTACGGCCGTTCTTGTGCAAGAATCCACAGAGTGTCTACACTGCCCACCCGCTCTTACGCAAGTAAATGTACAGTACGGTGTGATGAGACATCTCCTTGCACAAGAGCTACACTGTTTTCTATCATGTGTAAGCTCTCTTGCACAGGCGCTCTTGTACAAGAGGGCAGTGTGGATGTGCAGCAGGGGTTTCTTGCGCAAACCCCTGCGCAATTTCCCAATTGACCTCCGGGGAAAAAAAACACACAGGTGGCCTCTCGGACGCTACATATGCCCAACCACCACTCGCTGGTTCCCTGTAGCCAGCCTCCCCGTAAAGGAACAGCCAGCCAGCGGAGCCGTGTGCCATGTGCAGCCCTTGGAGCTGCCAGAGGGAGCAATGGCCGCTGCTGAGCAACAGCCAGGTCCCTCAGGCCCCACCCAGGAGCCACCCCAGAGTACCCAGCAGGCCCACAGAGGCACAAAGCGGCGGGCTCCATGCTGGGGCAATGCTGAGTTCCAGGCCCTCCTGGATCTGTGGGAGGAGGAGGAGGCCCTCTGTAATCCCAAATCCAGGAGGCAAAATACAGACATACTTGCCCGCATTGCCCAGGAGCTGTCCGCACAGGGTCACCCGGCCTGGAACAGGTCCGGGCCAAGGTGAAAGGACCTACGGCTCAGCTACGTGCAGGCCAGCGAGAGTGGGGGTGGCAGAGCCACTGCTTGCCCCCGCTACCACCGCCTGCACAGTATCCTGGCCGACAAGGGGGCCGAGACCCTGGAGGCCATGGTGCGGAGGAGACGGAGGAGACGAGACGCGGAGGAGAAGGAGGGCAACCGGTCCACCGAGGAGAAGGAAAAGGAGGAGGAGGACGACGGCAGCCAGAGCCCACCAGCCCAGCATAGCAGCCACAATGTGTCCTGGCCCTCCTCAGAGATTGGTGTGGGATCATCTGGTGAGTGTCGCAGCTGCCACTCACAAGTGTGCAGGAGACAGGGGGGCTCATGGGTTGGGGGAGAGGGCACAGCACATGGCACAGCTTGGCCGGTTGCTGCACAGCAGCACGCAGCATGTGCAACCTTGTGCAGCCAGACCAAGTGGCACATGAACACAGCTACCAGCCCCAGCACATGCCTGGTACCCCGGGGTCATGCACACCCAGCCTGGGGGAGAAGTAGGGGAGGTCCAGCTGGGAGCAGCCCAGTCGCAAGGGCACAGGGTGGACACCACGCAGCCCAAGGGTACTGCACACAGCAGTAATGCATGGCCACCCATGGGACACAGTAACTATCCCAAGGGAAGGCACAACAGGCCCCCCACCACCACATGTGGCCCTGCCAGGATCCCCCTGCCCACCTCAGGCCCCCCTGCTGTCCCTAGGGGAATCCCCCCACGCCAGTCTTACCTGTCCCCAGGCGTTGTGGCATATGCGGTGGCATGAGGAGGGCATGGGGTGCCCGGAACACCATGGGATGGGGGTCACTGATGATCTCACTCTCATCTGCTTCCTTTGCAGTGGGACGCCCTGCCAGCGAGGGACTTTCCAGCCCCATTCTGCCAGCACCGAGGAGCCAGGGCCAATCGCAGCGCACCTGAGACTGCCACCACCTTCACCGCCGCCATGTCTGTGCCATTAACCGCATGGAGCGCTCACTCAGGAACAAAATCCATGCCGACGAGGAGAGGCAGGAGCGGGTATGGGGCCAGAACACTGAGCACTGACCGCATGTACGCCCTCCTGGGAACCATTGCTGTGCACAAGGGCCCTGCACCACAGCATAGCGTGGCCAGACCCCTTCCTGTTGCCCCCCATTTCCCACCTGATGTGCCCAGACCTCCCCCCACTTTGCCCCCTGACACGTCCGTGCCCCATCCTGCGGCCCCCTAACATCGGCACTTCCTGGTGGTTCCCCAAACCGGCATGAGGGGCAGAGGCGCCCCCGCACCTGTGGGGGTGGAAGAGGCCTCCCTTCACACCCATGATGCCCTCCCAGTTCAGGACCCCCTCCTCCCAGTTCAGGGCCCCCTTCCTCCCCACAATGCACCCCTTCCCCCATGTAAATAAAAGTGCCTTATATAAAGCAAGTGCATTTTATTTATTGGGAGGTGAGGGAAGGGTGGCGGGAAGGGGTGGTGATGGGAGTGGGAAGTGGGAGTACGGGGGCATCCCTGCGGTCAGAGGTGTAGGGGCAGCCTATTATGGGGCCTGGTCCAGCATCACCCGAAGGGCTTCCCGGACCCGCACCCTGTGGCGGCTGGTCTGCCTGGTGGCGACCGTTTGGGGCTGCTGGTAGGCTTGGCCCTCATCTGCCATCCACCTCAGGAGGAAGGCCTTCCCCTTCCCCTCAATAATATTATGCCATATGCAACATGCCGAGATGACCTCTGGGATGTGCTGCACCCCCATGTCCAGGCAGGTCAGGAGGCACCTGAACCATGCCTTCAGACGCCCAAAGCCACACTCCATGGGATTGCAGGCCTGGTCCAGGTGGGCATTGAAGATGGCCTTTCTGTGGTCCAGTTGGCCAGTGTATGGCCCCAAGATGCAGACTGGCATCCTGACATCCCCAATGGTGAATTCCCACTGGGGGAAGTAGGTGCTCGCCTCTAGCCTGTGACACAGGCCTGAATGCCTGAAGATGCGAGTGTCGTGGGCCCAGCCAGACCACCCCACATAAATGTCCTGGAACCGGCCCTGGTGGTCCACGAGCGCCTGGAGCATCACTGAGCAGTAGCCCTGCCAGTTTATGAACCGGGCCATTCGGTGCTCTGGCGCCCGGATGGGGATATGGGTCCCGTCTACAGCTCCCCCACAGTTTGGGAACCCGAGGCTGGTGAAGCCGGCAATGGTGGTGTCCACGTCACGGGGGCGGATCACCCTCTGGAGTAGCATGTCATTGATGGCGTGGATGACCTGCAGAGGGGCACGTGGGAGCACAGGAGATGTATGGAATGAGACACAATGTGTAGATAGGCCCCTGGGGTGTGCTCACCCTCCCTTTGATGACCCCTCCTCCCACGCAGGCCAGGGCCCTCTGCCCCCTGGGATTTCCTCCCCCCCAACTAGCAGGGCTGTGTGCAAGAGGGACAGCATGACCCCCTGGGTGCAGGGCTTTTCCTTACCCTGACAGCCTCACCCTGACCGGTCTGGCCCCTTCCCTCCCCCAGGATGAGCCTGTGGTCCATGGAGGGCCTTACCTGCCGGACAACTGCATTGACGGTGGATCTGCCCACCCCGAACTGGTTTGCCACGGAGTGGTAGCTGTCCGGGGTGGCCAGTTTCCACAGGGCAATTGCAACCCTCTTCTCCACGGGGATGGCAGGGCACGGGCGGGTGTCCTGCCTCCGGAGCATGGGGGCGAGCCAGGTGCACGAAATGTCCCCCTGCGCTTCCTAAAGTTCTGCACCTGGTGCTGGTCACCCCATTTTCCCGGCACCAGGCGCTCCCACCAGTTCTCACTGGTGTTGTGGCTCCACAGCTGCCTGTCGGTGGTGGGGTGGAACTGCCCGAGTGCAGCTGTTGCATGCATCTGATTGAGCATGTGTTGCCCGGTCTCTAGTTCCTGCTGGAGCAGTGTGGGTTCTTGCAGAAGGACCTCCACAGCCTCAATTATGGACGTGATGGGACATTACCGCGGGGGGTCCTCCTCTGGCTCCATGTCTGTGAGTAAGGCAGCGATGGTACCCAGGGGCATTCGCTCAGAGACTGAGTTGGAGGATACGGCTGTGTGTCTGGATGCCTCAATGAGGTGCCTCTGCATGCAGCCGCAGGAAAAGGGCTGTCCAGGGGTCCTTTTAAGCACATTACCCAGCAGGGGTCCAGGCATGTGCCCACAGATGCCACTGGTGACCTTTTGACATGGCTGAAGTGATTCCGGGGCCAAGTTATTGTGTAACGGCATTCTGCCAGTGTGCTCCATGTTCTTGCACTGCATTCTGGCCGGTGTGGATGCTCTCTTGAGCAGGAGATCTTGCACAAGTATATGCTTGTGCAATAACCCGCCAGAGTAGACATAGCCTGTCTTTTGGATCTTCTACTCAAGTTATGTGCCATGCTTCTTTAAATTTTTGGGAGATTTAGATGAATTCACAGACCTAGAAAATAAAAGGAATTTGTGGGAGTAAATGGTATTTTAGTCGATTACTGCCTCTTTAAGGGCCTGGGACTAGAAGCCTTTCAGAATAGGTGGGATTCATCCAACTGACTGGGTATAGGTTGACAGAAGGGAACTAGAAAATATGATACCTCCTCTCTAATAGCAGAGAGGTAGCAATAGTGGTTAGATGTTTGCTGAGTCCTTATTGTCTTGAGAGAAAAGGAACTAAGGTGAAAAGGAGCTAGCTGAAAAAAAAATGTTTGAAAGCATGGCCCAAAAGGAGGAACTGTGGGTCTCTTGTAGCAGAAAGGAAACATTGACCAGGAAATTCCCCCCAACCACAAAGAGGAGGAATAGCAAGACCCCTGAACTTGAGTGGAGAATCTAAGTATGGGAGGCCAGGATTGAAATCAAGTAGCTCTGAAATATTTCTGAACCTAAAGGATATAGACAAAGTAAATTAGACCCAATAAAAAGAGGAATATTGTTTAAAGAAGGGATGGGTAATAAGTAGCCCATGAGTTAGACTTTTCATAAGGATTAGCCCCCTGGTATATTGCTAGATGCTTTACTTACTGCATGTCCACAGGTGTGGGTGCTTGCAACTTAAGTAGTGCTGGTTAGGAATGGCATGGTGAAACCTTTTCTGTTTAAACATTTTGTGCTAGACTGTTGAGCCACAACAGCTGTGCCAGTGCTCTGTTCACTGGATCACCAACTGAATCACCCTGCAGGAAATGGAAACAACAGCTGTGCCTAATTGATAGATTGGGGGGAGGAGGGGAGAAAGCTTCAAAAAAAATGGTGAATGAGCCCAGAAAGTATAAAAGGACAAGAAGAAAGCCCATAGCAGAGGGTATGTGTATGAAAGATTTGTGAGAGCTATTAGGATACACACTACTTGACTTATTCAACCACTGCTGGTGAAAACAAAAGGTTTGTAAGTTCTGAGCTGCAGTAGTTTGTAAGCATGGTGGGGAGACTATTTCATAAGGTGTTTGAAAGAGAAACCTTCCCTCACATGATAATTTGCTGGAACCAGAACTTTTTACAGGAAAGGGTTGATTTTTAACAAGTTACTCATTTCAAAAAAGATCTTTTAAAGAATTATTTCAATTTTTGAAACATCCCTTTTTGATGTTCTCTAAAGTTCTGGATTTATTTGGTCTGATCAACTTTAGGGTTTTTTTAAGTTTATAAATGAAACAAGATATTTTAAAAACATTAAAAATAGAATACTTCATGTTGACCTTTTCAGAAGTATCAAAACAAAATGGACTGACCTGGACAGCTTTTTTCCCCCCCTCTTAGACTTTGTTTGAAAGACTTCAACCTTTTTGTCTTCATTTAAGATTTAAAACCATTTTGACATCTCAACTTTCCTAGGATGGTGAAACTGTTTCTGACAAAACCATTCTTGAGTCACATTTAGGATTTCTGAACAGACTTCAGCAAGCAGACTTAGGTTCACTATCCATCTCTCCTAATTTTGATTTCAGTACTTCAGCAGGGACTTGTCTACAGTATGAGAGCTACAGCAGCATAGGTGTTGTACTGAAGCTAGCCTCTGGTAATTCCATAGTGCAGATGCAGCCTACAGTAATGGGAAGGGGGTTTCTATCCCTGTAGGAATCCCTCCTCATACAATGGTAGTAGGTTGAGAGAAGCATTCTTTCATCAACCTAGACCAGTGATCTCCAACCTTTTTAACCACAAGGTCACTCTTTCAGTTTAAGTGCAATGTAAAATCTACCTCAAACCCAAATACCCTTGCCCTGTTTCCTTCCCACTCCTTCTCTGAGGCCCCCCCTCCACAAAGAAAGGTCTAACCAGCTGACCCCAAGGCAGGTATATAGGCTTCTAATGAAAGCAGCTAATTCAGTCTGCTCAGTGTTGCAACTTTGTTGTGGATACTCCCTGGTGGTTCTTGCAGGCTGCACTTGCCTCAGCTCTTGTTCAAGCCATGGTGGTTTGCCTGGCTGTCCTCACAGTGGGAATAGGCACCTGGAGTTCAATGCTTTGGAAAGGAGGAAGTAAGAGCTGGAATTGCATACCAAGTGGCTAGGAAAGGAGCTAGCCACTTTTTTCTGGTTGGTGAGTCTTGCCCACATGCTCAGGTTTCAGCTGATGGCCATATTTTGGGGTCAGGAAGGAATTTTCCTCCAGGGTAGATTGGCAGAGGTCCTGGAGGTTTTTCGCCTTCCTCTGTAGCGTAGGGCACAGGTCACTTGCAGGAGGATTCTCTGCATCTTGGGGTCTTTAAACCATCATTTGGGGACTTCAATATCTGAGATATAGGTGAGAGGATTATTCTAGCAGAGGGTGGGTGAGATTCTGTGGCCTGCATTGTGCAGGGGGTCAGACTAGATGATCATAATGGTCCCTTCTGACCTTAAAGTCTATGAGCTTTTAAGCAGAGACAGATGTACAGAGAGAATCTATGGCCTGGCTTGAGACTCTGTTTAAACAAGACTGTTTAACATGAGTTCTGCCATTTCTGGCTTCCTGAATGGCACCAATGAGCTACTAAAATGATATGGGATTAAATGGTTAAGGCTACCCCATTAATAGATATAACTGAAGTTGTTAGTAAAATTGTGTTATCCTACAAGGAAAATCTAATGTATATCTTGAAGCAAATTGAGTGTTGTCTTATGGAAAAGTGAAAGGATTTTTTCTACAATTAAGAGAGGTGGGAAATGCTATTTGGTTGGTCTTACCAGAACACAAGAAGGTATGACTCAGAAATTGCCACCTCAGGGGGACTCCTTTGGTGAGAGATGCTTTAACTGTGGGAAAGGGGGGATTCTTACATTTCTTTCATATCCTTCAATTTATGCTAGGGGACCCCAGAATGAATGTTGCATGTGAAATAAAGTCTAGCAATTAAATGCCTATGGTGCTTTCCCTGGCTTGTGTGGGTTTCTTTTACATTGTATAAGTATCATTTGTTCTTATGGTTTTTTTATATAAGTAACCTTCTTGTACAGACTAAGGAGGATGCATTACACACATTTGTATTGATGCATTCTTTTCTTTGTGCTGGAGACATAGGGTATGAAGTCAGATTGATTTGACCTTATTCAACAATGCATGTTCCTCAGCTTCTTGTTAATCTTAGACAGCTTGACCCACTACTGACAGAACACATGAGAATTTTGATCTTCAGGCTACTCTCTAGTGTGTCAAGGCAGATCACTAGGTACAGACTAGAACTAAGGGCTATATTGTGACTCAGTCTACATTCCAATGCACAGAAATAACTCTGGCACTTTGCAGTCTGGGTGCATAGAAGTAAAGGGAATTAATTCCTTCCACAGAACAGCTGGGAGGAAAGAGTGTGAGGGAGGAGGAGGAGGAGAGCAGGGAATGGATAGGGCTTCCGTTCCTCCTGAAATTTGTTAGTGTGGGCAGCTGAACCACCTTGGGATGAGCAGTAATTTATTGCTATTCTTGGTAGAGGCCAGCAATAGATTACTATCCCCAGAAGCAAGGAGGAATTAAGATAAAATGTTTTAATCTTTACACCCCTTACAAAATTCTGAGTGTATCCATTTGGGAGGGAGAAAAACCTTATCTTTTTCTTCTGTGTGTGTGTGCTGATATCCTGCCTGGATATTTGGTGGAGACATAGGATTTGGGGAAGCCCTATTGGGAAGGAACTAGTCCTTGGGCTCTCCTAAGTCTTTGTCTAATGGAAATTTTGTGGAAGACAGGAGCCAGTCCGTATTCCACTATAATGTGAAAAGGGAAGGGCCAGAAAATCAAACAGGGAGCACTAGAAGCTGCTCCAGTCATTAGAATGGAGTAGTAGAGGCAAAATGGCTCTGTTGACATTCCATGCCTGGGGGGTTGAAATTGATTCTTCACCCTGTGTAATATTTCCCAATGCCAGCCAAAGTGCTCCGGGGCTGGATGATGAGAGGTTTTGGCCTGAGGACCCTGCCATAAGGGAAAGTGAGTGCTGCTGACATATCCCATTTTCTATTTTTTGCTCTTCCTTGAAGAGCAAACAGTCTTTCACAGTATTCCCATGTGACTGGCTTTTCTGTGTTTCTATGAATAGCAACCTGTCACATAGATGAGTGGACACAAGAGAAGGCTTAAAATGATAGGATGACAAGAGACTAAGTGGAAAAAATGCAAGATTTCTGTGATCTAGCTCATCAGAATGTGAAATTTATGCAGAAGCATTTGATTTTCTGTTGCTACACTTCTTTTAAGCATAACAAATAGTAACCCACACACCTAGGCTATGTCTACACTTGTGGCTTCTTGCGGGAGAAATATGCAAATGAGGCTAAGTGTGGAATATTGCCAAGCCTCATTTGCATACCAAATGAGCCACCATTTTTGCAGAAGAATCTCTTGAGCCAGAAGGAGCTGTCTACACTGCCTCTAAGTGCCCCTTCTTGCACAACAAAAACCCTCTTGTGCAATGCCACTACACTGATTATTTTCAGGAATAACGGCATTGTGCAAGAGGGTTTTTGTTGTGCAAGTAGCGGCAGTGTAGACAGCTCCTTCTGGCGCAAGAGCCTCTTCTGCAAAAATGGCAGCTCATTAGGTATGCAAATGAGGCTTGGTGATAGTCCATGCTTAGCTTCATTTGCATATTTCTTGCACAAGAAGCCGCGAGTGTAGACGTAGCCCCGATGCGGTTCTGGAGCAATGCAAGTGCTACCTAGACCACAGCAACAATTAAGATCAGGAGACCTCAACAGCATTGGCTGGGAGCCAGTTGGCTTTTAGCTCATAGGGTAGAGGTTCCTATACACCACTTCAGAGGTCCCTGGTTCAAATCTGCCTGGTGGTGGTTACAGAAATAGATGGGATCTTTTCCAGGGGGATAAGGCAGCTCTCTGCATTTATTGATAATATGAAAAAGCAGCATATGCATTTATACACACACACACAGAACTGATGGATGGAGCTGATAGTTACCAGTCTGTTGCTTGGCCCAACCTATTGACCAGATAGGTCAGGTGCGAGGTAGGAACCTGGATGCCCCTCCTGGTCTTGGTCTTAGCAGGACAGAACCCAAAGAATCATATTAGAAACCCCATCCTTTATAGGACTTTCCTTCCGTGCAAGTCTATGCATTTTGCCTCATCCAGCCTTAGTCAGTCATTCAGCATCACAATCAATCTTCCTATGACATGTGCTTGTGGGGAAGAAGTTGTTCTCAGTCATCTGCTGTCAGTATGCTGGAAGGCCTTGTTTGGACACAGACTGGCTAACCTTGTGAGGTGGGCTTTAAACTAGGTTTGTCGGGGGCAGGTGAGCAAAGCCCACAGGTAAGTGCTGAATGTGCGGGACTGGGAGATGGGTTGGAAATGGAGGGGACTACGGCCTATAATGGCAAGGAGAAAGGAGGGTCAGGGCACAACAGGGAGGCAAGATCAAATCAGTATCTTAGATGCCTATATACAAATGCGAGAAGTATGGGTAATAAGCAGGAAGAACTGGAATTGCTAACCAATAAATACAACTATGATATCATTGGTATTACAGAAACCTGGTGGGATGGGACACATGATTGGAATATTGGTATGGAAGGGTACGGCTTGCTCAGGAAGGACAGACAGGGAAAAAAGGGAGGAGGGGTTGCCTTGTATATTAAAAATGTACACACTTGGACTGAAGTGGAGATGAACGTAGGAGATAGCTGTGTAGAGAGTCTCTGGGTTAAGCTAAAAGGGGTAAAAAACGAGGGTGATATCATGCTAGGAGTCTACTACAGGCCACCTAGCCAGGTGGAAGAGGTGGATGAGGCCTTTTTTAAACAATTAACAAAACTATCCAAAGCCCAAGATTTGGTGGTGATGGGGGACTTCAACTATCCAGACATATGTTGGGAAACTAACACAGCGAGGCACAGGCTATCCAATAAGTTTCTGGACTGCATTGGAGACAACTTTCTGTTTCAGAAGGTTGAAAAAGCTACCAGAGGAGAAGCTGTTCTGGATTTGGTTTTAACAAATAGGGAGGAACTTGTTGAGAACTTGAAAGTGGAAGACAGTATAGGGGACAGTGATCACGAAATAATAGAGTTCATGATCTTAAGGAAAGGTAGAAGGGAGACCAGCACAATTGAGGTAATGGATTTCAGGAAGGCAGATTTTGATAAGCTCAGAGAACTTGTAGGTAAGGTCCCATGGGAAGCAAGACTGAAGGGAAAAACAACTGAGGAGAGTTGGAAGTATTTCAAAGGGACGTTGTTAAGGGCCCAAAAGCAAACAATTCCGCTGTGTAGGAAAGATAGAAAATATGGCAAAAGACCAGCTTGGCTTAACAAGGAGATCTTGCATGATCTCAAAATAAAAAAGGAGTCATATAAAAAATGGAAACTAGGACAACTAACAAAGGATGAATATAGGCAAGCAACACGGGAATGCAGGGGCAAGATTAGAAAGGCAAAGGCACAAAATGAGATCAAACTAGCTACAGGCATAAAGGGAAACATGAAGACCTTTTATAAATACATTAAAAGCAAGAGGAAGACCAAGGACAGGGTAGGCCCACTGCTTAGTGAGGAGGGAGAAGCAGTAACAGGGAACTTGGAAATGGCGGAGATGCTCAATGACTTCTTTGTTTCGGTCTTCACCGAGAAGTCTGGAGGTGTGCCTAACGTAGTGAATACAAGCAGAGAGAGGGTAAGTTTAGAAGATAGGATACACAACAAGTTAAAAATCACTTGGGAAAGTTAGATGTCAGCAAGTCACCAGGGTCCTGATGAAATGCATCCCAGGATACTCAAGGAGCTGATAGAGGAGGTATCTGAGCCTTTAGCTATGATCTTTGAAAAATCATGGCAGACAGGGGAGATTCCAGAAGACTGGAAAAGGGCAAATATTGTCCCCATCTATAAAAAGGGGAATAAGAACAACCCAGGAAACTACAGACCGGTCAGTTTAACGTCTGTCCCAGGGAAGATAATGGAGCAGGTAATTAAGGAAATCATCTGCAAACACTTGGAAGGTAATAAAGTGATAGGGAATAGCCAGCATGGGTTTGTGAAGAACAAGTCATGCCAAACTAATCTGATAGCTTTCTTTGATAAGATAACGAGCCTTGTGGATAAGGGAGAAGCGGTAGATGTCATATACCTAGACTTTAGTAAGGCATTTGATACGGTCTCACATGATATTCTTATTGATAAACTAGGCAAATATAACTTAGATAGGGCCACGATAAGGTGGGTGCATAATTGGCAGGATAACCGTAGTCAGAGAGTTGTTGTTAACGGTTCTAAATCCTGCTGGAAAGGGATAACAAGTGGAGTTCCTCAAGGGTCTGTTTTGGGACCCGTACTGTTCAATATCTTCATCAATGATGTAGATATTGGGATAGAGAGTACGCTTATTAAGTTTGCAGATGATACCAAACTGGGTGGGGTTGCAACTTCTTTGGAGGATAGGGACATAATTCAAAATGACCTTAGCAAGTTAGAGAAATGGTCAGAGGTAAACAGGATGAGGTTTAATAAAGAGAAATGCAAAGTGCTTCACTTAGGAAGGAACAATCAGTTCCATACATACAAGATGGGAAGCGACTGTCTAGGAAGGAGCATGGCGGAAAGGGATCTAGGGGTCATAGTGGACCATAAGTTGAATATGAGTCAACAGTGTGATGCTGTTGCAAAAAAAGCAAATATGATTCTAGGTTGTATCAACAGGTGTGTTGTAAGCAAAACTCGTGAAGTCATTCTGCCGCTCTACTCTGCGCTAGTTAGGCCTCAGCTGGAGTACTGTGTCCAGTTCTGGGCACCACATTTCAAGAAAGATGTGGAGAAATTGGAAAGGGTACAGAGAAGAGCGACAAGAATGATTAAAGGTTTAGAGAACATGGCCTATGAAGCCAGGCTTCGTGAACTGGGCTTGTTTAGTTTGGAAAAAAGAAGATTAAGGGGGGACATGATAGCGGTTTTCAAATATCTAATAGGGTGTCACAAGGAGGAAGGAGAAAATTTGTTCCTCTTGGTTTCTGAGGACAGGACAAGGAGTAATGGGCTTAAAGTGCAGCAGGGGAGGTTTAGATTGGACATTAGGAGAAAATTCCTAACTGTCAGGGTGGTCAAATATTGGAATAAACTGCCAAGGGAGGTGGTGGAATCTCCCTCTCTGGAGATATTTAAGAACAGGTTAGATAGACATCTGTCAGGGATGGTGTAGACGGAGCTTGATCCTGCCTTGAGGGCGGGGGGCTGGACTCGATGACCTCTCGAGGTCCCTTCCAGTCCTATTATTCTATGATTCTATGACCCTTCCTGGGTGTTGTCTTTCCAGCAAAAGTTGTGATTGGTTCCCTATCAAGGGGTCCTTGCCTCTAGCTTCAGGGTTCATCAGTCTGCCTGTGTAGTCTGTGTCAGTGTGCTTTGATTATTGTTTGGTGCTTCTGAGTCTCTGGCCCCTCCTCTGACCATTTGAGCATGCAGTGGCCTTCAGACTTACCTCTCCTAAAACATTCTCTCCCTCATTCACACAAACAATACATTTTCAGAATTGCAGCATGGAACAAAGGGGTACTTCTAAGTCACTTTAACAAAGTTACATAGTCTTTCAATCTTCTATCTACTACAAGGCCTTACTAACACTAACCTCACTATATATTACGATATATTCTATCCCTTTACTTTAACATGCTAACATCAAACAGAGCTGGAGCTAAATTAACAAAGCTTCCTGGCCCTATGAGGCCTACATCTTGTATTTAAATTTAATCCAGTCCTTTTGCTATAACATACCTTTCTTACAACTGACTTCTTAGTTACAAAATTCCAATTCCAGTGTCTACATTACATGTAGCTTTGCAGAATTTCATGTGCAGAGAATACTAATGAAAAGATATTTAGATCTACTCCCAAATTTCTTTTCTGTAGCTTAACAACTTTTCAGCAGCTTTATTGCCTAAAATGGGAGCTTCAGACAAAGCATTACATGTAGGGTCCTATTGTTTCAGTAGGTTTATAGTTTTATTAATATTTGTGCTGATCATACATGCCAAAAATTTTACAAAGTAAAAATTATATTGCTCCTTTTATGCTATCAGTAAAAATGTGGTGTTATCCCTCTTTAAGTATTATTTCATGTTTACACAGTTTACTTGTTATACATTTTTCCTTCTGAGACTTGAATCATAGGGCACAGCATACTGGAATATCTCAAAGCTCAGTAGTTACAGCACTTACCTAGGAGATTCAGGTTCAAGTCCCTGCTCCATGTTGGGGAGGCGGAGAGGGCGGGAGAGTCAGAATTCAAACCCAAATCCTCCACATTCTGAGTGAATGTTTAAATTGGGCTATTGGGCAGGGAGTTCTAGAGGCCTCCAGCTCTGGCTGCTGCTTCTCCCTCATTGGAATGTTAGGTGTGCTCTCAGCATGGTTCAGTCTGTGCAGGCAATACAGCTGGGGAAAGGCCTAGTGTGTGAATCACACTAGAATTTGGACAGGAGCTATACATGGAGATGTTTGGCAGCATCAGGACTTAGGCAGCTTTCTGCATGCCCACTGGCTAACCTTTAGGTACATAAAGGGCATATCTACACTAGGAAATTATTTTGAAGGACCAAAATTAGAAATAACTTCAAAAATAATTATTTTGAAATAAACTTATTCCCTGAGGAAAGCAGGAGTACAGATTTCCAAATAATCAGCCCATTATTTTGAAATAACAGACTTGGTAGTGTGGACGCTAGGGTTATTTCAAAATAAGGGGAATTATTTTGATATAACTCCCTAGTGTAGACCAAGGCAAAGACCTTTATTGTGGGAAACATAAGTGCCTGGGAAGTTAGGTAGCATCCGAGCAGTAGTTTTACGAATGCCAGTGGTGGCTGTATGTTGATCTTAGGGGCATAGACGCAACTTATTCTCCTTTGTGAAACCAGTCCTATGTTCTATTCCACAATTTGGACCTAAGCACAAGAAATAAGAGTTCCGCCGGGAGAACTTTTTCAGTAGGATATCTGTTCATCAGTACTAACCAACTTCTTATTGGACTATAGAAGTTTTAGTTTAATGTGTCTTTCTTGTCACTAGATGGAGGCAGACAACCACAGGGACAATATTTCTTTGAGTCACGTACCATAGAATGAAAGATCATCTCAGGATAACAAGGACAGTCGATAGTGCGCTTAATTATTTGAAATATTATTGTGTTATCTGGTTACTTAAGGATATGGTGGCTCCTGACGTGCTGGCTAAAATAATAGTACGTCTTTGGATTGGGGGCAACTTCAATCATTCAAATATATAAATTGCTTACTAATGAATGCAAATTAATATAAAGAGCTTTTTTGGTATATCAATAATCCCACTCAATAGTCAGGAAGACCTTTTTTTAAGATAGTCTTGGGTATGAGCTAAATTGACCAAGGAAAAAGAGGGGAGAATATTCATTTTTTAAAAAAACTATAATTTACCAACTAGAGAGAGTATATAGTAAGATACTGTCAGGGCCAAATGTATGTTACTCAAAACAAAATTACATATTTTACCTAGAAGCTATATCACTTATGTACAGCACTAAGCATACGTTTGTCTAATATTGCCTAAAGAGGGAGAAATGCAAACAGCCTCTTCAGTCTTTGCCTTCTGGTCCAGTTATATATAAACAAGGCATGGAGACCTGTTCAGCAATATACCAAATCTTAACAGTTTAAATTGCACTCTCCCTTATTGCTTAACTTCTGTGAATGCTGATAAATGATTAACTGCCAGATGACTGTAAGCTTCTTCTCCTGTTAATGCTGCCTCATCACTCTTTCCCCCTTCCCCCACTGCCACAACAGCAATGCATCCTGAAGGTTTAGGCTCCTTTTTCAGTAAGAAAAGTATACACTGCTGTGATTCAGAAATATTTTATTACATATCAGATAGAAGAATCAAAGGGTGACACACCATGAGGTTCCTGAAAGAGAGGAGAGAGTATGGGCTTTATTTGCAGATGAAAGGAATTTGAAGACAACTCATATTCAGCCAAAATAGCTAACTATTGAATGACTTGAAACTTCAGATGTGGGAGATCCATGTTTTTTTGACAGTGCACATCTATTCCTATAATACATGATAGTTAATTTACTATACAAAAAAAATAGTGGGTTTCTAGTGGGTTAATTAAAGGCTGAGAGAACAGTAGAATGTGCACCAGGGATAATTCTGACTCATGAGCAATGCTTCAGTTTGTAAATTAACAGTGGATTATTTATTTTTACATTTGTTATTACTTTCCTTCACTACCAATCTACTGAAAAGCCACTTGGGCAATTAGTTTTTTTTTTTTTAAGTCTTGTTGCATAGCACTGTGGCTTTCTTATAGAGTTGAAGCAAAATGAACTTAATCACAATGGCACTTCATACACAGTGAAGTGGGCTGAAAGTCTCAAGCATCTGGTATGTATTTCATTTCCTTTATAGCTAATACATGAAGAATAAAGCAATTAACACTTAGGGTACATCTACACAGTTGTGCATAGCTTGAAATAAGCTACGTAATTTGAGCTATGCAAATTGCGTAGCTTATTTTGAAATAGCCTCTTGAAATTTGGCACCGTCCACACCGCGCCAAATTTTAGCACTATTCTGGCATCTTCCTTATTCCTCGTGCAATGAGGTTTATAGGAAGCTGTGATAAAATGCCTGTTGTTTTGAATGTATTGCAAAATAACGTGCATGCTATTAAGATGCGCATAATGCTATTTTAGGATAATGGACATTATCCCAAAATAGTGCCATTGTGTATGCATACCCCATTAAATAGGTGATAAAAAGTATATTCCAAGAGATTATCATATCCCTTTCCGGGAAGAAAGGGAAGAGAGATCCCTGATCTTGCTGAAGAGGCATCAAACTTGCTGTAAACTGCCCTCACTGGAGGATCAAGATATAAGAACATAAGAATGCCCCAACAAGGTCAGACCAAAGATCTATCTAGCCCAGTGTACTGTCTTGTGACAGTGGCCAATGAAAGATGCCCCAGATAGCGAATGAACACCAGGAGAGATTCAAATTACACCTAGCTGATCAGCAGAGTGCTCACAGTGCTGCAGCCAGCAGCATGTGTTTATACTGGTGGTGCATATCTGCATATGCCTCAGTACACATAACGTTATTCTGTACATGGATGGAAAAACATAGAGGAAATATTGGATTAATCTCCAATTACCCATTCCCACCTTCAGAGGCTAGGAATACCACCCTGCCCATCCTGGCTAATTTGGAATTTATCTAGCTCTTTTTTGAACCACTTAGAGGTTTCCCTTCTACCACAGCTGCCAAAGCCCCTACAACTGCAGGGATGAAGAGTGGATTTTATGGCAAATTCTCAAAGTTGAAGATTTCCCCTGCCCTACTTCTATGTGGCCAAATCTCAAACTCTTGTGAATTACGTTGGTATGCAGGACACTTCTAGGCTACGTCTAGAATGGCATGATTTTCTGCAAATGCTTTTAACGGAAAAGTTTTTCCGTTAAAAGCATTTGCGGAAAAGAGCATCTGGATTGGCATGGATGCTTTTGCGCAAAAGCATCCATGCCAATCTAGACGTGGTTTTGCGCAAGAAAGCCCCAATTGCCATTTTCGCCATTGGGGCTTTTTTGCGCAAAGCAGTTTTTAGCTGTCTACACTGGCCCTCTTGCGCAAACACATTTGTGCAAGAGGGCTTTTTCCCCAAACGGGAGCATCATAGTATTTGCGCAAGAACAATCTTTTTTAGATTGTCAGTGTTCTTGCGGAAATTCAAGCAGCCAGTGTAGACACTATAGTCCTGTTGTATTAATATAAGGCCCTGTGGGAGTAGCTATGCTAAAGTATGGGATTTAGCTGAATAACATAGGCCTAAGGAGACAAGCCCAGGTCAGATATTTTGCATTCTCTTTCTGAGAAACTTCCAAGTAACCACAAATGGGTATAGTATACCACAGAATTAAAAAAAAAAGTGTTTTGGAGGGCCTTAGCAATTAGACTGCTATACAGTATCTCAATAATTAGACCACGTTTACATATAGGAATTAAAAGATAACTGATAAAAATCATGAATATTAATGCTTAATTATGGACATGCCAAAAGTCACATATGAAGAGAGGTAGGAATTGACCTTACTATAGTTAGCATAAAGGATCAGATTAGATATATTAATGCTAAAATATCACATCCAGTTCCCATTTCATCATTATATCAGGTCCACAATATGGTATAAACTGAATCAGTATCTTCCTTCTGATGGGCTTCACTTTATTTTTCTTTCTATCTTTTTTTCCACTGGTTTTCATATATTGTAAGTATTCACAATGCAAAACTCTAAGCATGAGCAATACAGGAAATCACTGCACTTAAATATAAAAAGAAGATATGTGTATTGATCTTTTCATATGATTTTAATTCAAGCATCAACAGATTCCATCACTTAGAGTTAAAGTTATTATTTAGGAAAATAAACTATTATCTGTGACAAACACATCCTGTATTCCAATAAATGATCTTAAGTGCACTAAATGGTCAGGCTATTATAGATGGACACACATACACTGCCAGGGGGTTTCACAGCTGTTTGCTGGCAACAGAGGAACATAGGGTCTCAGGAATTCTGGATTCAATTCCAGGATCTGGAATGGGAAGTATTTTTAGTGGTACTAATCCATTTGGCCCTGTCCCTCTCCTGCTCCAGCTCCTGTCCCTGTTCCTCCCCATCTTTTTGGTCTGAGACTCAGCTTCAGGCCATTTGTCCCCTCCTCTTTCCTTCTCCGCCTACTCACTGAGAGCACAGGAGAAACTGTCTACCTGTCTCAGTTTCAGTGCCTGGTGTGATAGCATCCCCTGACAAATCATGTGTGAGAAGGGGGCAAATGTAGATAAAGTCCTGCTCCGCTCTTACAACCATGGCTTGGAGCATGCTCACATGTACATTCCAGTTGGCATATTGGAGTGAAGAGAGGGTGGAGTATGCTCAGTGCACATGGAATTTAGGGGTTACCTGCCAGGTTCTGCAACTTTATATACTGATGCTTCTTTATAATATGAATTTATAATGTCATCTCTTAACTCTATCAGGCTGGCAAAATAATGCTAAAATAATAATGGAACGGTTTAGCTGGCTTTTGAAAGCCAGCTTAGGATGGTTGAATGTAAACTTTGTGAGGCAGTAAAGATATAATTTAAAATATTACTTTTTAAATGATTTTATTTTGGCCTGTAAACAAGAGGAAGGATAGTTCATTGCCAGTAGGATGTTATTGCTTTGGAAAAACTTGGTACTACAAGTTATCAGCGGCTAGAATGATAATGAATCTATAGAAATGTAAATGAGCTCATTATTAATTTCTATCAGCTTCTGATTTAAGTTGTAAATCACAAAAAGTGGCTCACATATTAGAGCACAGGAAGAATAGAGTCCATAATTATTTTCATTAATTTAGTCGCCCTCTGCAGAGCTAGCTGGGTGCCTGACTGGCAGGCACAGTGAGTGGGAAAAATACCTGCAGTGCACACATGGAAAATGTATTAATACTTACCAAACAGGAGACCGCTGGACTACTGCCCTCTGGAACTGCAACCAAGCCACTAAAAATTAAGAATTTACTTTTGAGCAAAAATTAGAGAATCAGAGTTGAGGCTCTAAATTTGAGGAAGCAAAATTCACTGAACTTGAAATTCTTTCCTTTTATATACAGACTTCTCATGAGATGTTCAACAAAAATCACTTTTGTCTCCATCTGGTTACTATTTCAGTAATATTAAAAATCCATAGGACTATATGAAAAGTTAGCATTATATGTAGCAGACATGTCAAGACTCTTTTTGCGGGACAGTATTCTTGTGGTAACATGGGTGTCCTTCAGCGGGTCAAAGAAATGCAGCTCTGATGCTGATTATTAGTACATGCTTTGGTTTGTTTCTCTCTCTTGCTGTGGTGACTTTGCCTGTTCTATGCCTTTGTGAAGTTCTTTTAGGTGAGAGATTTTAACTGCAGCACTGGGTATGAACTTACATCATTCAGTGTGTTTTGTTGTGTCTGCATTCCTTTTTATCTTTGGCTCCCTGGATGTTCAGTGTTGCTTCAAACTCGATATCATCAAACAATTTCACTCTTCAATAGAAGATTTCAGCTGTCTGAAAGTGACATTTAGCTTTGTTCTGTAAGGTTGTTGCTTGCAATTTTTAGCGCTTACTGAATACCGGTAACTTTCTGGTTCCAGAAGCAGTGTCCTCTCTGGCTATAATATCACCAGCCCACACTTTCATTTCTGCTAGACTAGCATCTGAGAAATTGGATGGCAAAATATTTCTGGTGCTGAACATACTCTGAAAGGCAATATCCAGAAGCTGCATAGTAGGTTGAAAGTGCAAATCTTGGGTCATTCTGTGTGTACAGAGAATCTGCTCATATCCTGTTGATGCATTGAAGTTGTTTAAGAATTTTGCCTCAGATCCTCCAGCAACATTTTGCTCCTTTAGTTCAAGAGGGAAAAAATCCTTGTAATATTCTTATTCATCCAGCCAGATCAATACTAGGTCTGAGTCCTGCTCCTTTTTTCTCTACAGTTATTAAGAAGGGCCCCTAATTTGTTGGCTTTTTCTTTCCATAAAGGATCAAGTCTCCTGACATGTTCTGACACTTTCTTTAGTCTTAAGTCTTGTGGAACACTTAAAATGTCATTTTATAATAGGCTCTGCATTCTCCCAGAGCCATGCCTTTGCCCATTTTGTATCCATCCTCTCTCTACCTTTCCCCAGTAGTCAAATGATATAAAGAGGGGAAAGCAATTATTATTATGATACAATTAATACTCATTCTGACTTCTGTCACCCATTAGTCAAAAAAGGCAAGTATGTTTCATGAAAAATGTTGAGACTTCCATATTTTCTTGAAATTTATATTAAGAAATCCATATCCCCTCCCTGGCTGACTTTTTTTGTTTTCCCTTCCCAGTTTTGGGGCTTATTTCCTTTTATCTACCTTTTCCATCTTGTCTCCATCCCTTTTTTCCCCTCCCTTTTTGTAATTTGACTACTGGAGGGGTGGGAGGGAATGGTATCAGGGGTAGAGAGAGGACTGGAGGAAGGTAGGAAGAGGGGGAGGTAGAGAGAAGGAAAAATATTGAGAAAATAACTTTCAGTTCCAAAACCCCAAAAATATTTTTCCATGGGAAAAAATTGGAATATTTTGAATAATAAAAAAATTGTTTAAAATCTGCATTTCTTAAAAGATCATGTTTTATTGGGGAAAATGTTCTGGATAATTTTTAAAAATCATCTTTAGCTACTATTATCCTTTTCCACAGCCAGCAGCTGCTTGCATAGACCAAATGTGTCTCATGCATTAGTCCAAGATAAGCCCCATTCCTTAGTGGTGTATTATCACAACTTCTTGTATTAGCAGTTTTTCCTTCGTACCTCATTGTCCATTTACATTCGTTCATGATTGGCTTTTCTTCCTCACTATAGATTTTTCAATCTCACCTTTGACTTTTCAAGCTCTATACATTTTTGAATGTTTCTGTTATATTAATGTGTATTCCTTTGTGTAGTTCCTATCTCAGCTATAGACCATTATGCATATTTTTATTGAGCATTCTCTTGTTACCAGCTTCTTTAGTGTTTATAGAAACATCTCTTCACCCAAGGAACATTCTATCTTTAAGCCATACATTTTCCTATACGGTGAACATATTTTTTGCAAAGTGCCTTATTCTAATTTTTGTATATTTTCTCTTATGTTGGGAAAAGCTGTATTCAGTCCAAGTGCTATATTGCTTATCTTGTTTCTTATCCAGCATGTGCACTTTGCTTTATTTTCCATCGACTATTTTTTAAACTGGTTAACCTACATTGTTTACATTCATTTGCTCTGGACTTCCTATGGTTTTCCTTTAATTTTATGGTTATCTTGTCACTTGGCCTGAAAATATTGTTTTTGTAATAATCAGATTTAGATTACTTAGTAACATTTATCTTTTTTTTAATTGATGCATCCCAAGAGCTATTTGGACTCTAAACCAGAATCCTCCCAATTCAAATTAACAAAACTTTTTTATGGAGGTAGTGTATCGAACAGGGAATTAGATTAGGATTCAGGAAACTGGTTTCAATTCCTGGCTTTGTTGCTGACTTACAGAGTGGCTGGCCAAGTCCCCTCTTTTTCCTGGGTCTTACTTTCCTCATCTGGAAAATGAGAATAATGATACTTGCCTCTGTTATAAAGAATTTGGAGATCTTCAAATGAAAAGCTCTCTCTAAGGCAAAACCCTTCATTTTCAGGTTTTATTATGTTTACATTGAAGTTCCCTGAAAAGTTTATATTATAAAAGTAAATATGAACTTCATAGTTTTCTTGGGAAATATCAGGGTTAATATTGGGGGAAAGGCGGACAGAAAAAAAAGAATATTGAAAGAAAAAGCAATTTAATACTGTGGTTTATTTTATGAATTGACAGTATTACTTGTATGCGTATATGTGTCTTCCATTATATTGCAGTATTTTAACAAACAGCTTTGCATTTACACTTGTGTTTACATTATGGAATTAATCTATTTACCTAAATAAGCAGTGTTTTCATGTTTTCGTGGTCCAAAATGTGGATGAAAAGTAATACAAATGAATAAATAGCTTTTGTAAAACTGAGGAAATTTTCAGTAAAAACAGTGAAAAGTGAAAACAAGGGACCTATAAACTAGATACTATTAGCATTTTAACTTGTAAGCGCTCATGAGAGAAAAGGTCCTCTCGTGGTTGGGTTACAGCAGGAGTAGGGAACCATTTCTGGTTTGAAGGTTCCTGGCCAACAGAAAATCAGTTGGGGGCTGTGGGACAGTTAAGTCCAAGGTTGACTTCAATGATTTATAAAGAGATTTCACAAAACCGGTGTGTGGGAAACAAAATGGCAGATGAAATTGTGTTTGATAAATTCAAAGTAATACATGTTGGAAAGCATAGTTTTAATGATACATACAGAATGATGAAATGTAAATGAGCTGTTATCATTCAGGAAAGGGATCTTGCAATTGCTGAGGATAGTTCTCTGAAAACATTTGCTCATGTGCTGTGGCAAACAAAAAAGCTAACAATATTATGGAGCAGGAAAGGGATAGATAATAAGACATTAAACATCATAATGCCATTACATAAATCCATGGTAGACTCACACCTTAAATACTTAGTGCAATTCTAGAGATTTCCATCTCAAATTAGAATTGGAAAAAGTTCAGAGAAGAGCATGGATCAGCTTCTATGTGAGACTGGTCAGTCTGGAAAGAAAAAGCTAGGAGGCAATATGATAGAGGTCTATACAATTACGAATGATATAGAAAAAGTGAATAGGGAAATGTTGTTTACCTTATCCCAGAACACACAAACAAGGGTTCACACAATTACATTAATAACAGGAAGCTGTTTTAAAAGAAAGTTAGATCCTTCGTATGGAGAGTCAGCTGGTGTACCTCATTGCCTGAGAATGATGTGAGGGTCAAAAGTATAACTGGGTTAAAAAAAGAACTATATAAGTTCATGGAGGATGAGTTCATAAATGGCTAGTAGCCAGGATGGTCATGGATTCAAATGCATGCTCTGTGTCTCCCTACATGACGTCTGACATCAACCTCAGCATGGACCAATCTACACGGGAGGTCCATTTCCTGGACACCACGATACAAATAAGTGACGGTCATATCAATACCACCCTATACCGAAAACCTACCGACCGCTATACTTACCTGCATGCCTCCAGTTTCCATCCCGGACACACCACATGATCCATTGTTTACAGCCAAGCACTGAGGTACAACCGCATATGCTCCAACGCCTCAGACAGAGACCTACACCTACAAGATCTTCAACAAGCATTCTGTAAACTGCGATACCCACACGAGGAAGTGAGGAGACAGATTGACAGAGCCAGACGTGTACCCAAAAGCCTCCTGCTATGGGACAAGCCCAAGAAAGAAACCAACAGAACACCACTGGCCATCACCTACAGTCCCCAGCTAAAACCTCTCCAACGCATCATTAGTGATCTACAACCCATCCTGGACAATGATCCCTCGCTTTCACAGGCCTTGGGAGGTAGATCGGTCCTTGCCCACAGACAACCCGCCAACCTGAAGCATATTCTTACCAGCAACTACACACCGCACCATAATAACTCGAACTCAGGAACCAATCCTTGCAACAAACCTCGGTGCCAACTCTGCCCACATATATACACCAGCAACACTATCACAGGACCTAACCAGATCAGCCATACTGTCACTGGTACATTCTCCTGCACATCCACCAACGTAATATATGCCATCATGTGCCAACAATGCCCCACTGCTATATACATCGGCCAAACAGGACAGTCCCTACGTAAAAGAATCAATGGACACAAATCTGATATTAGGAATGGCAACATACAAAAACCTGTAGGGGAACACTTCAATCTTCCTGGACACACAATTGCAGATCTAAAAGTAGCCATCCTGCAGCAAAAAAACTTCAGGACCAGACTTCAAAGAGAAACTGCTGAGCTACAGTTCATCTTTAAGTTTGACACAATCAACTCTGGATTAAACAAAGACTGTGAATGGCTTGCTAACTACAAAAGCAGCTTCTGCTCTCTTGGAATTCACACCTCCAGATCAGCTGCTAGAAGTGGGCCTCATCCTCCTTGATTGGATCCACCTCGTCATCTCCAGCCTGATCCTGGCCTGCATATTTATTCCTGCCTCTGGAAATTTCCACTACCTGCATCTGACGAAGTGGGTCTTTGCCCACGAAAGCTTATGTTCCTACACTTCAGTTAGTCTAAAAGGTGCCACAGGACTCCTCGTCGCTTTTGCAGATTCAGACTAACACGGCTACCCCTCTGATACTTTACATGACGTCTGGTTACTCTTATTCTCCATTTGCCAGGATTCTGCACATAGGCATAAGGGTTGGATGTTATCCACCTAGAAATGATGTCCAAGATTGAATGGAAAGGAAACTTTGAGAATTGAGATCAACCAGTTGTCATTTTTGCATCAAATGGAACTTACCTGTCTGCAGTTTGATTTGCAACTATCCTTCATTACAACAGTTGAGCCAGGAGTGCATGTTATCATCATTTTAAACTGGGTAAGGGAAGATAATGGAGCTTTGTGGAACTAAACAGGTGAAGTTTCTGGTTTATGATGTCTAGTTGTTTTGAATGAATAGGAACCTCTGAATACATTACCAGTATGTGCTTCATGGTGCTTCACAAACATGTAAGATGGCAAGATATATGCCTTAATCAAAATAAGATGGATAATATAAAGAGGAATGCCAACAAACAATTAAGGGAGAGAGAGGAAAGTAAAATAAAGGAAACTAGGGGTAGGGGATGACTTTCTTCAGGACAGCCACTTTAAATTTGCCTCAGGTCTCCACTGTATCATCTTTGGCATCCAATTGTCAAAGTGTCCTTTGCTTCCACTGAGAAATATCTGATTTCATATTTATCAGTATGTGAAAGGATAAGCAGAACAATCATTTGTAAATATTATTTCCTCCTCATTTATACATTTTTGAAGTATATGTATGAAAATTATTTCTACATGGGGGAAAAATGAAATATCCATACAATATATACAGGTCAAAAGAGCAATTTGAAGTTTCTATCCATAGAAGTGCATAGCTGATAAAATAAATGTTCAGAGTACATTATTGGGGAGGGGGGATAGACAGACGGATGTGAGTTTGAGGTTTTTATAAAGTAATATCCCGTTTCCCAGGCAGTATTATTCAATTTACCAGGTTTAATAATTGAGTCATTCTATACTTCTCCAGCTATTCATATTACACCAAACACACTAAAATAAAAGGGACGGGAAGAGAGAAAATAACTGCTAGTTAAGTAAATATCAGTTTATTAATTAAAATGTTCTCAGCACAACCACAAGTCAGATCAATATCACAGTCAATACTCTCTTTCAAAAACAATGTAGCATTGTCAAAATCAAAGAACTTGTTTTATCCCTTACTAAATCCCTCTTAACTTTGCAATGGTCATATCTAGTCTAGTTCATTTATAAGCTGTTTCTTACAGATGCATATATTTTCTTCTGTGCTGAGTAGCTCTGCATTGGGGGGGGGAGGGGGGGAATAAATCCTTTAACACTGGAAATAATCTCTTATTTCAACCACATCCACAGTTTGGTCAATGTCAGTTCTTGAAAGAGAAACAATGATTAATGAGTGCCTGTAACAGAGTGGGTGGTCTATAAAATGAAGCTTTGTTCAACCCTCCTCTTCCAATCCGGGTGTTCCCACTTGGGCTAATTAAGAAGGTGAGGAAGAATCTGGAGAGTGTCAGACTTGCACTGGATGAGGTACACCACATGTTATGATAGGCATGGATATTGCAAGGTGTATTGTGGTGATCATCATAACAGTGGAGATATGTCTGCGGGTTTTGCATCTGTTGAGGCAAGGTCTGATGCTGCATTCAGCTTAAGTATAGTTGTTTGTGTGAAGCATGCTTCTGATGAATAATTTAGCATATTAGGGAGGTTTTTGAAGGGCAAAAGAGGGGAGTCAGGCAGATCTTTCATACTCTGTAGTTCCTACAGTGATGATCAGTATCCTCGCCCCTCCGACACACACTTTTCAAGATCTATGAACCCTATCACATGTGGTAAACCTCATCCTACATTCTAAATTCTCCAATAAAAGCCACGTTGGTGAAACAAAACAATCATTAAGATGCCAAATTAACTTTTACACAAAAATTAGAAGCCAAAAGTACTAAAGCACCCACACATGAACACTTTTCATGAAATGATCACTTCCTGTCTGATCTCTGGTTTTGTTCCCCAAAGAAACCTGCACAATACCTTCAAAAGATGACATGGGAGTCAGTCCAGGCACTGAATTTGATTCACTACAATAAGCATGTCTATGCTACTAAATTACATTGATAAATTAATTACTGTGATAGCTGTAGGTCAACTCAAAGCAGAATTTCACATCTATCTGCTGTTCTCATTTACTTACCTGTGGGGAATCGTGAAAAATTGACAAATGGAGCCCTGTCCCACCCCTGTCAGCCTTAGATTCGGGGCAATGGGGGAGGGTGTCTATGAACACACAAACTGTGGACAGTCATCACCTATTTAAAAGTAAAAGATCTTGTTTGCAGTACAATTTAAATTCATATAAAACCGTAGCAAGCCTATACAGTGTCCAATGCTATACCCATATTCACATAGCTGAAGACCGTATAGAGTTGGGAGGAGCTCTTAGGTCATCAGCAGAGGGGTGGTTTCTGCTGGGGTTGTCCTTCAATGAGTCTTTCCTTTATCCTGTTATAACCAGATCTTGTTCTCTTATTCTCATTAGTATCTAATCCTCCAGTCAGAACAGAACTTTCTGTGATGTTACATTCAGATGTTTTACTGTTTATTTTTCAGTAACATTCCCTCTTGTTGCATTCTTTCCTATAATCTTGTAAATTTACTGGCATAATCCTAGGTCACATATTCCTATGGCTTAGTATGGCGAAGCTAAAATCTTATAGAGCTATGATTTTAGGCCTTGAATTTTTATGTAGCGAACACACTCATCACTCTTGTCTGCCTTATACATCTAAAATCTGGCAATTTTAAAATCTATATAGAATACATTGCTTACATATGAAATAACATGTAAGTTGATCACAGTGTAACCACCTCCAGGCTGATTTGAACCTGGGACCTCCGGAGCGGAATATAAGAGCCTCTACCCTCTGAGCTAAAAGCCAGCTAGTTCTCAGTCCTTGCTGTAGAGGTCTCTTGATGTTAGCTGTTGCTGTGGTCTAAGTGCCACTGCATGGTAATCACGCTAAGAACATAAGAACGGCCATACTGGGTCAGACCAAAGGTCCATCTAGCACAGTAGCCTGTCTGCTGACAGTGGCCAGCACCAGGTACCCCAGAGAGGGGGAACCGAAGACAATGATCAAGCAATTTGTCTCCTGCCATCCCTCTCCAGCCTCTTACAAACAGAGGCCAAAGACACCATTTTATCCCCTGGCTAATGGCCTTTTATGGACCTAACCTCCATGAAATTATCTAGCTTCTCTTTAATTTCTATTATAGTCCTAGACTTCACAGCCTCCTCTGGCAAGGAGTTCCACAGGTTGACTACACGCTGTGTGAAGAAGAACTTTCTTTTATTAGTTTTAAACCTGCTACCCATTAATTTCATTTGGTGTCCTCTAGTTCTTCTATTTAGGGAACTAATAAATAACTTTTCTTTATCAGCCCTCTCCACACCACTCATGATTTTATATGCCTCTATCATATCCCCCTTCAGTCTCCTCTTTTCTAATCTGAAAAGTCCCAGTCGCTTTAACCTCTCCTCATATGGGACCCATTCCAAACCCCTAATCATTTTAGTTGCCCTTTTCTGAACCCTTTCCAAGGCCAAAATATCTTTTTTGAGGTGAGGAGACCACATCTGTACACAGTATTCAAGATGTGGGCGTACCATAGTTTTATACAGGGGCAGTAAGATATTCTGGGTCTTATTTTCTATCCCTTTCCTAATAATTCCTAGCATCCTATTTGCCTTTTTGACCGCCACTGCACACTGCGTGGAAGTTTTCAGAGAACTGTCCATGATAACTCCAAGATCTCTTTCCTGATTTGTCGTAGCCAAATTAGCCCCCATCATACTGTATGTATAGTTGGGGTTATTTTTCCCGATGTGCATTACTTTACACTTCTCCACATTAAATTTCATTTGCCATTTTGTTGCCCAATCACTCAGTTTGGTGAGATCTTCTTGGAGTCCCTCACAGTCTGCTTCTGTCTTGACTATCCTAAACAGTTTGGTATCATCTGCAAACTTTACTACCTCACTGCTTACCCCTTTCTCCAGATCATTTATGAATAAGTTGAAAAGGATTGATCCCAGGACTGACCCTTGAGGGACACCACTAGTTACCCCTCTCCAATCTGAAAATTTACCATTTATTCCTACCCTTTGTTTCCTGTCTTTTAACCAGTTCTCAATCCAAGAAAGGACCTTCCCTCTTATCCCATGGCCATGTAATTTAGGTGTGTGGGTTACAATAGAACTAGAAAACACAATAGAATTAATGAGAAAGTGAACTAATTAGCTACAAGCCTCATTGACTTTTGAATTACACTATGTCTGAGACTTCAAAGGGGTAGCCGAGTTAGTCTGTATCAGGAAAAAATTAAACAACAACAAATAGTCATTAAGGTGCTACTAGTCTAAACATGTAGATGGTATCATGATGATATAGCTGAGGTTTGCTGAACTTTGTGACTGCTATGAAAGACATCTTGGGAATCTGCCTTCCCCATAAGCAGTTGACTACCTTCAACCATATTTGGACAATGCATGAAAGTGTGGATATTTCCTTCATAAATGGATCAAGGAATTACCTAATTGTGACTGCGGTGAGGTACATTCCATTCAACACATCATGGACAATTGCCTCACTCATGCTTGATAAAAGGGAGAATCTATCTAGCTACCCCAGAAGTATTAGAATGGCTTTCAAATCTCAAGATTCAGTTCTAATTCATTGCTTTTGTCATAGGAAAGAAGAAGATTGCTTGAAGTTCAACTGTACTGTGGAGAATCAAGGAGCAGACAGCTTGATTTTAGAGCTGTTTAGATTGTTTTTCAATCTAGTACACAAGTTATCTTTTGTCTGTGTTGCCTAAGTGTTATATATACATGGTGGGTACTTTGAAAAACTCCGTATTTGAACACTAGTCAAGGATAGAAAATTAAAAATGCTAAAAATATGTTTGACTGTGACCTAATTTCACTATAGAGAATCAATTTCTTGGTTAAGTAATGTTTGCTAGCATGACCAATAAAACTCATTAAGAGAAAAAGATTAAATTTTCTTATCTAAGCAAAGCTGTGTTAAGATAAGGAAAATCAACATTTATTTAAATTAAAAATAAATGTTACTCTTTAAAGTATCTTACTGGAAAAAAAAAAAACCCAGAATGAAAGAAATATTTTAATACAGACCTTAATGAAACAAAAGTAACTATGCCCTCAGCGGTACCCTTTATCCCACATGTTTACATGTGGAAATCAGATATCTTACGCATCAGGCTGAAAAGCAGACGTTCATAAGCGTTACAGTAGTCTTTGCCCTTTCTAATAAGTCTCTAGTGAGAATCTACAAAGAGTTATGATGCTCCATGATTTGTGTTTAAGTAATTATGTGTATTTTTCTCCTCTTGAGTCTTTTTGCAAAAGCTGAATTTTACAAAATGTATATCTGTACTGATAAATTTGAATGGTAAATCTTTTAAAGATCAAGTCAATAGTAATTCCATAAGTAACTGTAGCAAAGCATGCCAGGCTTTTTAAGAGTTGACACAGTTAACCTACATATTACTGGGATTCATCCATTAAGGGGGAGATGTATTCCTCAAGATAACTTCTTCTTGTTGTTGTGATCTGTAGTCCCGGAGTGGTTATGGGATCTAGAGAAGGGGCACGTGGCAGCTGAACTATATATGAAGCTGCCTCAGACTTAATTGTGGTGAGTGAAGGAGATGCGGAGGAAAGCTTTCCAAAGTCTAGATGTTTGCAAGTTGCAAGAACAGGGCTCTCCAGCGAGAGAATAAGGGAATTCCTGAGCTCAGAAAGGGAAGGCTGGCTACAGAAAAGGACTGTAAAGGGAAGGGATGTACTTGGTACCTCAGGAGGATGTTTGTGAATTCAAAGAAGGTATTGTAGGTTATGGGTCTGGCAGAGAGAAACAAGAGTCTGAGGGCAGACAGCCCAGAGCGTAGAGGATCCCCATGGAGCAGGAGGTGACTTCCTGAAGAGCCTTTTCTGTATCTTCTTCCCCACTCCCTATGAGAGGTCCAGGACTTAGGGAAGGAGCTTGTGGATGTGGGGGGATCAAGGAAGGAGTGTGGGGGTGAAGAAGTCAGGGCAGGAGATTGGGAGGTGTAGAGAATTCAGGTGTCAGGGCGGGGAAGGGTGTCTCGGAAAATGATGGGGGCGGCCAGTGATTCCTCTGTGGGGCTAGCCCAGAGTGGCAGGAGCCATGCTGTTGCCCTGGGACAGGCTGGGGAAGCAGGAATTGTGCTGCTCGACTACCAACAGCTTTATAACTTCCTGGGGCTATCAGGTCAGCAGAGACCTCTCCCTTCGGCCAGCCAGGGTGGCAGGGGCCATTCTGCTCAGCCAGCAGTTGTTCCGTGGCTCGAGGGGGCTCTCAAGGAAACAGGGTGTGGTCATTGTGGAGTATAAATGTCCCTTATAGCACAGCTCTCTCTGTTTTTCATTAAATCAAAAATCACATTCCATGCACATCCTATTGTCCTGGCGCAACCAAACCCTGACTTTGCTTTAAGATATGATAAGAGGAAGCTGCATTCCAAATTTGGTCCTAGCTCTTATCATTTAGGAGGAGTTCTTGAAATATATACACACACTCTCTGAAATACATATATTTTCAACTAATTCTCTAATGTGGTTAATTAGCAGAGGTAACCTTAATTCTGTCATTTTCTAATGTTAAATGCTTGGTTTTGCAATCTTAACATTTGTAATACCTTTCAGAATGTTAAGAAAATATTGAGGTTATATGGTTAAATAGTTAACATGAAATGCTAGATTTAAGATGGCATATGAACCATAATTCAGTTGTCTTGTAATGTCATATGCACGAGGATTTGATATTTTATTACTCTCTCTATTATTTATCCAGTAATAACATGAGTGATGCAATGCACTAGCATTTTTAATGCTGCTCGGATTGCTAACAGCTTGTTTTCAATTTGCTGCATATAGAACAAATAATTTTCAAAATGTATAAACAAAACACAAAATAGAATCTGAACTCATGACCCTTTGCCATAAAGAAAAAAGATGGTCTAAGTGTACATTAAAATGCACCATATGACAACAAATTTTGCAGCAGCTTATTTTTTGCCTTGGATATTTCCCTGTTCCATTATTTGTCTTTGTGCATGGCTCATGTGCACAAACAACATAGGTTCTATATAACAAGTATAAAATATCTATTTCCATGAAATGTTCTGTGAAAGTTTTGTCTTGGGTTAATGAGAACATCAAAAAGGTAGAGATATCTTTCCTGACTAGTCATTCCTTGCAAAAATATAAATAATTTCTAGAAGTGAATTTGATTTTTGATTTATGCTCTCACCAGAAACATACTGTAATTTTTACATGAAAGGCTTAAGGATTTAATGGCAAACACACTAAATTTAGTAGAGTAAAAATACTACGAATAATTTTTTGAAAATTTAACCTGGAGACGGAAGAGAGAGATCAATGCTTTGTGTTATGCTATTCTGGCAGTAAAAGTCATATACAGTATTACTCCCATTCTATGAATTTGTTCTCCTGTCCACTAACAGGATAATGATGCACTATGGGTTTGTATATACTGCAATTAAAAACCTGTGGCCGCCCATGCCAGCTAACTTGGGCTCATAGGGTTTGTGCTAAGGTGCTGGTTTACGCTGGCAGACGTAAAGCGCTGGCAGTTAGTGCCACTCAAATCTCAGCAGGGAAACCACTACGGTGTGTCTACACTGTCAGCTGCCAGTATAGTAGCGTGACCACCCATGAGTCACTTTGAAGCAGCATTCAGAGCAGTGCACTCTGGGTGTCTGTCCCACAGAGCACCTCTTCCTCTTCTTCTGCTGAGGCTTGTGGGAAGCAGACTTGGGACTGTAGACAGGGGAGACCTACTATGGTCAGGAAGACCCACAATTTCTGTGCCAGCACTGCTTGTGTCTCCTCCACCTGTAGCCAGACATCACCTGACCATGGATGTCTCTACTCAGATCCTGGTGTGGTTTTGCAGGAACTGTGGCTTGTAGGTCCCACTTACTGAAATCCAGGTTGGGGGGACTATCCAATGTGAAAAGTGCCTGTTGATGGAATCTCTCAGGAAGCAGGTGGGAGAACTGAAGAAGGAAGTGGCTGAGGAGCATCTGAATCCATGAGCAATTCCTGGACAGTATCCATGTGGAGACAGCTAAGGTAGCTGTCCCTCTACACAGGACTGCTGACACCCCTCCAGTGGAGGAGAAGATGTCTCAGGGGGACACTGGCAGCTGGTCACTTCTGGCAACAAGCAGTGCTCCACCCCTGCTCCCAGCCTTCCCACTATGGTACTGGAGAACTATTACAATCTTCTTGATACAGGAGATAAAGCACCCCCTACAGCTGAAGAGGAGCAGCTTCGTACCCCCCAAGGCTGAGAGGTCTGTTGGCACCAGTGCGAGGAAGAAATGTAGGGTAGTGGTGGTTAGAGACTCTCTTCTGAGGGGGACAGAGGCACCCGTCTGTCACCTCCCGAGATAACATGTCAGGACACGCTGCCTGCCAGGGGCCTGTATCCAATACGTTATAGAGGCACTGTTGAGGATTATCTGGCCCTCTGACTACTAACCCATACTACTCCATATGGGCGCTAATGATACTGCAAGGTGTGACACTGAGCAGATCAAGAGTGACTACAGGGCTCTGGGAGTACACATGAAGGAGTTTGGAGTGCAGGTGGTTTCTCCTCACTTCTTCCTGTCAAAGGTATGGGCCCAGGCAGAGACAGGTGCATCCTGGAGGTGAATGTCAGGCTGTGAAGATGGTGTCTCCAGGAGGGCTTTGGCTTTCTTGGCCACGGGGTGCTATTCCAAGAAGGAGTCCTGAACAGGGATGGGATTCACCTTTCGAAGATGGGAAAGACTATATTTGGATACAGACTGGCTAACTTAGTGAGGAGGGCTTTAAACTAGGTTCGACAGGGGCAGGTGACCATGTTCTTCACCTGTGAGTTTTGGAGACCTGGGAGATGGGATGGAAATGGGAAGGAGCATGGGCTATAATAGCAGAGAAAAAGGAGGGAAAAGGCAGAACTAGGAGGCAAGTCAAATCAGCATCTTAGGCTACAGCTACCCTGGTGGGTCTTTTTGTGGAAAAGGATGTGCAAATCGTGTTCACATTTACATATCATCTTCCGATTCTTTTTGCAGAAGAGGTTTTGCTGATAAAAAGCCCCATATAGACTGGGCCATTTGTTGGAAAAAACCCTTTCTGCAAGATCCTGTAAATCTCGATTTTTGAGGAATAAGGGATCTTGTGAAAGAGGGAGTAGCATCATTTAAGTGATGCTCTGCTCTACATCTCCAATCTCCTATATAATCAGCTCAGACTCCACTGAAAAAAACTGGAAAAAGCATGTGTAATGGATAACTATTTTTCCCCTCAATTATCCCAGAGGTCTAAAAAAACTATGGTTATACCATGGTTAATTGCAGGATTTACCTGATTTACTTGCATTTTTACTTGTAAAGAAATAAAAAGGAAATTATGACTAATTTGACACATTTAACTTGTTTTTTTTTGCTTACAAGTTAACAATATAAGCATCTCTTCACAGATTAATTGTATTATTCAAAAGAAATTATTTATCTGTGTTGTCTTAATTTCCACTGTACTACTCCAAGATAAGTTGACATTATAAATATATGAAAGTGTTATGGATTAATAGATGGACATTTTTAGAAATCTCTTTTCTTTATAAAAGACAAGATTATGGAGAAATACTGTATAATGATAAAGTCTATATTTCTTCCTAATTAACCCACAGGGAATATATTAGTACAACACTGGAATACATTCTTATCCTGTTTGTCCACTTAATATTCACTAGATTTTTATACTGCAAAAAGAAAAAACATAAGTTCAAGGACAGCATAACAGAAAATAAGGTCAGAAAAATGTCTCAATTAAAATAGTAGCCAGGCTCCTGTTTGGCAAAGACTACTTCATAACTATTAATTTCCAAGAAAATATTCCTAGGGTAAAGCCTAAATGTATTTTTCAAACATTAACAACATCATCTGGATGGTAAAAATGAGATCTGAAATTCATACAAGTGAATGTCTGTAAAAATGATCCTTCTCATGTAATTTACCTAATACTGCCTCATTAGTGTCTTGGCCGTATTTCAGCAAAGTATTTTCAGCATATATTATATACCATTGAATTCAATCCATATTGTAGTGGAGGATTTGAATTCCAGTGAGACTTAAGAACCTGTTTAAGCACTTTACTGACTTGGGACTGTAGTCCCTTATCCTGTGGGTAGTCCCCTTGTTTTTCAAAGTTAAGTATATGCATAAGTTCTTGGAGGGTCAGCGACTCAAACCGTGAGCTCTTCAGGGCACAATTATGTGCATGTGTGTGTATGTGCAGCACTTAGAACAATGGAGGGCTTAATCTTGGCTAAGACCTCTAGATGTTGTTATAATAATAATAATAAATAATAAATGAAGAACAAGATTAAATAATGCAAAGACAATTTTAGAATGAAATGTGAACAACACTTTTAGAATGAAAACTTTTTGTATGGATAACTGATTATAAAAATAAAGGTTAGGATTTAATGGCATTTGTAACTGGAATTAGTTACTTCACATGTTTCGATGCATAATTTATTAATTGGTTCTTCCAGGACCCTGAATATGAATAAGAGAGTCTGAATTTGGAGTACCAAAAAGCTGTTTGGCTACTTACTTTGAGTAGGGGAAAGGGCCTTGTGCATTATAAGTGTTAAGTGGACTCCTCAAGGCGCCTTTCCTACCATTCATTCATTAAGTTCATTGGAAAATTACCAACTTCACTAGGGCTACAAACAATCAGAGGAAACTGATATCCAAATTGTTAAAACTTATCTTTATTGAGATTTCATGTTTTTAAATATAGTGCTCCTATTTTTCATTGGACTCTGATATTTTGGAAGGGACTCATTTGGATGATGAAGGGCCAAGCCACTGAAGATCCATCAAGATTGGCCAGCAGTGGGATTTGGGTGAGAAAAGGATTGCAGTGACACACCCTGATGCTAGGAGGCTTTCCAGAGATGAGTGTACCCCATCACAAATAATTAGGCCTGCAATTGCAAACTTAAAACTCAAGCTGGATTCTCAGGACGATTATAATTAACTCTATGCTTACCTTGAACTTTTGTTTTTAAGGTATTATATGTACTACTTGGTAGTACTGCCTATTCAGGTGTCCAACACTTCTTAATGACCCCTATTTTCATTTGCTTAAAACTTTGCAAAAACCTTAACCCTTTCAGGTGAAATTTCCATGCTGGGTGTCTTTCTCGGGCTGAGCTTTTTTGAAAATTTTATAACACTAAAAAGACTAGAGAAAATTATATTGTTTAAATTAAATAAGTGTGTGAACCTTTCCTTTGAAAAGCTCTACTGCTGAGAATTTGGCAGGGGGTTGGCCTGTGTCGAGAATTTCCTTTTTTCTGTTACTGGGGCAGTCTACCCAAATCTGGCCAAGTTATTAGTCTTTGAAAAGTCTCAATTCATATACAACAGATACTTAACTCTTCTAAGAGTCTATTCTCACTGAGTGTACCGTAGACTTTCTCAGCTCTTGGGTCCTGATGAAACTGCACATGTGCCGTATTCCAGCATGACTGATGCTCAGGGCTATAAATATAAAGCTGGATTTCTCCTGTAATTGTTGTTCCACCCTAGGGGGGGACCAGATTCTAAACTGAGAGCAGGGAGCCTGTCTCTCTTGTCCTTTGAATGATCTCCATGCTGGGAGCTAGGCAGTGGAGGAGGAAGCGGTTTGGCTCAAACAAAGAGAGAACAAGGTCTGCAGAGGAGTGGAGGAAAAGGAATAGATTGATAAAAGGAACCTAATGAGACTAGGAGTGGAAGTGAGTGGTAAGGAGAATGGGGCTTGTTAGGCAAGGAGAGAGAAATGAGGAGAGCAGTGCTCCTCCAAAAACTGGCACCTATATTAGAAGAGTGGTGGGAGGCTGGCTGGACAAGGATATTGGAATGAGGAGCCAGTGACTAGAGGATGGGTGAGGGGCTGGGGAAAGGTAGGCAGATCTGTTAAGAGCCTGGGATGAAAGGAGAACTGACACAAAGTGAACAAAGAACATGACAAAAGGTAGAGAGGGAGACTGAAATTGGAGGTAAAGCCCAGGGAACAAGGACAGGGGCTGGGAGGGAGCCAGTGTGGGGAGCCAGTGAGGTGGGGGTGTAGAAGATGACTGGAGGTTGGTGGGAGGAGAGAGGGATTGGATGAAGAGCTGGGAGGGGAAAACTGGGTATTCACAGCTGAGGCTATGAGGGAGATTCCCAAACGCGAGCCATTCTTTTTAGGTGACCAATCTGAGCAACTATCCCAGATTGAGGTAGCATTCTTGGAGGTTTTGTAACTGATACACTAAACAGTAATAAGTCACCAAGACCAGATGGCTTTCATCCAAGAGTTTTGAAGTAACTCAGATGTAAGATTACAGCACTACTAACAGTGGTTTGTAACCTAGCCTTTAAATCGGGGGTGGGAACTAATTTTAGATGGGGACCACTTCAGGAATTTTTTAAGTGGCCCTGGGCTGCTCTGGAATGGATAGGGCCTCAGATGCAAGGGGGAGGGCTTCCCTGCCCACAGACTCGGATTGACCTGGGGGCGGAGGGATTGTGTGAAGCCAGTTCTGAAGAGCTGGCAGTTTGCTCTAGGCACCTGTGCTCTTGGTGGCAGGAGGAGACTGTTTATGCTCTCCCCCCCCCCACACCAGGTCAATCAGGGCCTAGGGGCAAGGGGAGCACGGGAAGTCTCTTGCTCCCTGCCCTGCAAGGGTGTGCCATGCTTAGTGTCAACTGACAGCTGAGTGGCAATTGATGGTTGATTCTAAGCACCACACGCTCCTTGCAGGATGGGAGGAGACTTAAATCAGGGCCTGGGGATGGGCGGGGAGCATGAGGAGACTTTTGTTCCCTTCTGTGCTTAGAGTCAACTGCCAGCTGCTCAGCTGTCAGTTGACTAAGCACGGCATGCCCCTTGCAGGGTGGGGACAGGGTAGAAGGAGACTTTGTGCACTTCCCCCTGCCCCCAGACCCTGATTGGCGTGGGGGCGGGGGAGTAGCAGGGTGTCTGAGGGATGGATCAACCTGCTTGGTGGTCTGGATACAGCCCACAGAGGCCCTTTTGCCCACCCCTGCTTTAAATCTTCTTCTATACCAAAAGACTGGATGATAGCTAATGTGACACTCTCTTAAATAAAATAAGTTGTCATGGGATAAGAGGGCAGGTCCTCTCTTGCTTGATAACTGGTTCCAAGATAGGAAACAAAAGGTAGGAATAAATAGTCAATTTTTAGAATGGAGAGAGGTAACTAGTGGTGCCTCCAGGGGTCTGACTGGGACCAGTCCTATTCAATTTATTCATAAATGATCCGGAGAAAGGGGTAAACAGTGAGGTGACAAAATGTGTAGATAACACTAAATTGCTCAAGATAGTTAAGTCTAAAGCAGACTGTGAAGAACTTCAAAAGGATCTCACAAAATTAGGTGACTGGCAATAAGATGGCAGATGAATTTTAATGTTGATAAATGTAAAGTAATGCATATTAGAAAACATAATCCCACCTATACATATAAAATGATGAGGACTAGATTATCTGTTACCATTCAAAAGAAAAACTTTGGAGTCATGAGGAGAGATTAATAACACTGGGACCTTTCAGTTTGGGAAAGAGATGAGTAAGGAGGGATATGATAGAGGTCTCTATAATCATGACTGATGTGGATGTGGGAAAAGTGAATAAAGAAGAGCTATTTATTCCTGCCCATAACACAAGAACTAGGGATCACCAAATAAAATTAATACTTAGCAAACACACAAAAATAAGTATTTCTTCATACAACTCATAGCCAACCTGTGGAACTCCCTGCCAGAGGATGTAATGAAGTCCAAGATTACAAGGGTTCAAAGTGCTAAATAAATTCATGGAAGATAGGTCCATCAATGACTATTGGCCAACAGGGGCAGGAATGGTGTCTTGTCTCTCTTTGTCAGAAGCTGGGAATGGGTGACAAAGGATGGATCACTTCATACTTATCTGTTCTGTTCATTCCCTCTGGGGGAACATGGTATTGGCCACTGTTGGAAAACAGGATACAGGGCTAGATGGACCTTTGGTCTAACCCGATATGGGCATTCTTATGATTTTATGAGGTCTACAAAATATGACTTGGTGTAAAGGAACTATTGCCTATACACTGACCACTAAGGTCTCGTTCCCTTCTACTCCTGTCTCCACCCTTTCTTTCTTTTGTTCGTTCGTTCTTTCTTTCTTTTGTTCTTTCTTTCGTTCTTTCTTTCTTTCGTTCTTTCTTTTCTTATTCTTATGGGGCTGGAACCATCCTTTTGTTCAGTTTGTGAAGCACCAAGCACAAGGGGGTTCATGACTCCCTTCCCTGTGCAAAATTAATTTCTCCTCAGAAAAGGTTTATCCTATTGCACTGACAGAGATGGAGGGAGAAAGTATATGACCCTGTAATTAAATGTTGTCGTAATCTACAAGCACAATAGAGTTTACACAGACAACCTGATTTTTTTTTTTAAATTTGATTAAACTATCTGTTTTTGTTTTCTCTACCCTTCAGCTATGTTTTGGGTTAAGCATTAACATGACTTATATCTGTTTATGACATAGAAAAGAGAAGTGCGTGGCAGTAGAGGACAAAACAGAGTTGAGGGCAAGTAAGGTAATGGTTCAAATCATGCAGAAACAAATGTATGGATGTGATGGTGGATGTTAGACCTAATTAGCAAGATAGTCACATCTCTCCACGAAGAACATTGCATGGAGGGGGTAGGGTGGAAAGCAAAGCCTTCAGCTAAGGATCAGTATGATTCAAGGAGTTTCTAGAAGCTGGCAGGGATCTGAATGAATAGTGACATATTTTAAACAAGAAAACGAAACTTCTTTAACTGATGAAAATGTGTAGAACGAGGTTTAAAAAAACCCTGAAATGAATACTTACCAGCTAATCCTGCAAACACTTAGGCATGTCTGCAATTTGTGATAATGATATTGAAGTCAAGGACACTGCTGACATGTGCAAAGTTAAATGTGTGCTTGCAGGATTGGTGCCATGACCAGGATATTTGTAAATAGTTTCTACATGTGATTTAACAAGTCAATGTGTTCTGCTATGCTGCTCCCATCAGACTGATTGTTTGCTTTAGTGATTAAATGCTCTTGGCTTCACCATATTCACATTTTTCTCAGTTTAGTTCAATTTAAGTTCTTAATAATGGAAGGAATTTATTATCCCAGTTAGAATGGGGTATGTCTGCTTGCTTGGGTGGTGGCATCATTCATTGGTGCCAGAAGTGAGACTGGGGAATGTGAGCCAAGTAGCATCCAGGATCACCACCCTGCAAGAACATTCAAAGCTTCTTAATTTTTTTGACTCTCCATCCGCCATCCCAGAGGCCCTTTATTGGTGGCACCATGACTAGCCCATAAATAGCAGTATTATATCAGAATTGTACACATGTTTACATGTTTGTTCAAAGCCTACTTGGGGAAATACTGAATTGCTCTTTGAGTCTTTGTTCAATCAGCATTATCCTTTCCTTATGTAAATTACAGTCCAGTAATTAAGTACTTACTTCTGATGGCATTATACAGAATTATCCATATATAAATAAATATTTTGGTTAGTGACAAAGATAGTGATGAAAATCAGTAGTGTGAGAATACTTATCAAGACAAGTTTGCTCCACAAAAAAATGTGCAAAGCCCTTTTGTATGTAAAGACTTATGCCATGATTCTGAAAAGACTTATGCAAGCTCTTAATTATGAATGTATGAGTAGTCCTGCATAAGTCAATATGATTATTTGCATGTACGTAACTGTAAGCACACATCTTTGCAGTTCTGTAGCTTTGCAATCTGAGCCCAGGTGAGCTGATCTGGGCCAGTTGCTGGTATTTTATTTAAGTGTAGCTATAACCATCTCTACTACTGACTAGCTTTAATAATGTTTTTCACATATTCCCCAGTTTACCAATATTATTTTGTTAGACTTCATCATACTCCTGTGAAATAGAATATCAGTTTCCTCATTGGACAGATGAACAAACTGAGGTCCAGGTAGTAAGTGACTTGCCTTAGGTCATATAACAAGTGAGACCTTGGTCTGTGGTTGACCCAAAGCCTTCTGAACACCCTTCCTTATGTCTAATCCATTACATTAACATGCTTGCCCTTTGGTGGCAATCAGCGCCTATAGTATTCAGTGGGAACCCTTTAGCTCATGTCAATGTGTGAGGGATTGCATTCCAACACACTGTCATACAGACTGGGAAACTGATACATTTATTGAAGTTAAGATGTCCACAGCCATGAGAAGGTACGTAATAATTATCCTATTAGTCTTCTATTTCTAACTGTAGATATGTACTACCCTTTTAAAGGCTAGGTTAGAATGTACAACGTGCAACTTGACGATAACCAAGTAGTTTCCCTGCCCCATGATGGCATTGAGCTATTTAAGAAAGACTGGAAAACAGAGCAAGAGAGAGAGAATAAGTGTCATGCAGGCTGCAGTAGTTGAGGGTTTGTCTCAGGATTCCAGAGACTATCTTACCCTGACTCAGACTTTATTTTGTGAACATTAGTTTTAGGAACCTTGAACTAGGGTACTGATGAACTGTTTTTTGTAACAAATATTGCAAACTTTAATAAGGTGTTGATACCTTATTGAAAGGGACAATGTTAGGTTAGTGTGTGTTAGCTTCTAGATTCTGTCACTAACATGAGTAACTTCAATTAATCACAGATCCTTTTTGAGTCCCTGTTTTCTCCATATATTAAGTGGGGATGAATTTAACTGAAAGGATGGGATTTCCAAGCATATTTCATCCCACATTAATAAACATGTTAAATGTTTTTCCTAACTCTTTCAAAAAGGTTCAGCACCTACTTTCAGTTTGAATGAGTGGGAGGATTAGGCAAACTGGAGAAGAAGGAAGTTGCCTTGTTGACAGGCACTTGGACAAGTTAAAATGAGCATTATGGAGTGTAAGGCCAGGCACCCGGGAGAGAAGCATAAGAGATAGTTAAAAATGAACCCACCATTTTTTCTTTCTTTTTAAGCTACTTGTAGTGTGTAACTTCAGTACTACTCACCATTGTTTTCAGCCTCTGAATACAGGCACAGGGTAAAACTCCACTAAAATCAATGGCAAAACTCCATTGACTTGGCAGAGGTCAGGATTCCACCCAATAAGTTCTTTCCAGATCCCAATCAAGTTACTTTTCCTGTGGTCAGCTTGCATATCCCAAGATTTCCATATTAGGTTTTCCCCATCATCCCAACAAATAGTTCAAGTGGACTGGGTGGGTGCTCTTCAATTTAACTAGATGATTATGGAAACTGGAAGAATCTTTTCCCTTAACTCATAACTTCCTTTTGGATAGAAACATGACAACTGTGTAACATAAGCATGAGAAATATTTAAAATTCCCAAAGAAGAAACAACATCCAGGGGGAGAGGAGAGAGGGGAAAAAGAAACCCTCATAAAAGACACATTTCAAAGAAAGAGAGAGAGCTCTGAAAATATTTGCATTCCTTTTATAAAAACACAATATCTCCAGGGAAAGAAATAGAATAAAATGCATCATTCCATATAATATTCACAATAGAGAAGCAAAAACATTCTCAAGTATGCAAATGTAAGCATCAATCACTCCCAATTATTAGCCATAGTCATATTTGCATAACATGTTGCAGAAGAAAACTTCCAGATGAATTTACTTGCTAAAATGTAGGGTGGAAGGAATGGCTATTCTTAGTCATATTTTCCCTAGAATGTGCTCGGGTAACCAGTGATGCATTATATGGGCCCTTAGGCCAACACATGTGCACAATACTAGAGCAGATTCATGGGAAGCATAGAATTCAAAACAGTTCTTCCAAAATGTGCAATAGACTTTATGAAGACAGGCAGTCTTGTATAGGATCTATTTATAAAACACAGGGATTTATTTTAATTTTAGCTCAATTGTTGGGTTATGAAGGAATAAATGACATATCACCAACTTTGTGTCCTGTCATTAGCTATGATTCTCTTCTTGGGTAATGGTATTCTGAAGCTGATAAAACTCATATTTTTACTGTAGAACATAAAGACCTAAAACAAAAGAATACCTAAAAGGGAGATCTTTTAATTCAGGTACAGGTTCACAGAGACAAATGATCAGCTTTGGAAAAACTTCACACATGTCCTCAACCCCTCTGGAGCATGCTGGAGCACAGCTTAAGGAATAACAGTAAAATAGCTCACATTGGCCACCAGCTGACAATAAGCATAACTAATATCTCAACTTTCATTACTGTCCTCCTCCTTTAGATCATTAGCAATAAACTTTGAGCATTAACATTATAACAACAAAATAGCCTAACTAAAATGTTGGAGTACACTACTCTAATTTTCAAGCAATTACAAGGGATTATTCTGCCTTCTCTGGTAAATTTACCTTATTATTACATGTCTGAATTTAGAAACTGCACATTGGAAACACCTGTGGTCCTTGGCCTTGTTTAGGTGCATAAGGTCTTTCTGATAATAGCTATGGTATCAAATAATACTTATCTGGAGAAGAGGGGATTGTGTCTATCTCAATCCATTTTGAATGCGCATCCACTGTTATTAAAAACACTTTCATAATAGATGGACCAGCATAGTGTACATAAAGTCTCACCCCTGATCACTGGGCCACCTCAGTGATGGCCCATGGTTTCTCCTCTACTGAATGGAAGCCAGTTGCATCAATTTTGTGTCTGAGGTAAATTATTTCATCAGCCTGAAAAATGCACATCTCTCTCTTGTGGTGCAGACATGCATCAGTCATTTTTTATAGTGCCCACTCCAAGTTTTGCAAGTAATCTGGATCATATTCACTTGTAATCAGGATAATGTCAAAGTACACAGATAGGTGACATGCCTTGGAATAAATTGCCCATTGCTCTTTGGAAAAATACCTAGAGTTCTTAACACTATATATAGGAGGCAATTGTAAGGAAACTACCCTTTGGAAGCATTGATCATTACATAGGGTTTAGATCTATTGTCTAGAAGGATTTAGCGGTATTCATTACTTAGATTGGCTTTTTGTTTATACGTATTTTCCAAAGTCCATTGTCTCTGTTTCAGGAGCCAGCATGGCTTCCTGGGGCTATAGCCTCTATCCCCTGTCAGGATCACTAAGTAGACATCTTTACCTCTTGCCAGTTTGATGATTTGTTAACCTTTTGTGTAAATGTACTTTCATTATTTCTGGCTTCACATTGCTTTGTTTATATTGGAGACATGGTCAAACAAGCAAAACAAGAACATATTTAAGAACATATTTCTAACAATCATCTATTAGTCTTTAACAGAACCTGTACATATGCCATGCAATATTAATGAGTGGACTGTTATCATTTGCATATGACATCTCTCACAACATCTTTAAATACAGATTTAGACAACTGTGAACTAGGCCAACAAATATGTTAACCTGTTGTGATTGATAGCATGGTGTGTCCTCTGTCCATTGGATTTAAGGTACTCCATTGGTCACCACCTTTCAGTTCCACGGAATTAAATTTTCTGGGCTTTTTTATATTAGTAGGAAACAGAATAGTTCAATGTAATTCTTGACACCTATAAGACTAATCAATTAAGAATTCCCTTTATTAAGAAAGTCTAGCATGATTCCTTAGATGAGATCCATAAAGAGAGTCAAGCTTTGTAGAACTGAGTGACACAGTACCTAATTTCTGGGTGCATAAAAGAAAATCAGAGGAGCAGCATTGTGATCCACAAAGCTGTGTTAGTTAATTAGGCTCCCCAGTCAATGCATGGGAGGGAAAGAGGGTCCTTAGAATGCAATCCACAAAAACCAACATGATGGTTGAGGAGCTACCGAAGCTAATCAATAGGAAGTGCTGATGAAATGGTGTGAACTAAGCTCTACCCCTCTCAGATCATTGCCTAAGTCCAGGCTGCAGGGAAGAATCTGTGTCTGAGATTCATGAACAGGAATCCACTGCCTGGAGTTAGGCAGGTTAGGTCCTACATTGTTCTGTTAGGTGGAATGAGCTAGAGGGCCTCCCCTATACTACACACACAAGCTGGAAGAGAAGCCACTTCATATTTTTTAAGTCAATGGTTCGAGCCCTTGCCTCGGATATTGGAGATGGTTAATTGCATGCCTGGTAGGGAAGGTATTTGAACTTGGGTATCTGAATCTTCAGGAGCATTCCCTAGCTTCTGAGTTGATGGGATATTCTGATGCAGGGTTCCCACAATTTTTCTTGTTGAAGTATTCCACTGTGGATGTATACTGAGGATGAGTGAAGCAGAGGACTGGACCCAGGGTCCCCCATCATTCATGTTGGAGCCATAGCCCCTGGACAGTTATCTTCCCTTCTTCCTCTGTTTCATGAATTACTTAGGACTTAGATGGGAGCTAGGCATACAGATGCCTAGAAGGAAACAGCAGTGTGAATGTCCTAGGGTATAAAACTAAGTGCCTAGGAAAATTGTACAGTGAAAAGTTACATGCTGCATGCATTAGGCATCAATGGGGACAGGCAGCAGCCAAGTGGTAGTTTTGTAGATGGCGGTAGTAACACACATGGGGATATAGGCATCTAACTTTGGTACCATATGTCTGCAAGTGTTTCCCTTCAACTCAGAGGAAATATTAATCAAAATGTTTTGTAGAAACTAGAGGAGTTCTTGTGAGACAAGTTGTCATGAAGTTTTAACTTTCCTCTTAAACTTCTTCTTTTTCTTTGATGTGCATTAAGTCATTAGGTCATGAGTTAGCAAACAAACCCTGGAATTCAGACAGATTAAAAAGACAAGGTCAAGCACCTCAATTACCAGATCAAACTAAGACATAGTCACTTTGAATGAAATGTCCATTTAAATACTATTGAAATCTTTTAAATGAATACTACATGGGGTTTGGGATGACTCCACTTGTTAGCATAACTGCCAGCATGATGCTTACCATTTGAAAGTAGCTGTAGCCTAAAAAAATCAGGTTATGTAACTCTGGTCTCTCATGATTTTTCCAAGTCAAAACTCTTTCTGTTTCTTGTATAATATATCAAGAATATTTTAGCAAAGTTTTTGTTGGATATTGATTTCTTCAGATATAACACAAATTGTATAAGCAGATAATATACAGGTTTTTGTGTTTATAGAGTATTTTGATTGCCATAGTCTTAATTTGTGCATATGAAATACTATTTGCATGTACATTTTTTCAATTAGAGTCTTACAATGGAATCACAATAGGAGAAAATTATATTGCAACATAAAAATAATAGGACTACACCCACTGTTGCCAACATGTTCCAAAATCATAAAACTAAATTATCTTCTGTGACGTAGTGGGGTGTGCTGTAGTATGTGTGTGGGGTGAACATCAGCTTCTTCCTCCCCCTTTTTTTGCAGCTCTCTCTGCATGAGGGGGGAGAGGCCAGGCCTGACTCACTGTGGAAGTATGTCAGAGTCTCACCTCCTGGGGTCCAGGTGACAAAAGATTCACCTGGGGTCTAGGAGCAGGACAATGGAGGAGGCGGAGCTGCCTGGGGGCTCAGGGACTAGTTGCTGGGGGTTTGCGTTTAGTCTTGGCTGGGCTAACATGAAGAGAACAGACTAAACTGAGTGCTGGGGGTTCAAGGGCCTATGCACCCCTGCCCCAAGGGGTCTAAGACTGCTTGCCCTGGACTCCTATGTCCACATTGCGCTTATGCTGTGCTATATCCTGGAGAAGCAATAAACCCTCCATATTCTACTGGCTGGCAGAGTCACATCTTGGTGCAGACGGGGTGCAGGGTTGGGGGGTACCCAACGCGCTGTCACATCTTCTCCCATTGCATTATTATAGTTTTTAAAAAATACTTTGTGCCATAGTCCATGGTGCCTCCTGGTTAGCTAGAAGGGAAACAGCTCACTTGATATTTCAGACTTGAGGAGTTCTTTTCAATTTCAGGTTGTCCCAATATCTTTTCATTAACTGTAATGGAACATTCCTGTCCTTTTCTGGACTGGACAATGGGAAGTTACTTGAAGCTGGTTTCAAGTAAACAACGGGCTAACAACTCTTTGCTGGACCGCTCACTGTCCTGCTGAGAGGCGGGGCTAAAACTGCACCACAAAATAGTATCAGTGCTGCAAATGAGATTTCCTGGGATTTGTATTTGAACCACTGACTGAAACTTGACTGTCATAGGCCATAGATCTGATACAGTAGCTAAGCATGAATAGATACTCAAAACCTGGCACACTTCTTATCTTTGTAATCGGTCTTTTTTGTATTTCAGATAACTCATAAAGCTGTTTTTTTATTATATATGTCTCTTATACTTTCCAAGCATCCTTGCAATAGACTATCTCTTATTTTGCTAGTGGTGTTTGAAGTTCCTTCTAGCCACTGGAGTTTAATCAACAACTTGTCTCTTTTTAAGAATGAAAAAAAAAGGGAAAATAGTCAGATTCTGATTTCTCCCTCCCTTGTGATATAGTTTTTCTTGCTGAACTGCACAACAAATCCCATGTTAACACAACAAAGAGATAGAAACTTATCACATAGTCATTATGAGTCAGTCTTTTAGGCTCTTAAATGAGTGGTAATGATAGTTATGCTAATAATCATTAATGGGCGAAAATGCCACTTTTAGATTCAGAGCATGTAAGGCCAGAAGTCACTGTCAGAGAATCCTAGAATCCAATACCACACAGCCCTTTCACACTAAATCCAGCTACTGAAATTAGTGCAATATATGTTCCTTTAGGTCTGTAACATTTGAAAGAGAAGGAATAAGTAACATAAAAGTACATCAATATAAATGCAGTGTTGCAATTTCAAAAACAAGGGAATTTAAGAGTTAAGGCAATGGACTATTAGTTTATCCATAAATCACATTGCCATTTTGATGGTCTAGTAATCCCAGAACACTACCTAATTGTATGTGTCAATATATAACATGTATAATGGTATGAGCTAATGACAGAATGGAAAATAATATTTCTGAAAGTGTTGTTTATCAAAAAATGAATATTACTGAAAACAATGAACACTATGATTCTGAAGCATCTGTTTCTTCCAGTTAGGAAGTGTATTCACTCCAGCCCCATTTCTTATTAATACAACATACTCTTCATAGCTTGATTGTATTCACTCATGGATCACTTAGGGTACATCTACACTGTACACTTAATTTGAAATAAGCTATTCCAGAAGAAATACTCTGCAATAGCTTATTTCAAAACACCTACACTACAGGGCAAACCTCAAAATTAGTCTGAGAGAGGCTTCCCTAATGTGGATGTTACACCTAGGCTGTGTCTACATGATGCGATCTTGCGCCAAAGCGACCGCTTTTGCACAAAAACTTGCTGCCTGTCTACACTGGCTGTGTGTTCTTGCACAAGTAAACTGATGTTCTTGCACAAGTAAACTGAAGCAAAAATCAGGGCTTCTTGTGCAAAAACTATGATGCTCTCGCTCAGGATTTAAGCCCTCTTGCGCAACTGTTCTTGCGCAAGAGGCCAGTATAGACAGGTAACATGAATTTCTTGCGCAAGAAAGTCCTATGGTTAAAATGGCCATCAGAGCTTTCTTGCGCAAGAAAGCATCTACACTGGCATGGATGCTCTTGCGCAAAAGCACATCTCTTGTGCAAAAGCACATACCAGTGTAGACGCTCTCGTCTGGAAGAGTTTTTGCACAAGAACTCTTCCGCAAAAGAGTAGACGTAGCCCTAGATTTAGAGTCACTGGGGGCTAATTAGTTTGAATGGCATTGATGAAGCGCTACTTTGAAATAGCAGCAGTGGAGTGTCCATACTACTGCTACTTTCGAATAGGTGTTATTTTCCATGGAATGAGGTTTACAGAAGTCGGAATAAGGCATCCATTATTTCAAATGTATTTTGAAATAACAGAATTACTGTATAGATTCTCACATTGTTATTTCAGAATAATGGCCATTATTCTGAAATAACACTGCTGTGTAGACACACCCTTAGAAAATTGCATAAAGTGTTAACGTCATCCCATGTATACATCAGTGTGTCCACATTTTAACATTATTTCCATTTATATTACATGGAGGAATAACATCAAAACTAGAAATTCTTTAGGAAATCCTTTTCACACGGCGTATCTTCAAACTTAGGGGGAAAATCTGACTGTTAGTATTTGATCTTCAGACGACCCTTTGTTCTTAAACAGATATGAGTAGGTGACATTCCCACTATCATCAGAAGAGAACATAGCCCGTTTGTCTGACATACACTAATTGTCTTATGACTTTCTGACATCTTAGAGCATTGCAGTGAATGCAACCAACTATGGGTGTAGCTTCACTGCTTAGTAAAATCAAGCTGTAACTCAAGCTTTGCCCATAATTCAGCTCCTGCAGCCCCCCCCCCGCCATCTCTAGTTCAAGATAAATGGTGTGTCATAGGGTGGTTGGCCCATATAACTGATGTAGGTCCAACTTCCCTGACCTAGAAAAGGGGCTTCCAGTTTACAAATTAAGAGAGCAAAGTAGTTGTGGGTGGGGAAAGAGGCAGTGGCAATTTGCTGGGTTGGGGAGGGCTATCAAGGAGAAAGCTCTAGATAGCAATGTTCAATTAAAAAAGCAAGGAATAAGCCCGTGGGAGATCCTCAAGCCGAAAGAACTGAGAAAGCCAAAGGAGAAATTCCATTGAGGGACTGTTGTCCAGATGGGCTGAGGAACTATTTTTGTGTTCAATAGTGATAGAGATGCAGCTGTGTTAGTCTGGTCTAGCTAAAACAAAAGACAGGACTATGCAGCACTTTAAAGACTAACAAGATGGTTTATTCGGTGATGAGCTTTCGTGGGCCAGACCCACTTCCTCAGATCAATATGTGGAAGAAATCATTACAATTCCAATACTGTTTCCCAGAAGTTGTAGCAAAGTTGCTATAACTGCTGGAACGAATGGAAAGAGAATGAAGAATAGAAAGAGAAAATGGATCAACCCTTAATCTAGGACTTAAGTTTAGAAGTCGATGTACCTTAGTTTGACTTACTGCAGCATCTCCATTATATGGAGTTGATGGGAAAAACTCTCCTGTTGACACCCCAGAACATCGAATCAAGATATGCGTCAAATTCCAGTTACAAATGTTCCTAGCAGCTTCCCTTACTCCTTGCAGAATTCAGAATACTGGTCACTGGCAGGGGTGCCCTCTGAGTTCGATTCAGCAAGTCTTAACTACACTTTCTAAATCAAACTCTGGAAGATCAATCATGACTGCATCATCTTCCATTTTAATGGAGACATAGCCTTACTCCTTAATACCCACTGGAGTACCAGCGTCAACAGCTTAGTGGTCAATTTAGTGCATCCTTAATAGCCCTGAGAAATTGACCCCTGAGAAATTGATCTCCAGAGCGTCAGTCTCCTAGTAGGTTATGACAAGGCCTGTTTCACTGCTAGAAGATCTTTGTTGCTCATTGCACTTACCACATCATGGTCCTGAGTAAGTACCAGCAAAGTGAACAAAAATATGGCAAGGATTAATTTGATTCTTATATCCTGTATGATACAACATAGAAATATTTATTTGCTAAAAATACATAGCACAGAAGCATTGTTACTCTTTATATCTCTGTTTTTTAAGGCCAGTAGGTAGCACTGTGATCATCTAGTCAGGCCTCCTGCACAGCACAAGCCATGGAAGTTCACTTTTTAATTCCTACCTCAAGACTACGCTCAATAGATGATCTTTTCACAGGACTGATAGTTAAGGGTATGTCTAGACTATATGGCTCCGTCAACGGAGCCATGTAGATGAGTTTACTAGACTTAGGAAAATGAAGCGGCAATTTAAATAATCACCGCTTCATTTATATCAAAATGGCCGCCACGCTGTGCCGATCAGCTGTTTGGTGGCACAGCGGGGCAGGCTGGATGCACCGCGGTCAACAAGGGAAGCCTTTGTCGACTGCTCCGTTATGCCTCGTGAAATGAGGTTTACCGGAGCAGTTGACAAAGGCTTCCCTTGTTGACTGTGGCGCATCCAGACTGCCCTGCTGTGCTGCAAAACAGCTGATCGGCACAGCGCGGCGGCCATTTTGATGTAAATGAAGCAGCAATTATTTAAATCACCGCTTCATTTTCCTATGTCTAGTAAACTCATCTACTTAGCTCCGTCAATGGAGTCATGTAGTCTAGACATATCCTAACATACCTTTATACAAGTCCCAAAGACACCCCGCAGTCTCCTTAAAACCATTATGTTACAACTTTGTGAAACTTCATGCACTGTAAAAATCATTGTAGAAGACACTGTACTGTATGTTGCAGAGAGGATATTGTTTTGTTTCTTAAAGCCGATGCATTGTTCAGCAGAAATTTGTATTCTTAATGCTAAGATTATGAATTTAAAACTGTCAAATCTGGATTTTCTTTTAGTTCTGAAGACTTTAGAAATAACAGTAAGGTTATGAGGGTGATGGCTGATAATGTAATATTTTTAAGTAACATTAGGTAATGAATCCCTACAGTTAATTGTAATGTGCCCTTCAGGACTAAGATCAAGTAGATATAACTGAAAGCTCTAAGGCAATTCAATAGTGAGACATTTCACTTTATGAAAGCTTTTTGATTTTGGCTCATGAAGTCTCAAAATGTCAAAAATTCTCTTATTTTACCAGAAGCCTGAAGAAAAATCACTCTGATATTTAATGAAATGTTATCTTGAACAATAGCCATTATCACATAATTACTTGCAGAATTTCATTTTAAACAACTATATTCCTGAGATAGATGAACTAAGAAATAGGCCCATGTCATATTTGTAGTCTTTTTATGAAATCGTCAAAGTTAGGGTTGATGCTGACCAAAATTGTCTCCTCCCCCAGTGCTACTCTTCTGGATTAATGTCTCTCCTTGGCTCTCTGCAGTAGCTCTCTTGCTGTTTTTTTTTTTAAAGATTATCAGTTGAAGCAGTAGACTATAAAATGGAAATTAATTTACTTGTGCTGATGATTTTTAGGATTTCCATGGTGTACTACAGCATCCCACTTAAGTGGAAAAACAACCCCCAAGGTGAAAGTTGTCTTGATTTTGACGTGTGTTTTGTTTTGTAGAGGGTTCGGTTCTGCTTGTTGTTCAGTAGTAATCTGCTGTTTTCATTTTATTTTTGTATTTTAATGCTTTATAGCAAGGACACCTAGCAATGTGCATAAGTGACTTTTGACGTAGGAATCAAATGGTAGAACTTCACCATGACTTCATCAGTGAGATAGAGATAGTGAGTGTTCAAGGACTTAAGCACTGTAGCATGGGTTTTGAAACATATGGCTATTCAAAGGCATGTATGATAGAAAGGGACAAAATCAGCGGTACAAGATTATCAAGACATGTGGCTTTGAGAAAAATGGAAACTACTTTGCACTTTTTCTAAAGATTCCTTACAAAAATAACTGATTAATAAAATATAGTGCTTGTTTATAAAACTGCCTTTTCTTTCAGCCTAAGATGTCTCCATAATGCGTAATAGTATTAAGCTATCTGGGGAGGAAGGAAGCAAAGAAATAATAAATAGCAGAAGGTATATCAAGCCAGGAGAAAATTACCATTGCTTCTGGGACTGGCAAAAACACATGGATTGGACACTTCTTACCTCAGCAGAGGTGCAGCCCAGTCCACCCCACCCCCCAACATTATCCCCATTCCAATTTCCTGCTGACCTTCTCGGGACTCACTTCAGCACTGTTAACCCTTGGATGCTATTGACAGTGACCTGGGCCAATCTCTCTACAGCCAACTCAATGCAGCCTGGGACAGAGCCCTGAACAACATTCCCCTGCCTACCTAAGTGGCATCCCTGCCCTGGCCTTCCCATCCTGCTCCTTACCCATCCCTGATGGCTTAAGGCTATCCAAAGGGAAGGCTGGAATGGGAAATGGTTGCTGACTGTACTTTCTCCAGAGCCTCTTTCTTTTCCCACCCTGACCAATTTCATACAGGCATCTCAAAAGTGTGTGTATGGGATGATGTTTCATGTGGAAAGACATGTCAGACTGGAAGAAAAATAAGAGACAGCTGGTTTGCATTTTCTGATGAAAAAAGTCTAAAAATTCCAATTCGTACAAGCCAAAACTCTTCCATGGAAATAGTGTTTCAATTAAATTTTTATCACGAAGGTTTCTCAGTTAGAGTGAACTTCTGAAAGCGAGACAGACCATTGGTAAGGGCACTCCCCTGGTATGTAAGAAGCACACATTCAAGTCCCTGCTTTGTCTGGTTCTGGCCAGCTCTAAAGAGAGTTATAAGAAACTCTGACAAATAAATGGCATGAAGACCGTGAGGCACTAACATTCCTTTGATGGGGCCATAACCATATCTTGATACAGATAGAACATTTATTAAAAGTCTTTAACAAAACTTTCTATTGCAATGGCAAAAGGGGAATGTCACTGTCGTTGGCATTACTTTTCCAGAAGAATTTCCAGTAGAAGCTGCTGTTCTACTCAATACCTACAGTATTTTTTTAAACCAAGGAACCTAACATCATTAGTGATGCAGAGGGAGTGAGGTGTGATGTGATAGGAGACAAGTGTGATAATTGAGGTGAATTAATTACAAATGAAACATTTCAACTAATTACCTTTGTGGCTTTTCCCCACTCCTTTTCTATTTCTGAGTAACATGTTTATTATAGTTTGGGTAACTCTGCACTGAATACAGTCTCTCACATATTGTTTATATTTTTAAAAAACATTATTTCTGGATTAATCTAGTTTCCTAATGTACCAAAATAACAGCTTTGTGCTCATTGCAACTGGCTTTGAAACTATCACAACCATTCAATTAATTATTTTAATTTAATTTAAATTGACTGGCACATAGCTCTGGGAGACATTCAGATACTGTGGTGATGGATACTATCATTAAAATTTGGATAGATAACTGGATAGCCATCAGTCATTTGGTGTAGGGTTGCCAGTTTTGGTTGAACATATTCCTGGAGATGTCATCACCTGATATAATCTTTAATTAAAGATTAAACTTTGATTCCTGGAGATTACAGAAGAAACCTGGAAGTCTGGCAACCCTTTTGGTGGTCCCTCCATGCCCAAACATGACAAATAATATGCTTATTCTCTTCTGTTCTTTCAAGTTTTATGTTATTCCAGGTTAACTGTTGGCCTTCTGCTGTGCAAAATTAATCAGTGCAATTGAGATACATTGAAATGTCAGATGTGGTATCTGTCAAGGAAGGTCTCAAGAATGCCAAATCCCCTTTCGTTGACAGCTATGGTAGCTCATCATCATCATCATTTATGTCAATGCTTTGCAAATGCTTCGTAGAAGGCATTTTTTTTCAGAGTGATACATTAAGAGTAGAGATTCCTAATGACATTTTTTCTCTCCCATGAATTTCCATAGAACTCTAAGAATTTAAAACTGAAATTTGTGCATTTTTCTCTTTCAAAAGACACCTTAAATGCATAAAGGCTACAGAAGTGCATCTAGCCTCCTAGGTTCACCACATCTTTTTCAGAGGTAAAATATTTAAACAATGTCTTTCAAGTGGAGATTCTCCCTATTTCTCTCTCTCTCTCTCTCTCTCTCTCTCTCTCTCTGTGTGTGTGTGTGTGTGTGTGTGTGTGTGTGTGTGTGTGTGTGTGTGTGTGTGTGTGTATCATTACATTTAACTCCATGGTACTTGGGAAATATCTTTGCTAATTATTGAAAAGAAGCAAGTTTTAAATGTTATAATGGGACCGATCCTGGCCCTTGATTCAGCTGTTTTGCATTGCTTTGATGGCATATAGGAGCTGTGAAACTGGAGAATCTAGTTCCCTGACTATTCCTTGTATATGGTACAGAACTGATGTAATTCCTAAACCACTGCTCTCCTTTTCCCACGGACAGAGGTGGGAAAAAGCAGATGGGGCCAAATGCTCTTGCTTCAATTTAAGCCCACTGCTTCTTTATCCGTTCTCAGAGATTAATCAGAATAATTGTTTATCCTTCTTGTAACAAATCTTCCATATAGTTGAAAACTATTATGTTCTCCCCTCAGTCTTCTTTTCTGCAGACAAAACAAACCCTGTATTTTCTATTTTTCCTTATAGGTCATGTTTTCTAAATCTTTAATCATTCCTGTTGCTCTTCTCTGTACTTTCTGCAATTTATCCACATCTTTCCTGAAATGTGTCACTCAGAATTGAATATGATACTCCAGTTGAGGCCTTATCAATGAGAAGTAAAGTAGAAGAATGATTGTTCTCATATCTTCCTTACAACACTCCTGTTGCTACATCTCAGAATTATATCCCTTTTTGGCACCAATGTTACACTGTAACTCTCCCTCCTCCCCCTCCTACACATTATAACTAGGCAGTAATTTCCCATTTTATATATGTACACAATTGATTGTTCTTTCCTAAGTGGAATATTTCGTATTTCTCATTATTGAATTTCATCCTATTTACTTCAGACCATTCCTCCTGTTTGTCCAAACTACTGTATTTTGAATTTTAATAATTTTAATCTTTGTACTAAAAGCTACAGAGATATGCCTCTACACATTAATGGATCTTTATTGGCTGTAATAACAGAATTCACAAAATAAAACAATTTATACAATGCATACAATATTTGATTGTATTCACTCTTTCACCTGGCACATATTGCTTGTCTGAGATTGTTGACTATCTGGACAGAAGCTGAATCCCTTTCTTCATGAAGTGCCCTACATAATAGGGCCTCAGACCTATTCCAAACATGTTTGTGCTACTCCAGTCTAAATGCTTAAGCACAATTGGGTATTTGTCTTAAAATGTTAGCATTTATGTCTTGATGTTTTAATTTGTTATTCTACTATATAATTATCAACAATTTATAATATGTAAAACGAAAACATTACCCTCTAAAATGTTACCAAATATTGTTCCAATACTCACTATAATAAAGAAAATAATTTGTAGTCAATCTCTGAAAATTTGAGAAGTCTGTAGAGCCAGGTGAGTTGTGTTATGTAATGAAGATTGTCAAAGCTATGTGTATGTATGTATATAAATAATATATACTACTTTGACAGTATTATGAAATGCAAACTACCATAATTATCAGTAGATGCTTTTTGGACTTAAAGCATGTTCTTTGCTAGTGTCCAGAAATTCTCCATATAATTTGATATATTTAACATTAAGTGCTTTCCCCTGCTTTATCATACTATCTTCAGGACTATTCTCTTCTCTGACAAATGGAACCATAGAGCTAAGTTCTATTTTGAGACCCAGGTTAGGTGTAGCCACATCAAAAAGGAACAAGACTGAGTAAACCTTAGAAAGTTATCTGTTTAGAGTTGGTAAAATCATGAATTGAAAAAGCGAACAATTGTGAAAAACAGCAAACAAAAATTAGCCTTAGTTTGGTTCATTGTTCTTCCTTTTTTCCCTTCTTTTATCCTGTTTTGTTTCCACACGAACATTTTTCAAAATTACTTTTTTTTTAAACATTTTGGTAGATAATATTAAATAAATGTCTCCTTTTTCAAAACCTGGGAAATTAAAATGACTAAAATTTTACAGTTTTTTCTCCATCTTCAACCAATTCTATTACCCTACACTATTTAAAAGAACTGCATCTTAGTTTAGCCCAGAAGTCTCTCCAAGGAGGAGTCACGTTGTGAGGGCCTTATAGTACAGCTTGTCTTTGGTAAATTAGAGATGATTCATCTAAGCAAACTGCTGTAGGCTTAGCTTGATTCACATCATTGTAATTGCCCAGCACAGGGCAAAATATCCATCTTGAGATGGACAAATACATATTTACATGCTGCCAGTAACTGATTTATTTCAGCAACTGTCAACCATGTTTGCTCTTCATATAAACTGGTGCATCTCTACTGGAATCAGTGGTGTTGCAGTAGTGTAACTGAAAAAAGGAGAACTTGGATGTATGCACATTTGGATCTAGTTAACAAGTTAGATCTATTTATACTTGAGTGTCTAGTGTAAATGCTGATAAGTGAATTTAAAAATCATTTTTATGAGAATCTGAGCATGCAAGCAAACAATTAATACTAGTAAAACTCTGAGCTCATGAATATCCGTGAACAGTTATACATAAGTGGTACAAATATGGTAGAAATGAATGAACGCTGCATTCAAATGAGAATTTGTGGTAAAGCTATTGAAGTATTTTCACCAGCTCTATTAAGAATATATGTACAGTTCTTCTGTTGCTGCCCTAGCTTGTGCTTGCCTTAATGATTTCTGTTATAATTATGTTATGAGGAATAAGAGTCTGATCTTTCACCCACTGAAGTCAACTGAAAAGGTTATTGACTGTGCAACCTTAATTCAACCCCCTCGTACATATGCCTCTTGATACAGTCTTTTAATTATATGAGCAAATACTATTTTTTCCACAGGACCTCTGCCTCATTCACTGAATGAGTATTTATTCATTGTTATATCCTCCCGTCAAAGAGTGGCTGGACCTTATAAAGGGACCCAAGGCTCAATCTATCCCTAATGGCTTCTTTTAGAAAAATGAGCCCAGGTTTGTTATTTGAAAGTAATTGACAGCATCGTTGTTTGGTTTGGCAGCTAATTGGCTAACAAGCTCCTGGCCTTGTTAAAATAGCTACCAGTGCTCAGTTGGCAAAGGCTCTTAAGAAGAGGAATGCAGGTACCATGTAGGAGTCTGCAACAGGCCCAAACAGGCAGGTAAACTGCCAGCATGGGGAACAGACTTGACACCAAACCCAGCTCAAAACACTTTCAATTGTGTGAGAGCTTAGCATTCCTGAGGATATGGCTCTTGATATCTCAGGCTGAGTATTCAGAAAATGCGGAACACATTTATTTCCTGCATCTGCAATATTTTCCAAATAAATGACTTGCCTGACATCATGTAGGAACTCTGTGACAGAGGCAAGAATAGACACCAACTCTCCTGGACAGCATTCAACTGCCTTTGCCATGAGAATATCCTTTCTTTTCCTGTAGTCCACTGCCTCCTTCATTATATATCTTCCAACTTCTGCAAGCCCGACTCAGTTTAAGAGCACTATCTAGCCTAGCTTTAGAGTCCTTCACTTTACAACCTTAATATTCTTTTAATGTATTTTTTTATATTTTCTATTTTTGTGTGTATTTAACAAAACCCCAAAATGAAAACATATTCTTCTGCGGAATCATATTGACCCCACCTTTGAGTTGTATGCAGTCATCAGAATTTTGGGTTCACAGAACAGTTCTTTCTACCACTTGGAACAAATGAAGCAATTGGCATCCATAATAGGACTTGGACCTCTAAGTCAGTAGTTCTCAAATGTATTTGAAAAGAAGCAGTGAGGGACAAAAAGGTATCTTTTAAGAAGTGGAAGTCCAATCCTAGTGAAATAAATAGAAAGGAACATAAACACTGTCAAATCAAGTGTAAAAATGTAATAAGAAAAGCAAAAAAAGATTTTGAGGAACAGCTAGCCAAAAACTCAAAAAGAAATAACAAAATGTTTTTTAAGTACATTAGAAGCAGGAAGCCTGCTAAAAAAACCTGTGGGTCCCCTAGATGATCGAGCAATAAAAGGAGCAATCAAGGACGATAAAGCCATTGCGGAGAAACTAAATGATTTCTTTGCTTCAGCCTTCACGGCTGAGGACATTGGGGAGATTCCTGAATCTGCACTGTCCTTTGTGGGTGATGAATCTGAGGAACTGTCCTGGATTGAAGTGTCATTAGAGGAGGTTTTGGAACAAATAGAAAAACTTAATGTTAACAAATCTCCGGGACCGGATGGCATTCATCCAAGGGTTCTAAAAGAACTCAAATGGGAAATTGCTGAGCTATTATCTGTGGTTTGTAACCTATCCTTTAAATCGGCTTCCGTACCTAATGACTGGAAGGTAGCCAACGTGACACCAATATTTAAAAAGGGCTCTAGAGGTGACCCTGGCAATTACAGACCGGTAAGTCTAACTTCAGTACCGGGCAAATTAGTCAAAACAATAATAAAGAATAAAATTGTGAAGCATGTAGAAGAACATAATTTATTGGACAAAAGTCAACATGGTTTCTGTAAAGGGAAATCCTGTCTTACTAATCTGTTAGAGTTCTTTGAAGGGGTTAACAAACATGCGGACAAGGGGGATCCAGTAGATATAGTATACTTGGATTTCAGAAAGCCTTTGACAAGGTCCCTCACCGAAGACTCTTGTGTAAATTACATGGCCATAGGATAAGAGAGAAGGTCCTTTCTTGGATTGAGAACTGGTTAAGAGACAGGAAACAAAAGGTAGGAATAAATGGTAAATTTTCAGATTGGAGAGGGGTAGCTAGTGGTGTACCCAAAGGGTCAGTCCTGGGACCAATCCTTTTCAACTTATTCATAAATGATCTGGAGAAAGGGGTAAGCAGTGAGGTAGTAAAGTTTGCAGATGATACAAAATTGTTTAGGATAGTCAAGACAGAAGCAGACTGTGAGGGACTTCAAGAAGATCTCACCAAACTGAGTGATTGGGCAACAAAATGGCAAATGAAATTTAATGTGGATAAGTGTAAAGTAATGCCCATCGGGAAAAATAACCCCAACTATACATACAGTATGATGGGGGCTAATTTAGCTACGACAAATCAGGAAAGAGATCTTGGAATTATCGTGGACAGTTCTCTGAAAACTTCCACACAGTGTGCAGTGGCGGTCAAAAAGGCAAATAGGATACTAGGAATTATTAAGAAAGGGATAGAAAATAAGACCCAGAATATCTTACTGCCCCTGTATAAAACTATGGTACGCCCACATCTTGAATACTGTGTACAGATGTGGTCTCTTCACCTCAAAAAAGATATTTTGGCCTTGGTAAGGGTTCAGAAAAGGGCAACTAAAATGATTAGGGGTTTGGAATGGGTCCCATATGAGGAGAGGTTAAAGCGCCTGGGACTTTTCAGTTTAGAAAAGAGGAGACTCAGGGTGTATATGATAGAAGGCTATAAAATCATGAGTGGTGTGGAGAGGGCTGATAAAGAAAAGTTATTTATTAGTTCCCTAAATAGAAGAACTAGAGGACACCAAATGAAATTAATTGGTAGCAGGTTTAAAACTAATAAAAGAAAGTTCTTCTTCACACAGCGTGTAGTCAACCTGTGGAACTCCTTGCCAGAGGAGGCTGTGAAGGCTAGGACTATAATAGATTTTAAAGAGAAGCTAGATAATTTCATGGAGGTTAGGTCCATAAAAGGCTATTAACCAGGGTATAAAATGATGTCCTTGGGCTCTGTTTGTCAGAGGCTGGAGAGGGATGGCAGGAGACAAATCGCTTGATCATTGTCTTCGGTCCACCCTCTCTGGGGCTTCTGGTGCTGGCCACTGTTGGTAGACAAGATACTGGGCTAGATAGACCTTTGGTCTGACCCAGTACGGCCATTCTTATGTTCTTATTTGATCGTGTCTCCCTCCTTTGTGTCCGTAGTAGTTTACAGTCCTCTCTCCTGCTACTCAAGTACATATAGTGATATGTGTGACGGCTATGCTTCACTTTAATCTGTTTTGGCTTTTTTTTTACTTGATTTTACAAATGAGCTGATGATCCATTGTTATAATAGTTAAAGCAAAACTGAATTTGTGATCTAGGCTTTCAGTTAAATGTGCACACTGGGTCACAGCAAATGGATTAACATCCAGAAGGCAACAACTTTGTATAATAGCAACAGAAATCCATAAAAAATGCACAGCACCATATGAAGACCTGATAGAGATGGAAAATCAACTTTTCTATTTAATTATTCATTGATGTAGATAAACTGTGCCCAGTAAGCTATTTTTCTCCCCCACACCCCTTACAACTTCTGATGTTCCCCTTCATTCCCTGGCAATACATTTTCCTTATCTTCCCCTCATCGGAACCTCTGCTCTAGATGGACCAATGATAGAGGGACAATAGACATGCATGTTGCTGCTGGGGTGTGTATCCCTGGAGATACTTAGGGTTTTCCAGGGGATACATTAACTCGTCTAGATATTGTCCTAATTTTACAACAGGCTACATTTAAAAAAAGAAACCTAGCTAAGTCAGTACAAACTAAAATCACATGCAATGGCTTGTTTATATAGGTCCATATACTTATATTGATGTGTAAGTACAATATTTACATTTCAATCCATTTTTATAATTGTATGGTAAAAATGAGAACATAAGCAATATTTCAGTAATAGTGTTGTGACACTTTTTTTGTATTTTTGTCTGATTTTTGAAAGCAAGTAGTTTTAAAGTTTTTAATTAAGGTGAAACATGGGGGTACATAAGACAAATCACACTCCTGCACAGGATACAGTACTGAGGAAAGGCAGAGGAAAAAACATCTATGTATGTTTTTTGCTGAATCTTTCTAAAATGGTTCAGTTTAAGGCATAAACCCAACAGGGGTGTTGCTGGCAAGTCTCAGGTCCGACACTGGGTTCTCAAAGTACAAAAACACGCTGCACAGGTATCTGTCAAACACAAGCAGTTTATTTTCTGACAGCGATTCAGCTGCGCCCTTAACTAAAGAACAGCATGATAGGAAAAGTGACATCTTATGTCCCTTCTGCAAGCCAGGAACCCCGTTTCAGCTGCGGACGAAGCAGGAGATCATCTAGGCTTCTGAGGAGCCGGTACCAAAGTCCATCAATAAGGATCAAATTGCTGTGCTCTGGTACAGCTTTAAATACAGTGTATCTACTTTGTTTGGCAGTTTGGAAATTTTCAGGAGTTACTCATCACTTGTTACAGTATGGCTCAGCTGTACTGCTTGTCCTTTGACTCTGTTTACATGATCAGTACATCAGGGTAAACAGGATTGTTATGTTCCAGCCCTTATCTACAATTCGTTCTTGCTACAATGGCGTATGTTCCTAGAGGCTTGATTCTGGCTCATCAGTAGCAGAGAAGGAGGAAGCGGGGGAGGTGATAAATTACAGAATGTTTGTGCAAAGCTTCATCTGCTCGTCAGAAATAAGCAAGCAAGCAGTGTGTGTTTGTGATTTCCTCCTTCCCTCACCAAAGCCTTGAGAACAACTGAATTCATTTATGTCCAGGAAGTAGGTTTCATCTGAAGTTCTTATTAAATAACATCACCTTCCTCAAAATGTGGCCATCCATTCCCTGGGGTGGAATCCCAATTTGTTTGGTATATTCATTCTGACACTGGAGATACCAAAGTTCTCTGACTTCCTCACATACATTTCTCAAACTGACAGCAAAGTCACATTTTTAGATCAAAGCTTCTAATGCTAACCTTGAAGATGTCTGTTTTAAATGGAAGATTTGTCAACATCTGCCTCTTTACATTGACAGCTTTCTTCATGGAACGTCTGCAATAGATCCTGTGGGGTTATTGTCTCTGCAGTTTGCACAGAACTCCTGAAAAAGTGGATGGATTCTATACATCTCAATGAATCAGGAGTGATTCTTTTGGGGTTACCAATATATTGGTAGAAATCCGTATGTAATCAATTCTCAGAAGTACAAGATTCTTCCTCATCCCAGTAGTCCTCTTAAAATTCTAGAAGCTCAATTCCAGGTTAAATTTAAAAATGTCTGTGTAATATTCTGTGGTAAGTGAGCAATATACAAGTTCAGTAAAACATTAGTTTTTTTTGTTATGGCCATATATGAAATGAAGAGCAACATATGCCTTCAGATACATTCTTTTTATATCTTTATATGGTGGTTTATTCTTTATTTAAGAGGGGAGATAATGGAATCCTGTACAAGTTCTAAATTTTAGTAATGTTGTGGACGAAGAAGCAACAGGATTCAACCATAACTTAGGTGTATCAGGCTAAAGAGAGGGAACAATCAGAGATGACTTTTAGGTTATGACATGAGTGACATGCAGAACAGTGATTATGATGAAAATGGAGAGGCTTGGGGAAGAAAAGGAGTTCAGTTTTGATCTTGTTAATCTTAAGCTTGTTGACGGTGAATCATCCCAGGGAAGTATTGGAGAGACAAGTGGAGATATGTGATTGAATGTCTGGAGAAAAATTGGTAGTGAACAAGTGAATTTGCAAATCACTAGCCTTGTGATAGTAAGTTAGAATGAGTGTCTATATCAACTGAGGGTTAGATGCAAACTCTTGGTGACTGAGATCTCCCATTGAGAGAGAATAAATTGTATCTGCTGAAAGCTTGTTGAGAACTCTGAGAATCAGAACATTCACCAGTCACTAGAAGTGGACCCAGCTATATTGCCAGACAGAGACAGAAATGTTTTTGATGCCCTTCATTTTTCAGCATCTGAACCAAGTGCCCACTCTTTCCCACATACACATATATATCCACACACCACAGCCTATCAATCAGAACAGAGTAAAAATGGACAGCCAAACAGAGTAGGGTGTTAAAAAAAACCCCCACCATAGTGGTATCGTATGGCCTGAAAGTTGGTGCCAAAAGACATTCCTGTTTGTTCACCCTTAGAATGGAACCTGGCCTTCACCAGCACTCTTGGCAGAATTTCTTCTTGTGATCAGTTAACTCATTTGACAGCTTGTTAAAAACAAAATAATTCAATAAAAATATTTTGTCATGTGCATGTAGCATGAAGCTTTCTACATAAAACTGCCAAATAAGAGGAGCCTAGAACAACAAGACTATTCATAAATGTCTAAGTAGATTACATATGTTCTACAACCTGACAACTCTGACTAAGGCTTCTGTGCAATCAAAGCCCTATAAAAATAGTTCTGATTATTTCATAAACCCAACTGGCCCAATTCTCACTTAAATTGGTGTAAACTGGATGTCTCTCACACAAAATTGTTGTAAGTAAAAGGACAATCAGGAACAATATTTTGAAAATCCCCATCATTTCATCTTTTATTTTTATATGGGGAGTGTCAAGTAGCAAAGATTTCCTGGGTTAGATCATCCGATGGTAGATGTATATGGTACTGTGCCCACATACAAGGACATATGCTGATTTACAGATGTGACGACCTAGTCCCATGAATCTTTTTATTTATTGTTTTTTACAAATTAATATCTTTGGTTGTATTGGCAATCTTCCTTCTCAATCACTTCATTTGCTATCCATTCTGCTTGCTAAATTGCATTTTAATAATCTTTTGGAAATTAATGGCCACCAGTTTATGTAACTATAAAATGTCTAGCAAAAATATTACCTTAGAAGCATTCTTTTTACGCTGCTTCTGAGTGGAAAACTCCCACAGAAAAGAATGAAGAATTGTGTGGAGAGAGAAAGGGTAGATTATTGCTCAAAATATAACAGATAATGTCAGTTTAAAGGAAAAGATTATAGATTATCTCCATATGTTTTTGTTGTTATAATAGGTTCTGTAAATTTGTATTAAAGTAGTTTGTCTGTAATTCAAGAGACTTACAGGCCATATCGTGTATGTTGAGCTAAGGCAAGGTTAGCATACACATATCTGGGAACTTTCACCCAGATCACAAAGTCAATGTGCATATATTCAGGGCCTTTCACCTAGATAAAGCAATCTTCAAAGGCATAAGGGCTTCCAAACTTTCCCTTAAACTTAACAGGAACATAATTCCTTGGAAAATAGCCAAAATAACCATTTAAGACCAGTCTGAATCACCTGGATAGCACAGAAATAACACGTGATACATAACCACAGAAGGGCCATGGTAATTAATTGACATATATGATAATAAATGGAAATCAGTGATGTACTTACCTACAGGAAAAAAAACCATTTTGCTCTTAAGGTGAAGAAATACAAATAAGGAGAAAAGGAAACATCCCCTACTGAATATGTATCAAACCTAACAAAGTCAGTGTAACATATAAAAATGGCATCCCAGCTTGGGGGAGGTAGGAGAAGACTATGTAGTACTTGGAAGGTGCCAGAAAGATGGCCACTGGTGGTGATGGTGATGATGAAGATGATGGCTAACACTCTGGGTTGTTCAGGAGGGCATGGTGTGAGTATAAGGAAATATGATGTACACTACCTATCTATCTTGTGAAGTTGGGGGATTTTGAATATGCTAAATGTATTAATTAACTATATTTGTAAATATACAAAAATTTATATCATGTGAATGTTGAAAATTGTGCACATCAGGTTCCCAACCACAGAATAATTTAAATACTGGGCCTGATCCTGGAACCTGTCAACCCTAAAGGCGGAAACTAGAAATTCGTAAATAATCTGTATAATTATACACTATCTAATAATCAGTCAACACAGGCGAAGGATGCCAAAATGCCTTTTTGTCTTAGCTAATGTCTTCCAAAGTTCAATAACCTTGCTTTGAGGTTTCCTGCTTTGAGGCCATAAGGTCTTCTCTCCTTATCGAGACTAGTAAATGGCCATTTGCCACAACTGATTTTCCAGATGGCTTTATCTACTTTGCATGTAAATATAACTTATTTTTCTCCATGGTGATTTTTATTGTAGACACATTCAATTAGGTGGAACTACAGTTCTTGGTCTGGGACAGGGTGACCAAATATATTTATAATTTTTCATATGTTACTCAAACATACACTACACAATAATATTAATAACCAGCATCTTGGTAATTCTCATTCAATACCTACTACGATACCTTTTAGATACAGATTATGAGTTGCAGTACCCTGAGCAGGTCAGGCCATTTGAGTCTTACAGCTTTGCCCTTGGAAAGTCACTTACCTTGTGGCATTGGGGTGCTCTTAATGCAGGAATGGGCGATTTAAAAAAATGGCAGCCTGTAGGGCTTGTCTAAGGTGGGCCGCCACCACTTTGTTTACTAACCTGCACCTCTACAGGTACTGGAGGAACGACAAATTGCTGTTCCAGCCAATGCAAGTGGCAGGAAATGTTGCGGACTGGGACGCTGCTTCCACCACTTCAATTGGCTGCGAATGGCAATTTGCAGCCAACCAGAGCTGTGCTCCTCCAGTACCTGGATAAGGGGATGGATTGCACCCTCAGCAAGTTTGTGGATGACACTAAGCTAGGGGGAGAGGTAGATATGCATGAGGGCAGAGATAGGGTCCAGAGTGACTTAGACAAATTGGAGGATTGGGCCACAAGAAATCTGATGAGGTTCAAAAAGGACAAGTGCAGAGTCCTGCACTTGGGATGAAAGAATCCCAAGCATAGTTACAGGCTGGGGACCAACCAGCTAAGTAGTAGTTCTGCAGAAAAGGACCTGGGGGTTACAGTGGATGAGAAGCTGGATATGAGTCAACAGTGTGCCCTTGTAGCCATGAAGGCTAATTGCATATTAGGTTGCATTAAGAGGAGCCTTGCCAGCAGATCCAGAGATACGATTATTCCCCTTTATTTGGCTCTGGGGAGACCACATCTGGAGTATTGTGTCCAGTTCTTGGCCCCCCACTACAAAAAGGATGTGGACGCATTGGAGAGAGTCCAGTGGAGGGCAACCAAAATGATTAGGGGTTTGGAGCATATGACCTATGAGGAGAGGCTGAGGGAGTTGGGTCTGGTTAGTCTGCAGAAGTGAAGAGTGAGGGGGGATTTGATAGCAGCCTTCAACTTCCTGAAAGGAGGTTCCAAAGAGGATGGAGAAAGGCTGTTCTCAGTAGTGACAGATGGCAGACCAAGGAGTAATGGTCTCAAGTTGAGGTGGGAGAGGTCCAGGTTGTATATTAGGAAAAACTATTTCACTAGGAGGATAGTGAAGCACTGGAATGGGTTATCTAGGGAAGTAGTGGAGTTCCCATCCCTAGAGTTGTTTAAGTCTCGGCTTGACAAAGCCCTGGCCGGGTTTATTTAGTTGGGATTGGTCTTGTCTAGAGCAGGGGGCTGGACTTGATGACCTTCTGAGGTCTCTTCCAGCTCTATGGTTCTATGATTCTATGATACCTGCAGGGGCGCAGGTAAACATGGAGGTTGTGGCCTGCCAGGGACTAACTGTGTGGATTGGATCTGGCCCGTGGGCTGGAATTTGCCCATCCCTGTTTTAATGTCTCTGTCATATGCTTTGGTAGATCCTGTTTGGACTGATTTCATATCATGGGTATATTTGCCTATGAAATAAGATGGAGACAATCTACAGTTTACTAAGGAATAAAGACAGTTAGAGCTAAATTGCTTAAATAAAGTTATTAGCAAATGAACAGATAGAAAGTGGGATAGAAATATTACCAGATAGACACTTAACATCATAATCAACCTGTGATTTGGATATATAATATTGACCAAGGCTTTGTGAAAAGTGGAGCATATTATGGAGGCAATTTTTGTAGGCAAGAATTTATGGAGTTCTACCTCAAACTATGAATAAAATTACTCCCTGATAGTGCTCCATTGAAGTCAATAGGAATTTTGCCCCTCACTTCAGAGAGAATAGCTTGGAGCTCTTAGGCCAGGACAACGCTAGGGGGTGAAATCAAATTAGGATACTCAATTCTAGCTGACTGACAAACCTTAGTTCAACTTACCATGGCATATCCACTGTGGGTGGCTGATGGGAGAGAATCTCTCATCAACTCCCCTTACTCCTCCTATCCAGCTGAGAACCAGAGCTGATGTGAGAGTCATTAGTGGTTGATTTATCACATCCTTACTAGACCTTCTAAAACAACCTCTTGGGAGCTCAATCTCTGTAGCATTGATTTCCCAGTAAGGCCTTACTTTGAACATTAAGTAGCTTTAGCTTTTTGATCAATAAACCCTTTGTTTAATAGGGTTGCCTTGATTGTTGGTGTTCAAGGGCTTGCTACTCAACAGGTATATATTGGGATATCACACTTGATAAATTCTAAGGTTTTTAAATAATACCTCACTGAAATTATTTTTATTACATGGTTCTATACCATGGAAAAATGTTGACATCTGTTAGAAATGTTCCCTCTTCCTCTAGGAGATTACAATGCGTGATTCAGTAGAATAATTAATTTTCCCCAATCCTGCCAGCAGTTTCAGACAGAAGAAAACAATCATAGCAGCCTCCCTTTTAAATGGTGTTAACAAAATATTCTGTTACACTTATGTCTAGGAAGGAGCATGGCGGAAAGGGATCTAGGGGTCATAGTGGACCACAAGTTGAATATGAGTCAACAGTGTGATGCTGTTGCAAAAAAAGCAAATATGATTCTAGGTTGTATCAACAGGGGTGTTGTAAGCAAAACTCGTGAAGTCATTCTGCCGCTCTACTCTGCACTAGTTAGGCCTCAGCTGGAGTACTGTGTCCAGTTCTGGGCGCCACATTTCAAGAAAGATGTGGAGAAATTGGAAAGGGTACAGAGAAGAGCGACGAGAATGGTTAAAGGTTTAGAGAACATGACCTATGAAGCCAGGCTTCATGAACTGGGCTTGTTTAGTTTGGAAAAAAGAAGATTAAGGGGGGACATGATAGCGGTTTTCAAATATCTAAAAGGGTGTCACAAAGAGGAAGGAGAAAATTTGTTCCTCTTGGTTTCTGAGGACAGGACAAGGAATAATGGGCTTAAAGTGCAGCAGGGGAGGTTTAGATCGGACATTAGGAAAAAATTCCTAACTGTCAGGGTGGTCAAATATTGGAATAAATTGCCAAGGGAGGTGGTGGAATCTCCCTCTCTGGAGATATTTAAGAACAGGTTAGATAGACATCTGTCAGGGATGGTGTAGACGGAGCTTGGTCCTGCCTTGAGGGCGGGGGGCTGGACTCGATGACCTCTTGAGGTCCCTTTCAGTCCTATTATTCTATGATTCTATGAGTGTACTTACAAAAAAACAACACAGTAGCAGAAAATCAGATAGGATAGAAGAGTCTAGGCAAATGCTGTAAAGTGAAGCAGAAAGAGACAGGCAGACAGGGTACTTTATGACACTGTTTTACATTCTAATAAAGTTCCTTGCTTAGCATTAGAAACTCTTAATTTGATTCCTTAACATTATTGGACAATAATCCTTAGAATTAGAGAGTGGTTATTTCTATATTTAGTTTTAAATGGTATTCTAATTATTAAGTTTCCATCTCATTACTCATATTTGGCTATCTCCTGGCTGCCTAGAATGTTCACAAATAAAATAGTACTATTAATACAATATAAATTGACCTTTCTAAAGCAGTCATCTACTCGTTGTCAGGCTATGTTCTTTGTGAAATACACTCAAGTATATCTCTTGATTGTTTTGTACTGTTTAGAGCTTAGTTCATGTTTCTCATACAGATTTTCTTTACAGGAAGTCATCAAGTTTAAAAATACTTGAGTATGACAATCTCATTTGAATCTAATCTCTGAAAATTGAATTTTTGGTGATCATTTTAGATTAGGGAACCAAAAAAGTAAGATTGGTCAGCACTTCAAAATTATTTTGACATAACTATGTGTCTCAGGGCTGTGAATAATTTTGTATCCTGATTGATGTAGTTAGATTGACTGAACCATTTGGAATAGATATGGCAAGGTCAACAGTAGAATTCTTCCATCATCCTAACTATTGCCTCTTGGTGAGATGGATCAGTTACATTAACTGGAAAGAAAAACCCTTCAGTTCATGTCAGAAGCATCTACAGGTTCTATCTCCAAAACTTAGCACTGGCTGTGGCAGCCCTGGAGAGCCATGCCAGCCCCTAGGAGCTTGGGGCTGAGGTCAGGGCACGGTGGCAGCATGCAACCAGAGTCCTCTGGCAACTTCCTAGAGCACGGGGAAGGTGCCGCAGCCCCATAGTGTTCTCTGAGCATGGGGCTGGGGCACGCGGCAGCCCCTGGGAGTATGAGACTGGAGTTGAGCCTTGTGGCAGCCTGGGGCTGGATCCCCAGAGCAACCCATTGGAGCACATGGCTGGGGTTGAAGTCCTGGGACCAGATGCCTGCAGCAACCCCCTGGAGTGCAGGGCCAGGGTCAGAGTCCCACAGCTGCCCCCAGATGCCTGTGACTGGAGCTTCACTGCAGGCGTCAGAGCCTCTGCTGCCCAGGAAGCTGGTAAGTAGCCCAGCCTTGGGATCTGGAGCAGATTTGGGATCTGGTGGCAGGAGACCTTCACTGGTCTGGCAAATTCCCTCATTTGGGACTGGTTAGGTCCTGACAGTGCTGGACCAAGGAGGTCAAACCTGTACATTACAGCATTATGGTGTCATATTTGCAGTGCTATAGTGGTTTCTCTGTAGACGTGCCCTCAGTTTGAACAGAACAGTAATAGTAGTTCTGTCAAATGTTTTTACAGTAGTGGATGTAAAATACTGGCCTAACTGGAAGTTTGTGGAAGACATAAATGATTTTGAAGACTGTGAAATCTGCCTATAGTCAGGCTGAGGACTATATGCAGAATGGAGGGAACTATTTTTTCCCCTTAAGGGCCAGTTTTGTATTCTAGTTGTCTCTTCAGTTAGTCAGTACTTTTGTTACTTCTTTACTGCTACTGTCTCTCCTCAGTCTGTCTATTTCCAACTTAATGTATTCCCTCTCTTCTTCCTTCATAATATGGGTCCAGGATGAGTCTGCGTTAGCCATTAGCTTCATTCTCATACACCAGTGAATGAATTCTCTCAGAATGCGATCATGAGAACTGATGAATAGATCAATCAGGGGGTTCACTCTTTTTTTCTATATTTTTCCATAAGCAATCTTAATGCAAAGATTGTATCCATTGTCACACTGTCACAATTTAAACTCACTGCCACTGATCTTTACTTCTCTTTACAGTCTCTTATCAATAATTTTCTCCCAGATCTTTATTCATTTATCTTGTAGTAGTTATTGGAGTCATGTATATCTCCATTTCCTTAAAAATTGGTTCTAATGTGCTCTTTTTTCTAGGCATCTTCAGTACTCTCAGTATAGTTTAACAGTGGTCAGTCTATACATGTATACATCCCCAGACATTTTAATACTTCTGCTGAGATGTCACCTGGCTCCAGAGCTCTTATTTTCATGTTGCTCAAAGCTTCTGTAGTTTCTTCTTCTAGATTTGAAGCCTCCGAGCCCTGGTTTCTTTTTATCATACAGTATATTTCTCTTGGATTCTCTCCATTTATAAACCTTCCAAAGTAATTTTTTCATAGTTCCTTAATGTGGTTCTTCTTGAGTAACATATTTCCACTTTCATCTTTAATGACTTTATCTCACCAACATCTTTAAGCCTTTATGGTGCGTCTTTACCAGTCTCTATTTTTGTACTTTCCTCAGTTTGAAAATGTGAGAGCTAAAGATGGCTCTTGCCACAGAAGTGGAGGATATCAGGAGAGTCAGATTGGAGGTTGCTTTTGAATTACTGGAAGGATTAGGGAATGGAGTCAGTATATCAAAGTCCAGTAGGCTGGAACACGATGCATGCTAGACTAGAGAAGTCAAAAAGCTGGGATTGTTTTAGATTAGGTTCAGCAGTGGTTATATATTCCTTCTTTTTTTAAAAAAAAACCTCTTAAGTTATTTCTACAAAGAAGTGCACCCTGAAGCAAAAAAGCATTTTTCTTATACTATGTAGTGATATTGTGCCTCACTTGTCTCAAATGTCAAGTAGATTCTTTTGATTACTGAGTTTTTGTCATCTGTTTCTGTGCTCAGCCATACTCTTGAACTCTGACAGATGTTTCATGTTCTAATTATATGCCTTATTGACCTTGTGCTTCCCAGTCCTTTGTAATATTTGTCTATCCAAAAGTTCTAATTAAAAGAAAAACTACTTCTGTGAATGTCAACTTGTAGGATAACTTGAAAAAACATTTGGTTACTAGCCTTCATTTTTTTTTTTATATTTCAGGCTACAGTTGCTAATGTACTTCAGAATAGAGAGAGACAGTATCAAAGATTTTGTGTTAAAAAAATATAAACACATAAATGAGATTCCTTGCAATACCATAATTGACACATTTGTGGTAACTGTCTCTTTACAGTGCCTCTGACTAGCTGAGCTTTCATGTTTTGTTTTCTAAACTATGTAGGAAATACATTTCTAAGACTAATTTGCTATGAGAGATGGTGCATTGGATAGCATTCTGTGAAGCAGAGATCTTGCAGATCTCACAAAATAACACGAAGAGGTTAAACACTTAATTCTTCTACCAAAAAGAATATAGCCAGTTATTTTCAATGTGTGAATTTATTACTTGTGTAAGATGCTGAATGTCAGCTATTCCTGGAGAAAGAAGGCTACTATATGTCATAAACATCACATGGAAAATGGTAATGCATCCTTACTCACTGTACAATCTAGAAATTGCTGTGAGGTTCAAACAACTACATTCTTCTTCAATACATGGATTCTCTTTTGGGATGATCAACAAGGGCCCAATTACTGTCCATGCCTAGGGCTTTTCTAACTTTATGATGGAGGCTCTGTCAGTGGATCTAGAAATGCAAAAGTATTGTCAAGGCATTTTTAACCCTTCCCCAGTTCTGTGTTAGGCCTTCTCTGCTCCTTTTAATGTAAGGTGTAGCATGTAGCCTTGTCCCTCTCTTTGCATCTGATGAATAATCACTTGAAAGGAATTCAGTTGCAAAGTTGCACTTCACCCGTGCTTCAGTTTGACTTTGGTTGAAGTGGAGATAATGGCACTTGGAGTTCCATGGATGAAAACACTGTGGGAAATGCTAAACCAGTCTAGTGTAGCACAGAATTAGACAAATACTTTCCTCTTCTAACTTCCTTTGTGGGGAGGGAGGGTTCACTTAAAACCTTTCCAGGCTCAGTAACTGCTTTCATTCTCTGCCCTAATTCATAATTACATTATACATATATTACATTATGTATACATAATTCACCATACAAATCTTATTTATTTCTAGATGAATTTTTGTACAATCTTATGGCACTGGCCCTTTAAGACATGCCACATAAGCTTCAGCTGACCCAGAATAGGCTTTAAAAGAGGACAATTGTGTTACCTGGGGTTCTTTCAACCACACTTCTTGGTAACTTTACTCTCTGCAAGATGGTGTCATAAATAATTCAAGGGAGACATGGCCCTCTGACCAATGGATGGATTGTACAAACAGGATAACATGAGAACTTTAAGGTAAAGCTAAACTTTACTTAGTCTCAAGCACTTACACATATCTTCAACAGATTAGTAAAACACCGCCACCCTTGATAATTACCAAAGTTGAGTGCGGCCCTCGAGTGACACACTGACTGTCTTCTGATGGCCAATCTTGCATCTGCCGGTAGGGACTGAAGGTGTGACCAGATGTAGAAAGCACAAAAAATTCTTGAAGAGTCCAACTATCCCAAACTTCTCTTCCCTATTTATTTGTAGTATTACAACAACTCATCACTTAAAAAACTTGTTAGGCAAGCACTTTATAAAGATTAGGCAAGAGGTTTTCTTCTGATCATCAATTATCTGGATGAGGTTTTTTTCAGCATTTGCATGCCTTAGGGCCCTGACATACCTATCTCTTAGGGCATCTAGACAAGCTTCCTGTTTTCTAAATGTATAGCTCAGTGATTTCAGCAGATATCTGGCCCTCAGGAAAGATGCCTGCTCTGTGGCACCCAAACCCTTTTTTTGCCCCCCCCCTTGCCTCCTTATGCTAAGGCTGCTGTCTAGGCCTATTTTGGACCTCCTAGCTTGGTTGCTATTAGCAGTAAGCAATAGTGGTTCAGGGACTTTATTGGATTTGCTGAAATCTCCCCATTCAATTGGACTGGCAGAATTAGCAGAAGATCTAGCGAGAGACCTGGTGAGTCAGAAGTAGGAAGCAAAAGTGTCTGCCTGTCTTTCTGTCTTTTGGGAGGGGAGGCAATAAAAATTGAGAAGCAAAGAGGAAAATCACTTCCGTACCATAGCCCAGGGTGATGTGAGGGAATGCTTTGTTGTTTTTGTTTCCTTGGGACAACAAACCTGGTTAAAGGAGACTGCAAGTGGTAATGACTCCTTAGCAAACTGAGAAGTTGCCCTGCCTTGTTACATTCACTCACTACCCAGTGTAAATACAGCCCATTGAATCACTGTTTACTCTGGAACAAAATTCAGGACAATGTAGCACTTTAAAGACTAACAAGATGGTTTATTAGATGATGAGCCTTCGTGGGCCAAACCCGCTTCCTCAGATCAAATAGTGGAAGAAAATAGTCACAACCATATATACCAAAGGATACAATTAAAAAAATGAACACATATGAAAAGGTCAAATCAAATTTCAGAACAGAAGAGGGATGTGGGGGGGGGGGGGGAAGGTAAAAGAGATAAGTGTCCGTAAAGGTAAAGGTAAGTTTCCGTCTGCTTTGTACATTGGACAAACGTCTCAGACACTTTGCCAAAGGATCAATGCCCACAAAACATATATTAGACAGGATCACAAAGAAAAAACAGTTTCTTGCCATTTCAACCAGAAAGGACACTGTCTCAACAACTTAATTACCTGCATCCTGCTTCAGAAGCCTTTTAAATCTGCACTTGAAAGGGAATCCTCTGAACTGTCATTCATGCTAAAATTCAACACGCTACGCGGGGGGGGGGGGGGTCTCAACAAAGACTCTAGCTATCTTACCCATTACAAAGATAGCTTCCCCAATTATCACCTCTAATACCATTAGCTCACAGACATTTACCTTTCCCCCTCCCCCCACACATCCTCCTTCTGTTCTAAAATTTGATTTGTCCTTTTCATATGTGTTCATTTTTTTAAATTGTATCCTTTGGTATATATGGTTGTGACTATTTTCTTCCACTATTTGATCTGAGGAAGTGGGTCTGGCCCACGAAAGCTCATCATCTAATAAACCATCTTGTTAGTCTTTAAAGTGCTACATAGTCCTGCATTTTGTTTCAGCTACACCAGACTAACACGGCTACATTTCTATCACTGTTTACTCTGGATCTTTCATTACATTTCATTAGATAGGCATCTATCAGGGATGGTCTAGATGGTGCTTCGTTCTGCAATGAGGTCAGGGGACTGGACTTGATGACCTCTCAAAGTCCTTTCCAGTTCCAGTGTTCTGTGATTCTATGATTACAGGGACCTCTTGGAGAAGATTTGTTTTAGCTGGGATGTAATGGGTACAAGTTGCAGAATCCTTCAGATTTGTAGTTTGCTTGGCTTTGTATCACTGTTTGTCTTTCAAAAAAGATAGGCCATTCAGTGAAGACTAAAGATGTTAGTTGGCCTGTGTGACATTGCCCCAAGACATGCTGAAATGATGACAAGATATGTTTGTGGGAAAAGGTCACAGCTTTATTTAAAGGCAAGAAATACTACAAACCATGACATTTATATAATAGCTTTAGCAGAAGCAGCTGGTGCTGGACTCCAATCCAAGGATAATCAATAATCTGTGTGGCACAATCTAATCCAAAACTGGGGGGGAGAGAGTCTAAATTGTCCAAATCCATTTCATTACATAGCTGGTGCTTGTCTCCGGTTTGAGATACTTTTATGAATCTGAACTATAGCTGACTGAGTTTCACTGGATCACATGCCATTTTCCCAGGATGGTATAATGACCCCAGATATGGGGGAGCAGTTTTGTTGTCTGCTATGCTTGTAGGTGATCAATATGTTCAGCAGTTTGATTGTGTCTCTCCTTTTTTCTGAATCCTTTGGCTGGATTCTAGAAGGCTAGCTGACTTTTCCCTTATTTGAATACTTGGATATGGCGATGACAGACCTTTCTCCTCCGTGGTCAGGAAAGATCTTCTTGGGTGGCTTGTTCCTTCCCATCTACCACTCCTCTTACAGAAGAAGATGATTCTAGTGGGCTCCAGCTAGTACCACCATTGCAGCTCTAATGGTCTTTTACATTTTATTTAGCATGGTATCTGAGAGACTCTGTAGAAGTCCTTAATGACACAGTAGACTGTGGAGCCCAGACCTTTGAGGTAGGGAGTCCTACTGGGTGGAAGTGAGAATACGAGCAGCTCACTTACCCCGAGGAAACTTTTCTCGGATGTACAGGTAGCAGCAATACCTCCTATTCTAACTTTAAAAGGCTTCTTGAGGTCCAGAATTCCCAGGCTACTCTTTCTGGAATTTTCTTGAAATTTATATGAGATTTTCAATTTTCTTCACTGAAGCTTCCAGTTCAAATGAAATGGTGTAAAACCTCATGATTTATGGTTCTAAAATCCCATGTGAACTAAAAACAACACTCCTAATCATGAAGTTACTTGCCTCTAATACATTTATAAACCAGTACTTGGCAAGCCCTATGCTAAGTGTCAGCATTATGGTCACCATTTTAATCCTCCTTTTAAAAAGCTTCCAGCCCAGCCTCTGTGTACTCCAGGTTTCTGTATCAGGCTTTACAAGCTGATCTTTGAAGAATGAGCAGGTCTGTGAAATGTCACACAGAGTGAGAATTCAAGTATATGAAAGCTAACAAAGAACTAGCCAATATGTCATTCTACTTAGCAGGGCACATTACATCAGTGAAATTTGCAAGTGAAAGGGAGTGTCTTACTTCAATAGACTCCAAGAGAAAGAAACTTTCTAATAGTTTCTGTCAAAGTTCTTCTTGTACTAAAGAAGAGAAAGCACATTTAATACCAAATACTAGAGTTTGCCACCATTAAAGATATTTTAAACACTCGTATCTCATAGGTATATCTCTATATATTATACTATCTCATAGAACTGGAAGGGACCTCAAGAGGTCCTGTGTGACTTGAGTCAGCATTCACCAATATTTTCTAAAATATTTTTCAAGAACTTTACTTTTGGTAGGCAGTTCCCTAAAGTCACCACATTAGTAGCAGGGATAGCTCTTCTATCTTCCATCTTCTAAGTTTTTCCAGTTGCAGACTAACATGGCTACCCCTCTGAAACATCTGCTTAATATGTAACTCAGGAAGTGTGTGTGGGTGTAGGCCATTTCAGAGGCAGGAATAAGTTTCTTTCTGTAAAGATTTTCTCTGGTTGTTGTATTTCAGTCTTGAACAGTAGCTATCTTGCTATATTCCATATTTAAAATTGGTTTTTAAAACTCTCCTTAACTTTTTAGCAATGTGGATCAATTAACAACATACAAAGTAAAATAATGGTCTTCTGAGTATCTTCCCTCTCATACTTCTAAGGAAAAAACAAACAAACAAAAAACTCTAAAGACCAAACAAAAAGCCAACAATGCTATCTTGAATGCTTTATAAATGGAAAGGAAAAACACCATTCTGTAGGTATAGTGAACAGGAATCAATTAAGCTAAAAATCTGCCATAAGTCTAAATGTGTACGGTAACAATCATTAAAGCTTGTATGCAGTTCTTGTCTCTTCTTAATGCTTTCCATTTTAGGAAGGTTGGGATTTTTCAATGGGAGTTGGGTGCCCAAATCCCCTGGGACCATTTGAAAAAACCGAGCCTTAAAGATTTTTCTGAGTATTTCAAAGTACTTTACAAATACAAATCAATTCCTTTTGTGAAGTAGAAGTAACCTTTTTTTTCTAATGGACACACTAGCACAATGAGAATTTAAGTGAATTGGTAAAGCTGGGAATAGAACTTAGAGGTCCTGTCATTCATCATTGTGCTAATTGTTAGATGGCTTCTCACTCTGTTTTTTCTGCTTTTTATTTTTACACCCTTTTGGAGAAAATGCTGTGTACAGTGCCTTCCATGGCATAGGTGATGGAACTAGAGATGGTGAGGGTGCTGCTCCACCCTCTGATTTGAAGTGGTTTTCATCATATTAAGGATTTACAGTTTGATTCAATGGCTGTTAGCACTGTGACTGTACAAACTTTGCCAGCACAGCTGAGTTAACCCACCTCAAATTCTCTGTTTCTGTAATGCTTTTTATAAAAACAAGAGTACAGCTTTGTGTTAATAAATGTGCTTGCCATCTTTCCTTTCAACTAACTTCCTCAGTTTTACTCTCTGCCTTAGGGTCAATCCATTTCATTACCAGCCCCTGCTTCTCAAACCATTTAGAATAAATTCCAGATGTTGTTCAATTCCATTACTCTGCTAGATCCCCCTTGCATATCAAACTTTCTCTGCTTGGTTTTAACACCTTTCTTCAGATTTAATTGTGATGGGTGGCTTAGAGTATGCATACCACTCTGCTTTCTACTGCTCAATTTTGGACAATCCCCTGAAAGTGATTGTATATTAGATGTTGAAAGTCATGAGTTCTGGTTTTGTGCTGTATGCGTGTGATTAGCTGACAAGTGTGATGGCTATCTGTGCTTATGTTCATAGAATCATAGAACTGGAAGAGACCTCAGAAGGTCATCAAGTCCAGCCCCCTGCTCTAGGCAGGACCAATTCCAACTAAATCAACCCGGCCAGGGCTTTGTCAAGCTGAGACTTAAACACCTCTAGGGATGGAGATTCCACTACTTCCCTAGGTAACCCATTCCAGTGCTTCACCACCCACCTAGTGAAATACTTTTTCCTAATATCCAAGAATCGTTACACATCTTCATGAATAAGATGAATGGATGTATGCAGGCTCATCACAAAGAGCAAACTGCCTAGTTAAATGGCAGAACATATGTGAAGCAAAACTCAGTGAAGCAAGGAACTAGAAGTTGAATTCAATGTTCTAGTGGGAAGAATTCACTCCCTTCTCCCCCTCTTCCTCCCCCCCTTACAAAAGAACCTCACTGACCTTTAAACATCAGTTGACTAATCATATCTTTTCTGTTTTCTATTTCATTTTTGGTTAGTTTAAAAATGTGCAGAACAGCTTACATAGTTGAATTTCATGGGAATTCACCTAGAAATTGAGTTACTGGAACTTGGGCTACTGTATATCAATATAAAAGATGACAGTAAATCAAATATGTACCATTATGATCATTACTTAATTAATAGAAAAATGTTTTAAAAGGTGTATCAATTGCATAGTCTTAAATGTAAGAAAAGCAATCACCTGGGAAGCTGCATAGACCTTTTTTTTAATGAACTGTAATTGTTATAGCAGTTTCTCATGCTATCTGTTAAGTTTCTAGGCATGGCACTCCTCCCTTTACAGAGCTCTTCTGAATCTTCATTTGCACTGAACTCTCTTTCACTGGGCTTCTAACAATCCCATAGCTGATTCATTACAATTCCGTTGAAAGGCCCACTCATCTCTCACTATGTCCTATATCTCACTCTGTTTTCCTCTTCAGTTAGATTTTTGTAGAGTTCATTACTGGTCTACCAAATGGGAGCCATCATGGTTGGCCATCTGCAATGATCCAGTTTCAAATTATACCTTCCATTTTAACTGACCTTTTAAGAAACATTAAATTTATCATTGATTTTAAACCTGGCATTTCGCTAGGAACCTCCCTAAACTTTTCACTAAGGGCCACCTGCTCAGTTGTATATTGATTCAGGTTCTTTGACTACACCAGAATTCTGACAATTTTCACTAGCTGAGAATATGAACCTAAGCCTCAAAACATGTATTTATTCTGCTACACAATCTGAATAATTACATTTTGCAAAACTGATCTGTAACTATATTCACAAGGCAGATTAGATAAGACTTCATTTAAAACACACAACAATCTTTTGTGCATCAAGGTAGAGTTCTGCACAAGAAAGTGGAGCAAGAGAATTTGATTATGGAGATATATACCTAAGAACCAGATGGCATTTGGTCTAAAGGAAGCTGAAAGTTTTAAGGAGTTTCTGCATATGTAATAAGGAGTGCACACACTATATGTGCCTTTGGGAGCTGTAATTTTACTTTCTCAGGTAGGGAACAGAGCTTAATTACAGTTGTACCTGGCCCTAATATGTGCATGCGTTTCTGTAGGAAGGTAGCCATCTCTAGAGGGGTGTGGGGCCTGGGACTCTGATCGCCAGTGCAGTGGTGGGTGGTGCTGAGAGCTCTGGGGTGGAGTGGGGCAGGCTCAGGCAGAAGGAGTGGGACTGAGGCCTAGCCTCCCCCATCCAGCCCTCAGAACACGGCTCCAGAGGTGCTGGACTCTGGCCACTGCTGCTGCCACAGTAGCAGCCTGGAGCCTCTATCACTGGGGCAGCTGTCCTCTTTGTCCCCCACCTCAGGAGCTCTACACACTGAAGTGTGTGGGCCCCCAAAGCACGGGTCTCTGATTCATCATGCCCAAGTGCTGCCTCTATGTAGGAGCTAGCCATAGTACAAAACACCATGGAAAATGGAACTATATTGCTACTTGTACAAATTTCATTTTTTGGAGGGGAACAGTTTGTCCCAGGTTTTCTTAATCCAGTGCCTGAGGGTCCCAAACAGGCAATGTTGCCTTCCTGCTAAAAAATTTAAAGCCGTATTGTTTTGTTTTCAGCTGGGAAAAACGATGTCAGTTCAGATTTCCAGGTCATCTTAAATATCAGGTCAGACTGCTGCAATGAGTGACTAGGGTAAATGTCTACATAGTTTGTGGCCTGGGAAACTAATTCTATATTATTTGCTTTTATGGTCAAGTAAATAGTCATTTTTATCTTTTTTAAACATAAATTTTAAATGAGCCATTTTTTTAAAAAGCAGAAAACTGTTCAGTAAAACTAATGATAAAAGGATAAGTTGACATTAAAGCATTTACACAGAATTTTCAGGTAAGCTTATCTATGCGACTATAGGCTAAAACTAAGCTAGTATATTTCAAACCATAACTGAGAAACCTAAATAATAATATACCATCTATTTGGAGTAGTAAGAGAAGTCAGAGATCAAACAGTAATCAACAACATGATTCCTTTTTTTAATTCCCATTTAACTCCAATATGACTCCATTCCTTTAACTTACCTTATAGTTTACTACCCTAAGTGTGTGTCTAGACTACATGGTTCCGTCGACGGAGCCATGTAAAATAGTTTAAATAGTCCCTGCTTTATTAAAATAAAAATGGCCACCACGCTGTGCCGACAATCAGCTGATCCGGCACAGTGCGGCAGTCTAGACGTGGCTCGGTCAACAAGACTGCCGCTCTGTGCTGGATCAGCTGATTGTCGGCACAGTGCAGCGGCCATTTTTATTTTAATGAAGCAGGGATTATTTAAATCCCCGCTTCTTTGACTATGCTGAATAAACTATTTTATATTGCTCCATCAATGGAGCCATGTAGTAGACGTACCCCAAATTCATACTGGTGTAAGTGAAAGCAAAATCAGGCCCTAAGTTTCAATAGATTCATTTTTGCCTCAATCAAAGTCCATCGTGGTTCTGGGACCTATAAGACAGTACAGGCTTTTCAATAAATCACCCGCGAAGTATCAACACAACCAAACAAACTCAGTGTTAGAGGGGGGTTAGTCATAAATGACAATCAGGTTTGAATAGAATCCTAGAATCATAGGGTTGGAAAACACCTCAGAAGGTCATCTCATCCCACCCCAGCTTGAAGCAGGACCAACCCCAACTAAATAGAGAAACAAACTGAACATGAATCTTGACTATACAGGAGACAGAGGGTCTTAGGAGTTGAAAAGAAGGAACTAACTAGAAGTTAAAGGATTTGTTTTAGTCTTTGAGACAGATAGGTGTAAAATCTTGCTCTACTGATATAAATGTATAAATTGTGCCATTGATTTCAGAAGGGTCAAGGTTTCAACTTCACTTTCTTGATATTGGGAGGTGTAGATAAGAAACTAGATGTCATGAAAAACTGAAAATATATTTTGATGAGGAAAAGATAGCTTGAATTTTGCATTTTTTGCTGTAATATGAAAAGGAGCAAGAGTCTTACATGATAGATCACAATATGTCAAGCATCCTTTCTACACCTGTGAATCTGAGACCATTTTATTCCTTAGTTAAATGAAGTCAAGTGCAATTTACAGTTTTGCACTGTGCTATTGTTCATCATGCAATGTCAAACAACAGATAACATCCTGTGCACCTAAATTTCAAAACTGCCCAATTTCTTAATGTTTTAAATATCTCGAGTCTTCAGAACACAAGTGTCTGCTTTTGGTTCCATGCTATGTGCTGTGAGAGAGTATAAAAAATGTAACCTTATATTTATTTGAGGAAATAAACATCTTTGGTACAACTGTAGGTTTGCCAGATGGTTTCAACAAAAATACTGGACACGCTTGACATTACATCACAATCTACATTACATCTTATTTAGAAATTACCAGACGTTTCTATTTTCTCATTTATATTTTTCAATTTGTTTCCTGAAGAAAGAGCTCAAATACTAGACTGTTCGGTTCAAAAGCGGACACCTGGCAACCCTAGGTAAAGGTTGAATATCCAGATTTAACTCCCAGTTTTTACCTAGTATAACTCAATTCACTTTAGGGGAGTTATTCCATGTCACACTAGTGTGAGAGCAGATTTCTGCTCTCAGTTCCTTAAATCTCTAAAGTGTTTTGAAAATGACTATGGCATTTCATGTAGTTCTTTTCAGTGTGTATGAGGAATTCCTTAAGCATGCTTGAGGCAACTTTTATTTTTTTAAAACAAGTTCCTCCACATTCTTTATCTTACACACAGCCTGAAGTCTCCTGGTATACAGTAGCTGCTATGTCAAGTAAACTGCTGTAAATCACAGAGTTATCATTTTACACATTTTTTAGAAAATAAAGTCCGCAAACTAAAACCTGCCACACTGAACCACACCTCCAACATCAAGCCAGAAACTCTTCTGTTTGCAAACAAAACAATGGTACTGTTCTCCCAGGCTTTGAGTGTAAAAGAATATTATGCAGTGTAAGGGAACATCTAAACAGCAACATTATTTTGAAATAACTAGTGTTCTTTCTAAATAACTTAGTCTGTGTCTACACAGCAGGCGGTTATTTTGAAATAATGGTGAAATCCTGTGAAGCAGTGGATTTGTTAGTCTGACTCCTGTAACCTTCATTGTACGAGGAGTAAGAGAAGTCGGAGGAAGAGTGCTCTATTTGGAAATAAGTGGTATGTAGACACTCCCAATTTCAAACTAAGGTATTTCAAAATAAGCTATGCAATTGACATAGCTCAATTTGTGTAGCTTATTTCGAGTTAAGCCCTGCTGTGTAGACACATCCTATTACATTCATCCACATCCACATCCACATCCATTCTATTTGATTTGGAAAATTATAAAGTAATTAGCAAGCTTGGTGAGAAATATAAGATTAAATGGACAAGGCAAACAGATGGCAACCACTACTCTCAGTTTAAGTATGAAACATATTTAATCTACATATTTCATATTACAGCTAAAATGCATCTTGTGGTACTCTTAGCTGGCATATATATATTAGCTAACAATCTATTAGCAGATCTGCCCTAAACAAACCTACATATAACATGTAAATTAATGGAGATTGCCTATCCCCTAGAACTGGAAGGGACCTTGAAAGGTCATCAAGTCCAGTCCCCTGCCTTCACAGCAGGACAAAGAACCATCCCTGACAAATTTTTGTCCAAATGGCGTATTGTGGGGCCATGCGGGTGCCCATAGCAGTGCCACTGGTCTGGAGGTATATGTTGTCACCAAATCTGAAATAGTTGTGTGTGAGGATAAATTCACAGAGTTCAGCCACCAGTTGTGCTGTGGCATCATCAGGAATACAGTTCCTGACAGCTTGTACTCCTTCTGCATGTGGGATGTTTGTGTAGAGAGCCTCTACATCCATGGTGGCTAGGATGGTGTTTTCTGGAAGATCACCTATGCATTGTAGTTTTCTCAGGAAATCCGTAGTGTCACGAAGGTAACTGGGAGTGCTGGTGGTGTAGGGTCTGAGTAGAGAGTCCACATAGCCAGACAGTCCTTCAGTAAGAGTGCCAATGCCCGAGATGATGGGGCATCCGGGATTGCCCACAGACAACACGCCAACCTGAAGCATAGTCTCACCAGCAACTACACACCACACCATAATAACTCGAACTCAGGAACCAATCCTTGCAACAAACCTCGGTGCCAACTCTGCCCACATATATACACCAGCAACACCATCACAGGACCTAACCAGATCAGCCATACTGTCACTGGTACATTCTCCTGCACATCTACCAACGTAATAAATGCCATCATGTGCCAACAATGCCCCACTGCTATATACATCGGCCAAACAGGACAGTCCCTACGTAAAAGAATCAATGGACACAAATCTGATATTAGGAATGGCAACATACAAAAACCTGTAGGGGAACACTTCAATCTTCCTGGACACACAATTGCAGATCTAAAAGTAGCCATCCTGCAGCAAAAAAACTTCAGGACCAGACTTCAAAGAGAAACTGCTGAGCTACAGTTCATCTTTAAGTTTGACACAATCAACTCTGGATTAAACAAAGACTGTGAATGGCTTGCTAACTACAAAAGCAGCTTCTGCTCTCTTGGAATTCACACCTCCAGATCAGCTGCTAGAAGTGGGCCTCATCCTCCTTGATTGGATCCACCTTGTCATCTCCAGCCTGATCCTGGCCTGCATATTTATTCCTGCCTCTGGAAATTTCCACTACATGCATCTGACGAAGTGGGTCTTTGCCCACGAAAGCTTATGCTCCTACACTTCAGTTAGTCTATAAGGTGCCACAGGACTCCTCGTCGCTGACACAAGGATTGAATTCACAACCCTGGATTTAGCAGGCCAATGCTCAAACCACTGAGCTACCCCTCCTCCATCTGTATACAGTGCAGCCAACTTTATGAAATGTAGAGTACATGTGCTGAAGTGTCACTAGTAAAGAAAAAAAATACACCAGAGCATTTCTAAGGTCCTGAAGGAAATCAACAGCCTCTTTTAAACATTTTGGACTAAGATCCTTGGCTCGACTCAGATTCACAAAGCAAAAGGGCTGTCAGCACAACAGTTCCTGTTTTCCCATCAATCCTGTGTCCTAGTTAAGCACACATATATTTATTTCCTCTCGGGTCAGTAGAATATTTTCTAGACCCATATATCTCAAGGTACTTCTGCTGTAATGGTGACAGGTTGAAATGCTTGTCCATAAGATAAGCATTGCGTCAATTACAAATTGCATATTTTAAGAGCACTTTCAGTTTCACCAGAACAACATAAGGCACATGGAGATATTGATAAAATGCGTTCTGTGTATTGCAATGAATGAAATGCTTCATTGATAAAGGCAGTGTTATTACTCTTGTGAAGGCATTTTTGAATTTCTTAAGGCTTGAATCTGCCATCCTTTCACTGTGTAGTGCTGATTTCCCTCAGTAATCCCACTGAAAACAATGAGATTATTCAAAACAAGGTATTACCTCTGTGTTAGAGAATGGGGGAGAAGTTGGCATATAGCAGAGCTCTGCTTGGTGTAGAAGTGGTGAGATTCTGAGGGTGCACTTAAATTGCACCATAACTCTAAATAAGATATGCAATTTGAGTTATTTCAAAATAACTTTTTTATCATTTGGCACTGTCTACACAGCACCAAATTTTTAAATTGAGTGCTATTCTGAAACATCCCTTATTCCTCGTAGAATGAGGTTTACAGGAATATTGGAATAATGAGCCTGAAATAACAGACTTGCTGTGAAGATGCGAGATAGCTATTTGGGATACTCTGGTATGCAGAAATAGTGTTGCAGTGTAGACATTTCCTGAAATCCAGCCTTGGTGCCATTTAGATCTGCTGCCTAGGTCTTTTAATTTATGCCACCAGATTAGGGTTTGACACTAGCGCACTGGAGAATTGGTACCTCTGAACCTCCTCCCCCTCCCATCATGATCCTCCTGCTCCCTGTAAGTATAGAACATGGAACTAGTCTACTAGCTTTATGTATTATATAATCTGCTTTCTTTGATTAGCTTAATTATATTATTTTGGCTTATATTTTTTATTGAATACAGGAGACCCTCACAATTCACGGAGCTGCTATTCACAGTTTTGCATTTGTGCAGATCTTTCCCATTCTCAAGCCCTGCCCCTTCTTGCCTTCTCCCCTGCCACCCCATTGCACCCCATCCTCCAGGCTGTAGGGGGAAGAGATGAAACCTTGGGAGGGCCTGTTATGGTGCAGCAACAGTAGTCAGCCTCCTCACTCCATACTTTGGCTGGGAGCTGCAGGGAATTTACCATGAAGACCAGGAGCCACGGGGAAAGAAAGCACTCAACTTCACTTCCCCCTGCCTCCAGTATTCATGGATTTCACCATTTGTGGTGGTGTTAGGAACATGACCACCATAAATGGTAATATTCTGTAGATATTACTTCATTATATTTGGCTCTAATCAAGGAACCTATAGCCCTGTATCCTGTAAGGTTAGCTAGGGCAAGTTGGCAAACTTGTTTGCATAGATAAATGGCTTATGGCTTACCCTTTTTACTTTGGAGAAGTGAATATATTTACCAAAACTCTGGTACATACCTGTAAATGACAAATTACACTGCATAGAAAGAATGGTTAAGGCAAAAGGTAATTTTTTTTGTAAATGAGATAATTAGCATTCATATGTATGGATATATTATTAATATTAAGAATGTGCTATCTTATAGAGTACATGGACCCTAATATTTATCTGGGTGAGAAAATAAGATTTGGGCATGAAAATATTCAGGATGGTACCAAGACCCAGTAAGAAAACAAACCATCAAGTGGAGTGATCCTTCTTTTAGCTTCAGGTTCTCTTTTGTTTAGCTATCAATTCAGCTTTTGCAATACAGCTTAGCTACTCAACCCCAGGGGCAGATGAGGGGCCCAGGGCAGCACAATTTCACAGGGCCCCCCCTTTGACATGGCGCATGCATGGGGCTTCTTGAAGCGTGGGGCCCAGGGCAGCCACCCCGCTCGCCCTGCCCTATATCCGCCCTTGCTCACCCCTCAACCCTGATCTCTCTTCCATATGAGGACCGAGGAACCTGGACCATCAAACTCACTTGGCATGCCAAGATGAGATTGGGCCTTTGTTTTTCCCTGCTGTGTCTCCAAATAAGGGTGTCAGTATGCTAGTTTAAGTATATTTTGTATGGGAAGGTATCGCAGGTGCCAATAGAATTGTACTACTACTTTTTGGTGCTAAACCTGGCTTTGTCCTCAGTATAAATCATCCTTGCTACATACTCTGAGGGGCCACACTGAACTCTGTACATTCTCTGTATCCTGATTTTGGGACAAGAACCTAAATATCTTCTAGTTGGATCATTGGTGAGTCTATAATAAATCAGCCCTATAAAATCAGGTCAGCACGCCAAAATGTTCTATGTCCTGAGAGGTGGGGAGAGATGCAGGCTCTGAAAAGAATTCTCTGCTGGTAATTTAGGGCTGGATTACAGCCTCTTTAATCCATCCAACAGTGCAAAGAAGCCATAACCAGGCTTCAGAATCTACCTACTATTCTGAACAATAACTACAGTGGCCAATTGAATTTTACAAATAAAATACTGATGCAAATATAAAGGCCAATAGTAAGATCTATACACACCACAGAGGATACAATTTTGTGATAATTACCTCAAGAAAATCTCCCTTGGGGCATGTCTACTCTAGGAAATTATTTTGAAATAACTTATTTTGAAATAATAATGCCCAAAATAACTATTTCAAAATAGCGTGTTCACACTACAGGGAAGCCTTGAAATTAGTCCAAGGCAGCCTCTCTTAATGTGGACATGCTACTTTGACTTAAAACGTCAGGAAGCACTGGGGAATAATTACTTTGAATGACTCTGGGGAGTAATTATTTTGATATAATGTTAGTGTGGACACTCCATTGCTGCTATTTTAAAATAACTATTTTGAAATAAGTGTTATTCCTCATGGAAAGCAGGAGTTATTATTTTGAAATAACCAGCTCCTTATTTCAAAATAGTGGGCTTGGTAATGTGGATAATCTACTTGTTATTTTGAAATAAGGGGAGTTATTTTGAAAGACCAAGGTGTAGACCAGGGTTTGGAAGGTAATAGGATTCTTGCTTGACTGAGAACTGAATAAAGATTTCATGATTTGACCCAAAATATCACAGGAATCACACACTTTCATGGAAAAAAAATCCCAATAGCTTCTGAGGCAGGTTTATGTTGCATAAGCTGTGAAGAAATTAGTATTTGGTTGTAAAGTAAAATGATTCTACCTGACCTTACAATTATTATTGCATATTGCAGAGACAACATTTTATCACACTCAATATTCAAATACCCAAAGACAAGACCATGCACTGAACAACACGGAAATTAAAAGTGGAGAGAGCAATGGAAGTTCTCTAGGCCATCTCTGTCAATAATGTGCATTTTGAAATTCATCAGCAAACACACACAGATGGTAATACAGCACAGTTAATTAATTCCACATTTTAAAACATGTATAGCCATTCAATGATGTTATATCAGGGATTAATGTGGCCCCACCACATTATATTTCTCAATTCTAGAATTCATAAAAATTGTGCTTGGCACAGCGTGGGGTGGTTTTGTGGTGAGGCTGCAATTTATGCCTCCTTACATCCTTCCAGCTGGTGATCATAGAGTAGAGCAGCCTCCTAACAGAACCAGAGGTGTTTATGATTTAATCTACAAAACTAAGAGCAAAATCTAAAGTTATAAAATATATTTTGTGGTTGTCGTTTGTCCTTCCTTAAGATCTCAAAAACAAGTGGTTCAGTTGGATATGACTGAAACGAGATGACCTCATATTAATTCGAATGCTCTGTATTAATTTCAATGCCTTTTTGTTTATACTGATTTTTCTGTTTTACTGGCTTGGTGTAAGCAATATAAGCAAAGATTGTAAACCTGGGATGGCATAGAGCCATATTTTTCTCATGATCAAAGGGAAAAAATTGTTTCTTTCTCTGTCCATCCCTATATAAAGTCATTCCCTCATTCCCGTAGAGTTTGTGTCCACAATTCTCCCATGGCTGTCTCTAGAAATAATGGAATCAGCACAGTTATGTCACTTAGGACTGGTCTACAGTTACCTGGGGAGCAACACACAATAATCAGTCTCTTGGAGGTTAATTTAGTGGGACTGGCTAAATTGACCACCAATCTTTCTCTTGTTGACTCTAGTACTCCACTAGAATGACTGGTACAGGGGAAGTTGATGAGTTTCTCCTGTTGACCCAGCATGTAGTAGAAACTGCAGTGAGTTGAATTAAGGTACTTTTACTCTAGCTACCTTTTTATGTAGCTGGAGTTGTGTAAATTAGTTCAACTTTGCCCCATAGCGTAGACTGACCCTCGGAGTCTCAACACAAATGGTAGAGCTGTGCACCCTATTGGAACCCTGCAGGTAGTGCGCTTTGGGGAAGTTGGGATAGTTTGCCTCCTATTTATGAATGGAGAGATGTTGCAAAGTTAGCCCATTTGTATGGGTATTTTTTTTAGCTTTGTCTTTCTGTATCTAAAGGGAAAGTACTGTTCTGGGGCCTGATCCAATTGTGGTTGAAGTTAATGATAGGCTTTTCCATTAACATCATTGTGAGCTGGGCTATATAAGGCTATGGCTACACTACAAACTTTTTCCAGAAGAGGAAATGCAAATGGAGTGTTCATTTGCATATATCATGCTCTCATTTGCATATTATCTTCGGATCCTTTTTGTGGAAGAGGTTTTTGCATAAAAAAGCGCTATGTAGATGGTGCCTTTTTGCACAAAAACCCCCTTTTGCGCAAGATCACTTATTTTTGCTCAGAAACCTTTTTCTCAAAAAGGATAGTAAGAAAATATACAAATGAGAGCATGAGATATGCAAATGAGCGCTCCATTTGCATATCCTCTTCCAGAAAAAGTTAGTAGTATAGCCATAGCCTGAAAGAAGAACAAATAATTGAAAGATCAACTTTAATTTTAAAAAGAACATAAGTGCACTGTACTTTGTCCATTGTTTTTAATGGTAGTTCTGAATGCTCAGTGTTTCTCAGGATTTGGCCCATTCAATTTGAAAATAGTTGTGCTTGTTATTTTTTAAATGTTTCTTTTTTTATTTTAAGGGTCAGCATCCATCTACTCAGTCTAAGCACCACATTATGCTTTTTGTTTTCCATTATCTGCTGAAGCACATTTTTACATTGGCTGAATGAAATTAACTTTAAAGAGGAAAAACATTAATGTTAAATTGCCAAAATTAATGATTAATTCTTCATTGTGCAGACTGTCAACCTTCTATTAATCAATAAGCTAAAAAAAAGCCAATCCATTATCAAAGGAGCAATTTATCATTTCAACATTTGTATTCCTATTTTGAGAATTTAGATGATGTGGTTGGAACAAGGTTACAGTACAAATTTAGAGCTACAGAACAGCGTTTACAGAATTAATTTTATTTTAATTTCAAAATATTGTTTTCCCAGATTTCCTTGTTAGTCCCATTCCTTGGTCATAATAAATATTAGTATCCTGCTAATCTAAGAAGTACCATCATTCATGATAAGAATTTGACCAGGTTTAGACTTTTTTGTCATGATTTTTCTTGTGATATAGAAGAATATAAGACATATATATCTGGGATATAGTAATGATGTGTCTTGTTTCTCAGATATTTGAGACTTTTAATAAGTTATATGTTCCAATTACACGGTCTCTTTCTCTTAATTTTTTTGTTGACTGCATGTAGACTCTGGGTATGGCTGTGGTTGCATTGGGTACCTGTGAATGAGTGAGAGGACTGTAGAGAAGCATACATGTGATTATTTGTCCTTTATGGGATGAAATCATATTGCCCATAACTATGCTATGTCAGGGTCTTTAAATCCTTTAACTTCATTTGAGAGGAGGGTGTTGAATCTTCTTATGTGTAATTATATTACCATAAAAGGCAGATAAGCACGCAAATCCCAGTAATCGTTCTAGAATGGGCTCTTGGTAAGTGGACCAGATTGTAAATCTCTGGTATTTGCCAGTTACATATTGTTTATCAAGGAATCTTAATGTGGGTTTTGTGACTATCCAGCTTTACCCATATTACAAAATTGATGGTGGTGGTGTTCCACTATAGAAAAGAAGGCCTATGGAAAAGTTTGTGAATATGGGCATACTCGCCAGTTTTAATCATTTAAAAATAGTTAGGAAATGCAATGATCACTAAACCAAAAGGAAATGAACAGGAAATTAGTTTAAATAAACCGCTTAAATACAATGTTACCTATACAGAGCAGAATGTTGTATCTCAGATAAACTTCATCTCAGAGGGATGCTGCTATGATTGTACCAAGCTAATATGAAGAGACTGTGGATAAAATACAGTGGAAAGGACCTCCTAGATTGCATACAGTTTTGAGCATAGCTTCTTTCTTGCTTTATTTCATATATTTTAAAATATTGGGCCTGCGTCTGCTTTCCTTACTCATTGGCTGTGTCTAGACTGCATCCCTTTTCCGTAAAAGGGATGCAAATTAGACACATCGCAATTGCAAATGAAGCGGGGATTTAAATCCCCCCCGCTTCATTTGCATAAACATGGCTGTTGCTTTTTTCCAGCTTGGAGCTTTGCTAGAAAAAAGCGTCAGTCTAGACAGGGATCTTTCAGAAAATAAAGCCTTTTCCTAAGGAATAAGGGATCTTTCGGAAAAGGCTTTATTTTCTGAAAGATCCCCATCTAAACTGGCGCTTTTTTCCGGCAAAGCTCCGAGCCAGAAAAAAGCGGCAGCCATGTTTATGCAAATGAAGTGGGGGGGATTTAAATCCCCGCTTCATTTGCAATTGCAATGTGTCTAATTTGCATCCCTTTTACGGAAAAGGGATGCTGTCTAGACACAGCCATTGAGTGGTACACCTTGACAAATTTCCTCAATGAATTCCATTGGACTACTTGTGAAGTAAGAGACAATTCATCTCTGCTGATATCTGCATGTCTTTTTAACAGCCAGACTAAAATGCCTGTGGAAGACAATAGCCAGTTCTTAGGCCTCTGAGACTGTCTACACTGCCACTTTTTATCGGAAAAAGGTACGGAAATTGCGCTACATTTTTTTGATAGTTTTGTCAGAGGAGGCTTTTCCAAAATTTGGCCCATCTACACTAGACCAAATTTCGGATAAACCTCTTCTTTTGGAAGAGCCCTTCTTCCTTGAGGCATGAGGAAGACAGAGCTTCTGAAAGAGCACATCTGCTCTTCTGCAAAAAATGTTGGAAGAGCAGATGCATTCCCAGAGGTATCCTGGAAAAACTCCATAGTCTAGACATAGCCACAGGCCAAGAAATCAAAATGAGGAAGGGACAAGAATAAATATAACAAGTGGTAAGTAAGCACACATTGCCCATGATAGCAACCTCATCAATCAGATTGGAATACAAAATAACTTAACAACTGCTTGCTTATAGCAATTTGTTTTTGAATTCCCCTTTTCTCTGTTGGCAAGACAAACCATGTAAAAGTGCTCCAAAATAATCTGAGTCATATGTGCTTGAGCTTTACTGTAAAGTATTTTTGTAAAGAATTGGAGTGGGGAAGATTATCAAAACAGTAGCACAGAAGGTATAAACACGAATTCTCTTACTTGTTAGTGAAATTTGGCCACATAATTATAGTTCACCATAGAAAGTGTTGAGATCAAGACTCTGAAGTTAATCACGTGAGACTATAATTCCTGAAAGTAAAATAAATTAATAGAAGAGCTATTATATGAAAATTTATGCATATAATCAACTACACTATAAATTTGAAGGTTCCAGATTATGGAAACTCATGTATAGTACTTGAAAGATTACTAATGGAGTATTCAATTTTTTACTGCCCATACAGGATGACAATGTCTAAATCCAAATTTAAGATTTTGGGACATCCTATAGATTATTGTTTTGAGGTGACCTTTTTAGTGTTCAAAAGTTGCAGTAATACACATTCATAACTTTGTAAGGAAACTTTGAGAGCAAATTCATTTCTTCAGAAAACTTGGTCTCATTTCTATATAAATATGATGGGGGAGATACTTTGACAAGCAATATAAAATTGCTGGACATTACAATGTACCTGCCAAATCAAATAATTTGTCAGAATGAAGTATGATTTCCACATGGATAACACTATTGCAAGGTGATACTCTTATTTTCTAAGTTCTTCCAATATTGTTATAAAATTAATGTCCATAGGGGAATTTTCTCACAGGAATTAGCAATGTCCTTGTAAGTCCTCCCCCCCCTTAGTGTGGTCATGGGAGATGTAGTCAGAAAAGCAATATTTCTTAAATGGGTTAATTAATTTAATTCCTGATTTGTGTTTTTGATCCTTGTTTCTTGTTATTTATTTATTATTCTTTTTGTGTTCTGGTAAAAGGTGCACATAAACCTTACTCCTTCACAAAGTGAGGTCAATAGCAAAACTCGAGTGCTTTCATAATCAATCTGTAGTGCAAGGGCAAGCTAAAGAGGTTCCGTTTAGGTTTGTTTCATATAAGCACTCAAAAACTACAAGGGTGAAATCCTGGCACCACAGAAGTCAATGACAAAATTGACACTAACTCCAGGAGGGGTTAAAATTTCACCCCAGATGTTTTTCCAAACAAAATGATCCTCTTGGGTCTGCAAAATCTGTTTAGAAATCTCACGAGCTTTTTTTAAGAATTTGTTGTTTCTGGAATCCGCCAGGGTAGAGCAACCTAGTAATAAAGAGATAGTGAAAGAAAATGTTAGAAAAATGTAACTCATAAGCTTTATGATACAAATTTGACTTCAGCCCAAAGAAAGTGTCAGAAGTAGCAGGGAGTGACATTAATTGTAGATGGAATATTGTATGTCTCTGCATTCAGGCAGGGAGCAGGACAATGCAGTTTGGTTAAAAAGGTCATCCACAAAGAGGGTTGTACAGTTACTAGACATGTTCAGATACTGCTTCTTAAGCTGTGTAGGAAGTTTTCATTGTGGGCAATTTGCATGACATTGTCATCCTCCAGAGTATAGGTGTGGAAGATTATTAATAGGAGTTAGGCAGCCCTGTGGACTCAGTGGCTGTTTAATTCAGGACTAAAAATTGGGAGGACTGGGTCTGAATATGTGTACTGCTCTGGATATAGGTGAGTGCAATTCCAGGCTCACTTATTAGGAAAGCCTATTATTAGAATGCAGTTTAGCCCAGTGAAGTGTGTTTTATAGGCCTAAAAGGAAGAATGAGAGGGAGCATTTGTTCCTCCTGGAGGCCATTGAGCCTACAGAATGTAGGGAGGTTGTGGAATCTCCATCACTGGAGATATTAAGGAGCAGGTTGGATAAACATCTATCAGCGATGATCTAGATGATGCTTGGTCCTGCTGTGAGAGCAGGGTACTGGACTTTATGACCTCTTGAGGTCCCTTCCAGTCCTAGTATTCTATGATTTAGCTATCAGCTATCTGCTTTAACAGCACTGTGTCTCAGTTAAAGAGAATGAACTGCAATTGGTTAAATGAAAGTTTGTAAATTCTTGCTGACTTGGCTGGATTTATAGAGAAAATATAGTGCTCTGCTTTCTTTTTGAGATGTTGCGGGAGGTCTATATTCTATTCAAGCCTACTTAGGTTCTCACCATAGAATATGAGTATCTGGCAATGTGTGGATTACGCTGCTTGGTGAGTTAATAAGGCAGTGATGCCTTAGATTTGTGATGACATGCAGCTCTGAATCCAAATTTCATATGACCTAGATAATGCAATTAAATGAGTTAAATAATATTTAGCAGAATCTGGGGCTTGGATTATAGTTAGCTTTTTAGAAAGCAACGAAGAAAAGAATGAAATACTTCTAAAATGGGGAAAGGCAATAGAATAAATGACAGAGATTACATTACCTCTCTCATTTGAGTGAACAGACCTGTCATGTATTACATCATTTTCAAACTTGGAGTCCTGATAGATTCAGTATTAAAATGTAAGTCTCTGAAATTCAGTAGAACACAGTACTTCACAGCAAAGTTGAACAGTCAAGGGATTTTACATTGCATTATGAATTTTGAAATTCAGAATTCTGGCAAAAATATTAGTTCCACAGTGGAATAGATACTGAGGGAAATCTGTACAGGTTGCACCTCTAAAATCCAGGATACTCTTGTCCAGCAATATCAGTGGTCCAGCATGTAAATTCCCGGACATAGAGTCCCTGCACACTGCAGGGGGTGTGAGTGAGGGGGTGGGTCCGTGGCTCAGTTGGGCTGAGAGGGGGGAGCCAGGAGCTGGCCCGTAGCTCAGCTGGGCTGCAGGAGAGGACTAGGAGCTGGTAAGCAACACAGCTGGGCTGCTGGAGGAGGGAGGGGGGCAGGAAGTTGGTACATGGCTCAGCTGGGCTGCAGTGAGAGGCAAGAAGAGGGGCATCATGGCCCCCTGAAATGACCTCCCCTGAATGGAAAAATCCCTCATCCAGGACCAGTCAGGTCCTAAGGGTGCCAGACTAGGGAGGTCCAACCTGTGTTTTTTAATCAAATGTCTGCCCACATTCCTATCTACTGGTTAGAGCTTGGTGAGCTCAGGTAGCCTGACTCCATGGTCTCTCTCCAGGAGGGCTACATGGAGAACCATACAAGCAGGAAGCTATCCTCCCAAGTTACCTGTGGAGCTGGAGTCCCTGGCAACTCCAATTCTACAGCATCTACTCAAATTAACTTCCAAACTGCCTGTGAGTTTGATCTTTCCTTAGGAGCTGCCCCAGAGCTGAAAGCCCTGGAAACCACAGATATTGGGAGTGAGGGCTTCCAGGCTCCCAGCTCCCCAGCTCTTTTATTGGTCAGGCTGCTGAGGAGTGGGGCAAGCAAGATGGCAGGAAAACAGAAGAAATCTGACTAGCAGGCAGTGTTGTACATATAATTTTACTTAGGCTACATCTAGACTACGGGGAACCACATCCAGGGAACTCATCCGCTCTTCTGATATTTTTGCGAAAGAGTAGATGCGCTCTTTCGGAAGCCCTGTCTTCCTCATTTCACGAGAAAGAAGGGCTCTTCTGAAAGAGGAGGCTTTTCCAAAATTTGGCCCAGTGTAGATGAGCCATATTTCAGAAAAGTCTCTTCTGAAAAAACAATCAGAAAAAGGTACGCAAATTGCAGAGCACAATTTGTGTACATTTAAAAAAAAAAAAAAAAGTGGCAGTCTTAGATGTAACCTTAGTAATCTTTGTATTAACACCAATAATATCTGGTTGTCAACTGTTTTTTGGGAAGACACTCAGTTTTGATGCAAAGACATCAAGTGATAAGAGAAACCTCCACAATCCCCAATGGTTGGTTAACCTGAGTGTTGAAGATTTGTGCTGTATTTTCTATTTGTTTTTTTTCTAGCTTCATCTACAAAAATAATAAAAACTGAGGAAAAACATTTCTTAGATGTTTCTGACACTTTGCTAATCGTTACAGCAGTTAAAATAAATCATGGTTATGCAGTTTGATAATAGTTGCACTGGGCTAGAAAAGAACATTATAAACCATAATTAGCTAACTATATTTTTCTTACAAGTGGAGTTTACTTGCCTAAATATAGCTACAAAATTTCCTCTATGTTAAAGTGTAGATTATATCATGAAAGGGTTAATGATCCAATCATGTGACCCAAGAACCAGAACTAGAACATAGTTCTTGTGTTCTGGAGTTGAGCCTGTAGAAGGCTGATGGTGTTTATTTTACACAGCTGTTGAGGGCGGTTCTTCCTGTAAAGCAACAATAAAATCATGATTTGACCTTCACCTACTCCCACCTGACTTCCACTGAGGTGTTAGGTATTTGTTTTTGTTTTTCCAACTTAACATGAGTCTGCACTTTGGTCCATTAGATTAGGTTGAAAAATATTTGAGCTTGTGTTATAAATAGAGCTGCTCAGGAATTTTTTGTTGAAACATTTCTTTTGAACACTACAGATTTGTCAAAACATAACCATTTTCAGTAATGGGTCATTTTTTAACCTATTTTTAATTTGAAAATAGTGACTGTCATAGGAATAAGTAGGTGTTACCAATTATTGTGATTTTTAAGACGATAAGAATAGCTATGCTGGGTCAGACCAATGACCCATCTAGCTAACTCCTTTTGCTAATAGTGCAAGATTATGATCAGTCTTGTGATATTTTGCTTTTTCCTTAAAGCTTCAATTCTTGGAAGCATTTAATTATGGGAGAATCTCACCTTTCATATATTTTGTGTAGCACTCTCGGATGCAGAGACAAGTCAGAAAGCATAAACAAAACACAATCTAAGGCCTCAAAAATCAGAGGGCAATTAAAAATAATCCCACTTTGATTATTTGTAACCCAATGCTATAATTTTTGTGCCCTAACTCCTGATTTGTAAATGCATGGGTTTGACAAATGGATGACTGTGTAAACCTGTAGTAACCTCTGGCTATGGTCTGAGTGAATAAGATATTACCAGATTTCTGAGAGATTCGGTTTGATTGGTTGCTTAGGCAGTTGTTAAAAAGTGGTGTGCTACGGAATTACTCACTCCTTTGCCCAATTACTCAGGCTGGATGCTGAGGAGGAGATTTGGCTTATCATACACTTAAAAAAAAAAAACAAATGCCAGTCTGTGTGGCTTGTCTACAAGTGCACAGTGTTGGGGAGGGCGGCGGGGGGGGAGGAGAGGGGACAAAGAACCTCCCGTATCCACCTTACTGAAATAAAGCCAGACAGAATTGCAGTCCTGGCATTTAGGAAGTACAAGGCTGACTCTCTTGCTACTATTCTGGAAGGATACATAGTAACCAGGAGCCATGACTTTTTCTTCCTCTCTGAGCAATCCACATTTGAGCCAGCTCCAACCCATACAGTGGTATAACAGTGAGCATGGTGTCCCTATGTGCCTGAAAGCTCCATTCTCCCCATACAATTGGCTACAACCTCAAATGGATTGCAGTTGTTCAGCAGCTCTGAAAATCAGGCCATTTGTAAGCATACAAGTTTGAAATTACTGGCCCTACTTGCTACGTGTTTCAGATTTTAATTATTGTCTATCTATCAGCTCCAGCATGGAGAGAGATTTTCTGTTCTTCAATACCTAAGGGGTTAAATCCTGCTTCTTTTTTTCCTCTCTTTTTCCACAGGTGAAGATAGGGGAGAAGTCATAGTAATTGCTGCTAGTAAAACACTAAAGAAAGAAGGACACAAGAATGGTAGGTGTTCATTACTAGATTTGGAGGTCTGGGTGAATCTTCAGGCTAAGAAGGATTTTTGCTATGTTTAGTTTGGTTATTGAACTTATTTGTATATATGTGTCTAAATAAATTCACATACACACACATCTGTTGAAGGATTTTTGTTGATTATAAGAGTTGCACAAGAAAAGGATTTTTTTCATCACATGACAGCTTGAGATTTCAAAAAAATTTTCACATCCCAAATTGGGATAAAAAAATAATCAGAAAATGTTCATGAACTGATAATCCAAAAAATGTTTTTGACTGAGGGAATCTACTTTTTGTTTTGATTTTGACCTTTTAAATTCTGCTTGACCGCTATACAGCAAAAATAAAAAATTAAAAACAATTTCAAACTGAAGAACAAAACTTTTTGTTTTATTATATATTGTAACAAGTTCAAAACATTTTTAGGATATGTTTTAATTGAGAATTTGATCAAATAGTTTTGGCATCAACCAATTAATATTTTGTGATGAGAAAAAATATTTCACTGGAAAACTTCCAGCCAGCTCTACTGATTATTGCTGTTTGATTTATGCTGAATTATTCCCTCAGTTTATATGCTGTCAAAGATCATTTTATTTTCTTACTGTGATATCATTTTGGTTTGTTTTTGGGAAGCATTGTCCTGGTCATTGTAGTCATTACTGCCTACCTCTGATTCTGTTCATTAATACTTACTCTTACAGCAGCATAGTAAACACAGTTGTTGAAACACCTTTCATACTTTCAAGTATCAGAGGGGTAGCCGTCTGAATCTGCAAAAGCGGTGAGGAGTCCTGTGCTACCTTATAGTGGTGCCACAGGACTCCTTGCCGCTTTCATACTTTAAGGCATGAAATAAATGGTAAATTTTCAGAATGGAGAGAGGTAACTAGTGATGTCTTCCAAAGGTCCATATTGGGACCAATGATTAGGGATTTGGAAAGGGTCCCATATGAAGAGAGATTAAAAAGACTGGGACTTTTAAGTTTAGAAAAGAGGAGGTGAAGGGGGGATATTATAATGGTCTATAAAAATCATGACTGGTGTGGAAAAAGGGAATAAGGAAAAATTATTTACTTGTTCCCAAAACATAAGAACTAGGGCTCACCAAATGAAATTAATAGGTGGTAGGTTTAAAACAAAAAAGTTTTTCTTCACACAGTGTATGGTTGGCCCAGGAGGTTGCCTGAGGAGGTTGTGAAAACCAGGACTTTAACAGGGTTCAAAAAAGACCTAGATAGATTCAATGCATATTAGCCAGGATGGGTAGGAATGGTGTCCCTAGCCTCTGTCAGAGGCTAGGAATAAATGACGAGAGGGATTGCTTGATGAATCCCTGTTCTGTTCATTCCCTCTGGGGCATCTGGCATTGGCCACTGATGGAAGACAGGATACTGGCCTAGATGGACCTTTGGTCTGACACAGTTTGGCCGTTCTTATGTTCTAGGAAACCAAAATACAAGCATTAAATAAAATATTTGCTTGCCCTTTTGCCATCCTCAGAATATGAAAAGAATTGTCTTATCTGAATTCACAAATAATAAACAGCCTTCAATTAATTTGGTTTGTCCTCAATTTACTAGTTATGGTGGAAGGATGGACAAATATCACATTACGTTTTTATGGGCTATGCCGGCTAGGATTTGTAGGTTTTAAAAAAATCAGAGCTGCAGATATCCAGAAGAGGGTTGACAACTATACTGAGGCATTTATTCTGAAAAATCAACAATAACCAGGGCATGGAATCTGAGATTTTGACAGACATCGAAAAATATGGTGGCAAAGGCAAATCCAGTGCCATGGTGAATTAAAACAGGCACTAAATGTATGCATGCCATTGGGCAATAATAATCACTGCAAAATTAGGTACAAGAACAACATAATAATAATAACAACACAATGTGACTCTTCTAGGAGTAACACAATGACAATGAACTTTAAAAGGGCATACTTCCAAACTCTGAGCAAAATGTTTAGCAGAGGCAGAAGGGCAAAGTCAAGTCAAAAAATTAGAAAAACAGAGAAAGCCTGAAGGCTATTTGTTGTAAAAACATTGTATTTGAGGGTCAAATTTGCATGCCCAAGATGGGAAAAGACATTTTAAAAGTAGTAGTTTTAAACTTGCACGGGTAAGAAGAGAAGTACATGATTTTTCTTATGTCCAGAGATCTTGTCTAACATTACAAATGGATTGGAACACAGACTATAGTGCAAATAAGAAATGTAAGGGGCAAAGAGGTAGTACAGATTGAACCTCCCAAATGCAGGACTCTCTGGTCCAGCAACACCTGTGGTCCTGCAGGGCTATACCAAAGAGTTCTGGAGGCAGGAGCAATGCATAAGCTGGGGAGCCCTGGCTGGGACAGGTGGCATCTTGGGGAGCCCTCCCCGCTCTGCCTGGGGAACCTCCAGTGTTAGAGGAGGAAGCTGATTGGGGAGCCCCTGCCAGGTAGCGGCTGGGAGCTCCTGCCCTGGTCGGGGAACCCCCCCAGTGTCAGCTGGGCCACGTGACCAGGGAGTCTCATCCCTGGACGGGGAATCCCTGGTTGCAGAAGGGCAGTCAGTAGATGGGCATCCCTGGCCAGAAACACCAAGAAAACCCCCAGTGGCAGTGGGACCAGGGTGGCCAGGCAGCCTCTGCTGGGGAACTCACTGGCTGAAGTGGGGCTGGTGAAGGTGGATGGCTGAAATCTCCAGAGGCAGCAGGGAAGCCCTAGCAGTGTGGCAGCATGGCTGGGGAACCCTAGCGCTGCAGAGCCAGCAGTGGCAAGGTGGCCCCAGCTGGGAACCTCAGGGAACACTCTGAGGCAGCAGGGCTGGCAGCTGCCAAGGTCCCTCTGGGAACCCTGGGAGACCCTGGGGCTACAGGGTGGAGAGCCCATGCCAGAGCCTGGGACCAGTGCAGCCAGCAGGGGAGTGCTGACCTCCTGTGGTCCAAAAAACTCCCTGGTTAGAACAGCTCCGGTCCCAAGGGTGCCGGACTAGGGAGGTCCAACTTGTATGACGATCAGAGATATTTGCCAAAAACAAAAAAACCAGAAAACAATAACAAGAAAACCCAACAAAACTATTCAACCTGTTAGAGTTGCTGATTTGTCAAGTTTTTCAAGTTTATCATATATAAACAAATAAAATGCTGAAATTCTGCCATCTGAAATTTGTTATCTTGAGTGAGAGCCAAATTTGCTGTAGCAAGTGCCAGCATTTAAAATGTTAATGTAAGCAGGAAAAAACCCTCTTTTGTTAAATATTTGACACCAGTCCTGTTCATATAGAAAGTTTGTCTAGCCATAAGTTCTTACTTTTAATTCGCAGCCCTCTTTCAACAGTGTTCACATATAAACATTTCACTGCTAATTATTTTTTGTCACAAACATCTGTCAATTGGAGAACCATACAATGATTATTAAACGCGTAAGTGTTTTGAATCCTGTTTTATATTTAATTTAGAACTTTTGGGGAAAGTTTGTATGAAGTATGCAATTTTACAATTTCAGGGACACAGTTCCTAAATACTTTTCTACTTTTTGATATTTTAGATATTTTAGTGTCCTATAACAATAATTAATATTTGATTTGAACATAAGAAAAATCTGCTATTGTCTTAGTACTTTAAAAAGAACTTTTCTCTCTCACATAGTTGGAAGTGGATGAAAATCTGGTTTATAATGGAAGCATGTATGTAATGTAAATGATGGACAGAGGCTACCTTTCTGTAGTATGTTTTATTTTATTTAAATTTTAAATAATTTAAGATACCATCTCAGTGACCAGAGGTGTCCTAATATAATAGTTGAATAAAAACTCAGCAGCATTGAAGTAATCATTTTAATGGGAACATAGCCAGACAGCCACCTACCAAAAATACTTTCTGCTCCTTCATAACTTTGAAAAACATACTCATTTACAATGCTAATATGAATCCTCTTGTGGAGGCAGAAGAAGCATGAAAATTATTTTCCCCAAATACTAACTTGAGATGATCTGAACGTTCAGCTGGAAAATGCAGCAATAGATGAACATCACTCTAAGAAACAAGGAAGAGAGCTCTAAGGTGGTTGAATCAGATGATTTGCACATTGGGGAGTGGAGCCAGATATTTGCCAGCTTAATTTCAGGACTGTTAGTGTAGATTGTCCTTCATCAGTGTGCATGCAGATAAGGTATAAGGTGTGTTCTTATTCCCTTGCACAGACATGCAGTTCAGGTCAGAATTCATCCCAACAAAAATAAACCCATGACATTTATTTCTGAGTTGAAGTGCATACTTATTCTTACTGTATGCTACCATTATCTCACATTTGGATTATAGCACTGTTGTTTTAGTATCATGTAAGAAAAACTCTGATATCTTTTGGGAGAATACTCTTGGATACTCTTGGACATCCAAAAATTTGGATGACTGAAATCACATTCCCTGTTTTTCAGTAGTATACCACCACCTCAGTCCTAGCTTCCACCTTAGTGACCTTTGTACCTCTCTTTTTGCAGATTGAATTTGTGAGTCCATCTAAACAGCCAACACTGAGCTAATGAGCTTTGGTTTTCAGTGCTGAAATCCCAGAATCAATAATCTGATAACATCACTTTTTGAGAAGTTCATAACTGTTGCATTCTGGAATACCTTGAGTGAAGTAAAAGCAACAAAGAAGGATTTTAATGAAAGAGGAAATTTTTCAAAAGTTTAGTTAAAACATAGTTATACAATGAATAGACTATTTAGAATAGGCATTTTGAGGTTAACTTGATTTTCACTTTTGCTTTGCAATTAATCTTTAAGGCTAGTATTTTACAATGCTTGGATATAACTAGATAAATCAACATATCCAAACCTACTTGCTGAAAATTAAAGTAATATAAAATGTCACTATACAAGCTATACTGTAATAGCCAGTCAAATTTCTTTGTGTTAACCATCAGTTTTCTTTAAAAATTAATTCCACTTATATCAGTAAAATCTCCTTCATCTGTACATCTTGTTTCTTTTCTATTTATAGTTTTTAGTATTAGAATTTTTCTCTTCATAATTTTCTGTCCTGAAGGCTGAATTTTGTGATGGGACCAAAGTACCTACAAATTCACCAACTTAAGATTAGTAACTCCTACACAAACAATACTAGAGTAATCATTAATGCCTACAATACCATACCTTAACGGCTTTAGGTTGTTTATCACTAGACATTCATTAATACTCAGAAAATACTTTCTACTTCAGTCTCTTTAACTGTGTTTGTTGTGATTGGCATTTAGTCTACTTGTAATCAAACGTGAGTATTGTAGAATAGTGATAGAAATGTAGCCGTGTTAGTCTGGGGTAGTTGAAGCAAAATGCAGGACAATGTAGCACTTTAAAGACTAACAAGATGGTTTATTAGATGATGAGCTTTCGTGGGCCAGACCCACTTCCTCAGATCAAATAGTGGAAGAAAGTAGTCACAACCATATATACCAAAGGATACAATTAAAAAAATGAACAAATATGAAAAGGACAAATCACATTGCAGAACAGGAGGGAGATGCGGGGGGGGGGGGGGGGGAGGAAGGAAGGTAAGTGTCTGTGAATTGATGATATTAGAGGTAGAGAGAGTGGGATGTTTGTGAGTTAATGGTATTAGAGGTGATAATTGGACAAACATCTCAGACACTTCGCCAAAGGATTAATGCCCACAAAACAGATATCAGACAAGATCACAAAGAGAAAACAGTTTCTTGCCATTTTAACCAGAAAGGACACTCTCTCAATGACTTGACCACCTGCATTCTGCTACAAAGACCTTTTACATCTGCACTTGAAAGGGAATCCTCTGAACTGTCATTCATGTTAAAATTCGACACTTGCCAACAAGGACTTAACAATCATTTGAACTATCTCACCCATTACCAAGACAGTTTCCCCAATTATCACCTCTAATACCATTAACTCACAAACATCCCACTCTCCCTACCTCTAATATCATCAATTCACAGACACTTACCTTCCTTCCTTCCCCCCCCCCCCCCCGCATCCCCCTCCTGTTCTGCAATGTGATTTGTCCTTTTCATATTTGTTCATTTTTTTAATTGTATCCTTTGGTATATATGGTTGTGACTACTTTCTTCCACTATTTGATCTGAGGAAGTGGGTCTGGCCCACGAAAGCTCATCATCTAATAAACCATTTTGTTAGTCTTTAAAGTGCTACAGTGAGTATTGTAGTCACCTTATTTAGATGGATTTTTTTAATTTCAAGTCATTAGTTTGTTAGAGCTCATAAGCATTATACGCAGAATACCTGCACACTGAAATGATAATACATATTCCTACATTTTAGTGTGCTCAGGGAGAATGAATAAGGAAAGCCAGACTGTTTCTGTTTTACCTATTTGTTTCAATCTGTGTTGAACAGAATATGCTTGCACCGACCCTTTAATTCTGTGTCAAATATAATCTAGTCACTTCCTAAAATAGTTGATTCAAGGTGTATATCCTCTTATGAATTCCATAAGGCTGTAGCATCATTTGCCTGCCCAATTTAAAGAGGATTTCCCAGAGGGTAGTCTGTTTATAGAGATAAGACTAAATCAAAATATTTTGGACAGCGTGTTATATTTTTTTCTAGCATATAAAATTGTAGGAAGAGGTGAATGTGACAATGAATTTGTGCAAACTCTATTTGTGTTCAATAAGTATATTGCTGCTACAATATACTTCTGCCTGGATCCACACCAAACAAGTACAAATGAAGAAGCAGAAAACTCTTATGTTTGAGTCTGTTCTATTTTAAACTTTAATTAATTGGGAGCCTGCCTCACTAATTAGTAAAAATCTATCAAGCAAAATCTCTATAAAGTTCTTTCAGAACCCTTGGGTAAATGCCATCCGGTCCCGGTGATTTGTTACTGTTAAATTTTTCCATTTGTTACAAAACCTCCTCTACTGACACTTCCATCCGGGATAATTCCTCAGATTCATCACCCACAAAGGACAGAGCAGGTTTGAGAATTTCCCTAACATCCTCAGCAGTGAAGACTGAAGTAAAGAAATCATTTAGTCTCTCCGCAATAGCTTTATCGTCCTTTATTGCTCCTTTTGTATCTCGATCGTCCAGGGGCCCCACTGGCTTCTTGCTTCTAATGTACTTAAAAAACATTTTGCTATCACTTTTTGAGTTGTTGGCTAGCTGTTCCTCAAAATCTTTTTTGGCTTTTCTTATTACATTTTTACACTTAATTTGGCAGTGTTTATGTTCCTTTCTATTTACCTCACTGGGATTGGACTTCCACTTTTTAAAAGATGCCTTTTTATCTCTCACTTCCCCATCAAAATAACTCTAGGGAACAGTGTTTCCAGTTCCTGAGAATATCTGATCCCCAGCTTTTAAAATACCTCAAGTCATATCTATATGATAAACTTTTGCCAATGCAAGTGTTATACAGGAGGCCCAGAGATCAGTGTGAGAGGGGATATATATAAGCTCTAGGTTAATTAAAGCATGGGTATCTATAGACATGGTCTAAGGATTAGGCACTTGGCCTAGGGACCCTAGGATTGTGGGTTTGAGGCCCACCCACCTGGGAACATCACTAGCTCCTTAGCTAAGTGCTGTACATACTCAGCAAAAATGCTTGTTGATGCACATTGTACTGCACTCTAGGTAGATACTCAAGTGTGCAATGCTCACTTTCTCCCTTCCCCACTTCTGACCAATGCCCTGACTTTTGGGAAATGATGACGAAGCGTGGTGGGGCAGAAATGAGTCAGAAGGACATGGGTGAGCAAGAGGTCAACTTCCTACCATGCACCTGTCTCCATCCCATATCATCTGTGTCCCATAGTTTTTGCACTTATTTTTGAAATCCCATAAATCCATGAAGCCCTTCTTGTGGTCTGTCTCCTCTGACAGAAATAAAGAACTTGCACAACTCTGCACTACTGTCAGAGAGTTGTAAGCACAGGAAGCATAATCTTCTGGTATTTGCAGAGTTGCAAGAAAAAACAAATCAGTGGGGGCTATGATGATTTTGTGGAAGACAGATTGCTATGGGACATAGTTAGAACTAATTCAAGGTTATCGTTGGTGTTCATGGAGCAGCAGCAGATGATGAAGTTCTGCTTCTGAGCCTGCATCATTGTGCAGGTTTGGGATGACTGGCAATGGCTGCAGAATTTTGGGGTTCGTAAGACCACATTTCTGAATCTGTGGGCTTAACTCTCATCAGGGGTTCTGTATTCACAAATTATGCTCATCGTGTGCTCTGCCTTCATAAATTATATACACAACTTCTACCCATGGACTTTTAAAAATTCTAACCACAAGAATTGTCAAATAATAGCAGTTAGAGTGAGATTTATATTAAATCCTCTGTCAAGGTTACCAAAGGATATTTTACAAGCATCTGCCATAGCACAAACTATATTTTAAATATTATACATTAATTTTAGTTAATATTGGCCTTTCTCAAAAAGGATTCACTTTGTCATAGATATAGTATTCTGATGAAAGAGTCTGATACGATTCTGTCTAGCTTGGTTGGGTTTTTTTTCTGTTTATTCTTTTTTATGTGCTATTCTTAGCTGCATATTCCTTTTAGTCATTTCATTTCCAGCAAGTCCAATCTGATCACGTGTGAAAAGGTCACATTAGTGAGAAAGCATGACTGAAAAGCGTCATAGTTTCTCGGATTTAATATACATTCTTTTGATGTTAATGGGAAGAAAACCTGAAAAGTATGACATGGCATGCAAAATACATTGCACAATCATCCGCTGGATATATACACTTATGAATATTCAGTTCAGGTGCTGCTCAAACCTAAATAGCTAGAAAAAGGGTGAAGAAGGGAGCGTGTCCTTCTGCTGAAGTGATTATCTAAAAAGCCCGAGTCCTCATCTTTGGAATTAGTAGACTTTAAAGTGCAGCCACTTCAAATTGTAATGCTGCTTTTATATGTCTATAAATAACATACTTAGAATGTTGGGTGGGAGAGGAAGGAGGAGTGGTGACGTATGTAATTTCTTAGATGTTTTTAAAAGAGAAAAGGGTGGGGTGGAACAAATTATATTCTGTACATCTGTATCTCTCCCCAGTCATGCATCACCAGCATCTGAATCCTCAGCATTGCAGCACACATACTGCTGCCATTTGAGCTGCAAGATATGCTATATTAGCTGTTGGTACAAATCTGCTATCTCAGAGTGGGAAATGAGCTGCTGAGGACCCCGGAGTCCAGCCCGGTGCACAGATGAGCTGCTAAAGTATGTGCTGAGCATGGGAGAAGACAGGAGGTAGCTGAACCCATTTCTCTGTCTCTACCCAGGAGTTGAGAAAACTCCCGCCACCTGAGGTGGTGCTGAGGAGGTGAAATGTGTCACTGGGCCCATGTAGAGACTGCAGAATGGTTGAGCAAAAGCCCATCCAAGCTTCCTTTCTTGCTCTCTACTCTCCATCTCATTTCTACAGCTGCTCTCGCACCTCCAGGCATTCCAAGTATATTGTGTGGAGGATGTCATGGTAGTGCTCTGAGGTACCAGGCTCTACAAGGAGAAAGTGTGAGGTAAGAGAGGTATGAGAAAATACTGCAGATGGAAAATAATAGGGAACGGTTTCTTCATTAGAAACAGGCCAAACCTCAACCCTGTATTCGAACATTCATGAATTTTAGATGGTTGAGGGGTGGAGCCATAAGCCACATCTATATATAGGACCATAATCTCTGGCTCTGGCTTTTTAATAGGTTGAAATAAAGCTCTTAATTCCTATTTTTTGTCAGAGACTGAAATCCTTCTAAAGATCCCTGTCTGTCTAAAGATCTCTCACTTCTTACTTGAAGAGGTAGAGGGTTATTGAAAAGGTTCTTGTTGTAACCACATTATTCACTCCTCAATAATAACTGTAATGATAATAGTACATCACCTTCTACATTTTTAAAAGAACCATCTATTAACTTTGTTTTGATATAAGAACACAAAATATTTAGTTAGAGGCTCCTGAGATTTTTGGAGTTACTTGGGCAGGCGACAGGTTTCGAAGATGGCTCACTTGGTGATTGATCAGCCTTACTAGAAGATCCTTAGAGGAGCAGGCATGTGGATATATTACTCCAGAACCTACTACAATAGCCTGGGAGAGAAGAGGAAGTAGGAAGTAAAATAGAGTTTTAAATGGCAATTTCAGAAGAAGTTAAAGGGAGCAGAGAACTGAAAGCAGGGGGCTTTAACGGATCCGAGGATAGGAGTTCAATCAGAGACTGACCATCATCCCATTTGGCCATCTTGACTGTGTATACCAGTGATGGGCAACTGAGGCTAGTGAGTGGGCCTCACAAATGCCCCCCCATCATCTCAGTGGGCCACAAGATTGAAATTAGGCACATGAACTAACCATGACGCCAAGAATAAGATGAAATATATTGCACTTGAATCATCTTTTTCATCATGCCTTTTCAACAAAAAGTGATCCATTATTACGGGCAAATTAAATTGCCAATAAAAGTAACATAAAGGAGCAGTAGGAGTGCATGACTCTCACAATGCTGCATAAATGCACGTCACTTCTCATTTTGCCAGGGGCTGATTGACACTCCCCTATTCTCTAGACTCCAGCACCACTCCACCCCTTTCCTCAAACCCCTGCCCAGCCTCATCCCTGCTCCTCCTCCTCCCTCTAGAGCTTGAATGCCACAAATCAGCTGATTCACAGTGCTCTGAAAGTGCTTGGTGGGGGGAGTTGGTAAGTGTGCCCCCCCTCCTCAAGGAGTAAGACGTGTAGGGGAATAGGGGACAGAAGCGGGTGTATGGGCCACATGTAGAACTCTGTTGGGCCACATGCACCACACAAGCAGCAGGTTGTCCACCACTGGGGTATTCTATATGTATCTAGGATATCCATTTCTAGATAACTATATCTGCACCTTTTCGGACAGCAAATATATGGAATAATGGGAAAGTTTATCATGAATAATATTTAACCCGAAGGATGCGTAAAAATGCACAAAGTCTTCTGAAAAAATTGCTTTAATTTATTCCTGTACTGTCTTATCTCAGTTTCTTTCATGTCTTTTCTGCTAAAGTAAGCAAGCTGAGACTGTAAAAACTTCAGCTTTATTTAGTTGTCCTAAAACGTCTGTCTGGTTTTCTTCTTTTTCAGCAATAGCTTTCATCTTTTTGCTGAGTTCTGTGAATACTGGATCGCCAGTCCAAGAACAGAGAAAAACACACACACACACACACACACACACACCACACTGGACATGAAAATAAAAACACATTATTTTTGTTTTTTGTTCTGTTAGGGTGAACCTAGTGGTCTCTGTCTTCTTTGAGGCATATCTCCTAGAGTTTATTTGTTTTTTGCTTTTGGTAGAATGTGCTCTCATAAAGGTTCCAGACTGACCTAGTCTGACTTGCAACAACCTTCAGCATTCATGTCAGGCAACAATTTTTACATTTTTGTCTTGAATACATGAAGTTTGGTTCTTTCTGCTGCTTTAGTATTACAGTAAATGAAAAGTAGTCCAGTTTTTTCCACAGTGTTTTGCAGGAGATATTCATTTTTTTTATTATAACCTTACATTAACTTGAATGTTTGCTTTATGCATTGTAAAGTTCAGGGATGCTTTTTTGAAATGTCATGACAGTTAAATTACATGATGGCAAGTGGATGTTTTCATAAACATGTTAGCCAGAGACATTCAAGAATAAGGGATTTAAATTTACAGAACATAAGACTTCCCTCAGCAATGAGAACAGTTGACTCAAAAGTCAAAACTCACCATTCATGTTTCATGAAATTAAAATATGAATGAAAAATGTGGAGTCAGATGAAGCCATTATGTTCACCCACTTAAATGTCAAAAGCCTTGGAACTAATTGCCCCACAGGATTTTCAGTCCTGAAGTAACTGTCACATTTGGTTTTCTTAAAGAATGAGCAGACAACACAGGTGTGAGCTTTTAAAGGTTTCAGATTCTGAAAAGTTTGTAAAGGAAAATTAGTGTTCAAGATTTCTCATTTGCTTTAGCATTATTTGGTATCAGACCCTGTTGATTTTGTTCTTTTCCTACACAAACCAATATGTATATTTTCTAACCTGGCATTGCTTTGGTACTTAATACCATTAATTGTTGTGGTTTTTCCCCTTTAAATCGTTGTTCTGGGGTGGGCCTCGGGATGAGGGATTCAGTAAGCAGGCTGCCTGGGGGAGAGAGGACTACCCCAGTCCTCTCTGACCATAGCAGCTTGGGGCCCGGTAAGAAGTGCCTGTCCATGACCACTGCAGCTCCAATGGGAACAGCTCGGAGAGGAGGTGCATGTTCCCCAGCTAGGGGACAGACAGACACACAAATAGGCAAACTCTCCCAAATATATGGTAGATATTCCGACTAGCCAGCTTGCTCACACGGGGCCTGAGCCTTCACAAAGAACAACATGGATGGGCCATACAGAGCCACATTGAAGTCAACAATAGTTAATGGGATTTCCACTTGGGCAGTTCTCTTTGCAGGATTGAAGCCTTAAGCCATGGGTGGGCCGGATGTGGCCTGCCAAGCAAGTTGATCCGGCCTGTGGAAGACCTGCTGCTCACCCTACCCCCAGGACAATCAGGGCCTGGGGGCAGGGTGAGTGCACGAAGTCTCCTCTCACCCTGCCCCCGTCCTGATAGGAACGTGTGGTGCTTAGAAGTGCCACATCCCTGGCAGGGTGGGAGGAGACTTTGCATGCTCCTCCCCCCAGGCCAATCAGGGCTTGTGGGCGGGGGCAGCACATGAAGTCTCTTCTTGCCCTGCAAGGGGCTCAGCACTTAAAGTCAACTGCCAGCTGCTGCTCAACTGGCTGCTGACTCTAATCAGGGCTGGGGCAGGGCAGGGGCAGGGGCAGGGAGCGAGAGACTTCACATGCTCTTCCTTCCCAGACCCTGATTGACCTGGAGGCAGCAGAGGGGAGCACATGAAATCTCCTCCCACTGCCAAGGTACCGAGAGGGAACCGCCAGCTGTTCAGAACAGCAGGTGGTTTTCTCAGGAGGGGGAGAAGGGGCAAAAAGTTTGCGCGCTCCCCCACCTCCAAAGCCCACTAGCAGTGGAGCTGGAGTAGAGCCAGCTGTAGGGAGGGGGAGCATTCTGGGAGGCCAGTGTCAGGGACCTCCCCTGATCTGGCAAATTCCCTCCAGGTCAGGGTCAGGCCCCGAGGGTGCCAGACCAGGGAATTCCAACCTGTCATTTTTAATTCCTCTGCTCACAACTCTGTCCAGCTGGATTTAATTTTTATATGCATACGCTCCACTCTGTTATCTAAGTAATTAGTGAAAATATTGAATAGTATCAGACCCAGGACAGACTCTTAGGGACCCCCACTAGATACTCTTTCCCAGTTTGAGGGTGAACTAATGGTAACTAGTCCCTGAGTATGGTTTTTCAACCAGTTGTGAATCCTCCTTATGGCAATTTCATTTAATCCACATTTCCCTAGTTGCCTTATGAGAATGTCATGTGGGACTGTGCCAGAAGTCTTACTAAAATCAAGATACATTGTATTTACTGCTTTTGGCCAGTAATCCTGTCAAAGAAGGAAATTAATTTGGTCTGGCATGATTTGTTCTTGACAAATCCATGCTGGCTATTATTTATAAACCTATTGTCATCTAATCAGTTTTTCATAAACTTTTTGATATCTTTTGATCATCTTGCTGCCTTCCTAAGCTGTGTCAAGGAAATCTCAATGACTGGATCAGTCACTGAGATAAACTGCACTACATGCTTCCAGTTAGTGGTTTAATATTTTGTTTCAGAATATGTCAGGTATTTAAATTAGGCTGACTGGTTTATAAGTTCATAGGTCCTCTGTTCACCTTTTTAAAGATGGGTATGGTGTTTATTCTTCCATCTTCCATTAAGTATTTTTTTTTTACATAATTAACTGTTCCATGATTTCTTCAGGTAGTTCCTTAAGTACCCTATTAGGATCTTGAATACATCAAGATATATTTCATGAAGATGACTTGAATACATATAACTTACTTTAATCTGTTCTTTCTCTGTTTTGGCTTTCGAATGCATCTTTTATAGATGAAATCCTTCCTCCTTGTATATTTGATTGTTAAACCTTTTAAAGTGAAGACTAAAGCAAAACAAGTGTCAAAAACCTCTGCCTTCATGATGTAATCAGCTCCTTCTTTGTTAAGCAGAGAATTAACACTTTCCTTCACTTTTCCGTTGCTTTTAATGCATTTAAACAACCACTTCATATTAGCTTTTATATTCACTTTTTATAGAATCCCTATGTGAAAGAACTCCTGATGGAATGCTATTTTTTTTTACCTTTCCTTTGCACTAGGGTAGTTTTCAGTTGTGTCTCAAAAATTGGCTCCTTGAGAAACTGCCAGCTTTCTTGTAATACTTTATCTCTTACATTTTCTTCCATAGATCTTTACCTACCATTTTTGTGACTTTGTTAAAGTCTGCTTTTCTGAAGTCCATTGTCTTTATTCTGCATCAGCTCTCCAATAATTTTCAAGTTACTTTTTCAGAAGGGTGTTGAGTGTATATTTTGAGGTTACTGTTTAATGTGTGGTATTGAATTTGGGGTAGAAATGGAAGTTGTGGTGGAAGAATGTGATTGGTGCTTATTTCTTGGTGGTTGAAAAGACATTTCATAATACTTAGGCATTATAAGATTATTAATGTCCTTCATTCCTTTCCTGACTAAAAAAATTGAGTCTGTAAGTTTGTAATACATTAATACATAGCTGACACTTGACAATCTTAACTACATTTTTTAAAAACAATATTTTAGGATTTGGAATGTCCTTTTTAAAATTTTGTTCACACTGTACATTTTGTTTAGATAAAAAAATGCACTGCATCTTCATCTATTTAAATAAATACATTATTGATCTGTTACCCAATTAATAAATTAACTGAGCAGTTCCAGCCTTGATAATAAAGCAGGATATTTCTCTTTGAGCTTTGAAATTGTTGTAGAAAGAAGTTACGGTATGTGCAAAATGCACTGATCATACAAGCACAAATCAGCCATTGTATTTGTAAAGGTCATAGAAAGCCTATATTGATAAGAATTCATTGTATACTAATAATAAATCTCCATCATACCAATATCTTTGTTATGGACACTGAAATAACCAAATTAATAACTGGGGACATCATAAGATATATTCTCGATTAGTTCTCTTTAACACCTTCCTTAGTTTCAATGCGGTTTTGGATAAGTGAAATTTCTGCCCTTAACAACTGCTTCTTGCATGAAACATTGTTAAAATGTATCTCCTTTTGTGAAGTGTGTCTTGCTGTAGTGTATAGATGCTGTAAATGGATTAGGAACAACAATGAGACTGCTTTGGAGTAGTCAGAAATCTCTACTAATATTTGGCATTTTGTGGAGTAATACAGTATTTTGGGTTGAGAGAGAGAGACAAAAGAGTTAGATACTTTCTAGTAGTTTCCTAAACAAGATATTTGAAAATATTTTCTCATTTATTGAACCCTATCAGAGCAAATTCCTGGTCTTGATGAGACTTAACCTCAGTATTTGAAGGAATGAAGATTTTCTCTTTTTTTCAGCTCTAAAGGATCAAAATCAAGATTGCATTGTTTTCTAAAAAGTATGCTTTAGTTTCAGCACTGCTGTTGAGGGACTACAAAAAAGTTGTATGTCCTGTGTTGTGCAGGTCAGACTAGACAGTTACAGCACATCCTTCTGGGCTTTAAACAAAACCCAAACCTATGAGTCTGCAATATAATAGGACCATGTTTGCTACAGGTTGGACCTCCCTGGTCCAGGACCCTCTGGACCTGACCTGACCTGACCCAAATGAGGGAATTTGCTGGACCAAGGGAGGTCCCCTGTTCCCAGCTTCCAGGACATTGCCCCTCCCTCCGGTTGGCTCCGCTCCAGCCTTGCTACCACTGGGCTCCAGCCCTCCTGTACAGGGCTTGGGCTTTAACACACTGTCGCCAGCCAGCTGGTGCTATCTGGGGATGGACCTCACCAGCCACCATGATCCTCCTTCTGCCCTGCCCAGCTCGGGCTTCCCAGAGACGGGGCACCATGCTGCTGCCATGCCCAGCCAGAGCTTCCTGAGGACAGTCTGCCCTACTGCTGCACCACCTGGATGGAGTTCCCCGGGTAGGGGGCTCCATGGCTGCTCTGCTGCTGCCCTGACAGACTAGAGCTCCCCAAGGATGGGGCTCTCCAGTCCTGATGGTGGGGATCCCTGCTGCTTGAGTCCCAACTAGCTACTTTCAGGTAGGAATAAGAGATCCTCCGGAAAAGGGCTTTATTCCAGAGGATCGTGCCAGTCTAGATGCTTTTTTTCCGGCTTTTCCCCAAGCCGGAAAAAAAGCTGCGGACATGTTTATTTAAATCCCCTGCGGATTTCCCTATTCTGACTTACCTGCTTTGCATGACTTTTCCGAAGAAGGGGCCAGTCTAGACGTAGCCTCAGAGTATTGAAATAGGGTTTTGGGTTATGTGCATGCAGCTTAGAACTGGTTTCTTGTTATGAGAGCATTTGTTGGTATCCTCTTTATAAGCTACAGTGAACCGATAGAGGGTAATATGCTTCCCTATGCACAAAGTGCCTGGTCTTGTTTGTGCTTTTACTGAAAAAAAAAACACCCAGTGACAATAATGGGAGCAGAACTAAGCCCAAGCACACATGTACACCCACCCACCCCATTAATAGCATTGCTTAATGGTTAGCTGTTCCCTTTAAAATGTTTTATATGCATTTCTAAGGTGATTTAACAAGATGAAATATTTAAAAGTTTAGTAACTGACAGTTTTTGTACAAAATATAAGCAAAATAAATTCTGCTAGTTAAAATTTTAGTTGTGTAATTGTTTAACAAACTATAATTAGAAAACGCTTTGAGAAAGAAGGCCCCAGTGGGGCATGCAGGGAGAGGTCAGTCCTCCTCCTCCACCTGGAAGCTCTCTCGCAGGGCTTCCCAGATCCGGACGGCCCCCCGCTGGGCTTCCCGGATGGTGGCGGTGCGGGGCTGACCGTAGTGTCCAGCCATGTGGTCAGCCTCAGCCATCCAGGCTGGCAGGAAAGCATCCCCCTTTCGCTCACACAAATTGTGGAGCACACAACATGCTGCCACCACGGGAGGGATGTTGTGCTTGGCCAGGTCCAGACGGGTGAGGAGGCATCGAAAACGGGCTTTCAGTCGCCCGAAGGCCCCCTCCACCACGATGCGGGCCCTGGTCAGCCTGGCATTGAAGGCCTGGCGGGAGGGATTGAGGTGCCCCGTGTAGGGCTTCATGAGCCAGGGCTGCAGTGGGTAGGCGGCATCCCCAACCAGGCACACGGGCATGTCCACGTCCCCAACCCTGATGTGGCGGTCGGGGAAGAAGGTCCCGGCCTGCAGCCGCTGGCACACGGAGGAGTTGCGGTACACCCGGGCGTCGTGTGCTTTGCCGGACCAGCCCACATTAATGTCCGTGAACTGGCCCCGGTGGTCACACACAGCCTGCAGGATCACGGAGAAGTACCCCTTGCGGTTCACGTAACGGGACGCCTGGTGTTCCGGGGCACGGATCATAGAATCATAGAATAATAGGACTGGAAGAGACCTCAAGAGGTCATCGAGTCCAGCCCCCCGCCCTCAAGGCAGGACCAAGCTCCATCTACACCATCCCTGACAGATGTCTATCCAACCTGTTCTTAAATATCTCCAGAGAGGGAGATTCCACCACCTCCCTTGGCAATTTATTCCAATATTTGACCACCTTGACAGTTAGGAATTTTTTCTAATGGCCAATCTAAACCTCCCCTGCTGCACTTTAAGCCCATTACTCCTTGTCCTGTCCTCAGAAACCAAGAGGAACACATTTTCTCCTTCCTCCTTGTGACACCCTTTTAGATATTTGAAAACCGCTATCATGTCCCCCCTTAATCTTCTTTTTTCCAAACTAAACAAGCCCAGTTCATGAAGCCTGGCTTCATAGGTCATGTTCTCTAGACCTTTAATCATTCTTGTCGCTCTTCTCTGTACCCTTTCCAATTTCTCCACCTCTTTCTTGAAATGTGGCGCCCAGAACTGGACACAGTTCTCCAGCAGAGGCCTAACGAGCGCAGAGTAGAGCGGCAGAATGACTTCACGAGTTTTGCTTACAACACACCTGTTGATACAACCTAGAATCATATTTGCTTTTTTTGCAACAGCATCACACTGTTGACTCATATTCAATTTGTGGTCCACTATGACCCCTAGATCTCTTTCCGCCATGCTCCTTCCTAGACAGTCGCTTCCCGTCTTGAATGGATGGGGATGTGCGTCCCGTCGATGGCCCCCCCCCACAGTTGGGGAAGCCGAGGGCGCCGAATCCCCGGATGACGGCGTCAGGGTCGGCGAGGCGGACCACCCTGCGGAGCAGCACCCAGTTGATGGCCTTGACCACCTGCGGAGAGAGACACAGCAAAGCGCCAATCACTGGGGCGCCCGTGTGGCTGGGAGCGTTCGTGCCCTGGCAGTGCCCCGCGCCCCACTCCCGGTAGCAACCCCCCTGGCGGCGTGTAGTACGGCTGGGACAGCCCGACCCCTCCAGTGCGGGGCGCTTTTGCCTCCTCCCACCCCCCCCCCCCTTTGTCCCTGGGGTGGCCCATCCCCTCCTCGCAGCCCCCCTCCCCCTCGGCTTGGTTGCCGACGAGTGCCATACCTGCATGAGCACCTCTCCGACGGTGGATCTCCCGACGCCGAACTGGTTCCTGACGGATCGGTAGCTGTCCGGCGTGGAGAGCTTCCGTAGGGCGATGGCCACCCGCTTCTGGAGGGGGATGGCGGGCCTCATGCGAGTGTCCCTTCTGCGGAGGGCAGGGGCGAGCCACTCGCAGAGCTCCAGGAAGGTGTCCCTCCTCATCCTGAAGTTCTGGGTCCACTGTCGGTCCTCCCAGCGCTCCAGGACGATGCGGTCCCACCAGTCAGTGCTGGTGTCCAGACGCCAGACGCGGCGGGGCACGCCGGTGCCGGGGCACCGCTGCGGCTCCTCCACGGCCCCCAGGTGGTGCCAGGCAGCCTCGAGCCATTGCTGGCAGGCTTGCAGCAGCAAGTCCAGAAAGTGCACCAGAAGGTTCAGGGCGAGCTCTGGCTCCATGTTGCCACCTGCGGTGGCCCCCCCGAAGGGAAGCACCGACACAGACGGGCACAGAGACCAACGCTTTGCTGTCCCTCGGCGAGGTTGGCAAGCGAGCAGGAAAAGCTGAGAACCGGCTGTCCAGGGGGGGTCCCTTTAAGCTCGAGCGTCAGAGATAGCCTCAGACAGCAGCCACACAAAGCAACTACTGACCTGATGCCCTGCCAGAACCGGTTTCAGCTGCCCTTAAATGCCCCCCTGTGTCCAATCAGTGTGGACGCGCTAGTTCGAATTAGCAAAACGCTAATTGGAACTAGTTTTTAGTTCTAGACGCGTTAGTTCGAATTAGCTTAATTCGAATTAACTAATTCGAACTAAGTTAGTTCGAATTAGCGCTGTAGTGTAGACGTACCCTCTTAGCTTTAGCTTCTCCTAAGAACAGTACATCCCATTCAAGAATTGAGGAACCTGGACCTACATTCCTGGGCATGTGAGAGGCAGGGCATATCCTTAGTCTCTCAGCACCTGGTCATCAAGGATTTTTTTTAATAAAAAATCTTTGAGTATATTTGTCTTAGGGCATGTGTCCTGTCATATCCCCATGGGTCCTTGCATACTCTGAGTAGACTAATTATGGATGAGAACTTTATTATCTTCTGGTCAAATTAATTAACGAGCCTATAACCCGAATTTTACAAATTAATATTATCATCCTAAATCAGGCAATACACTGATGTCAGTGGAAAATGTGGATGCACAAAATTATGGGCTCAAGCTCCTGCTTTGAAGAATAAGGCAAGTATCACATACTACGTGCATATTCCATTAGTTGTTGAGACCCCTTGCAAGTGAACCATTGCAATTGATACTCAGGAGCTGATGGTATCTGGTGGTATATTTAAACCACCAGATACCTTTAAGTGCCAGATAATTGTGATATGATTTTTTTAAAATACATTTTCAGTACCAGTTAATTTCATGTACTCTTCGTTCCCTCCCCACTGCCAGGTAAGTCACTAATATGGAATTACCAAATAGAGACAGTCACTCAGAGCCTAGAGAATACTTAAGAGAATCTTGGCAAGCCAATAACAATCAGTGCATGGGATGGTGTGTGCACATTTGTCCAATGAAAGGCTCTGAGGAAAGGAATAGGTTCAGAACGCCTCTCTGCTGTGTTGAATAAATAAAGGTCCCTGTTGTGCAACCATTAGATGTCTGGATATCTGTGATATTTTGCGAATTACTCAGGCCGGCAAAGGTTCTATCACAGCTTGCCCTGGAACCTTGGGTGCCTTTATGCTAT